>NW_008824338.1:2079169-2092077 GCF_000699105.1 Pygoscelis adeliae
CCCTTCCCCTTCCCCTTCCCCTTCCCTTCCTTCCCTTTTTTTCCTGCTACTTTACGGTAAATGCCTCACCAGCTCTGCAGCCCTAGAAAGCATGACTTCTGGTCTGCCTGGTGACACACAGCTCTGTGTAGAGGATGATGATGAAACCTAAACAGTACTTAAGCCCTATGCAGACAGAAGCACTGTCAGTTATGGCTGAGTTGTTTGACTACATCCAATTTAAAAACAATAATGTAAACAAGAGCAGGACTTGAACAAGAGGAAGAGTCAGCAAAAACACAAACATCTCACAACTTCTAACCACAGCCACCAGAGAGAACACAAACAGCAAGTTTGTCCTTGGTTTCCTTTGTGTTTTGCTTTGGGAGCTTCACAGACACGAGGCTTTGATTGTTCCAAACTAGGAGTATGTATATGTTCTTTTTTTAAGTGTATGCTTAGGTTATTTATGGATACCACTTCCATATCAAGTCATAACAATAAAGATCTTTCTTTGGCATGAAACACCTGTTTCAGTGAGGAAATGCCAAGTAACACTGGTGATTTTAAAGTCAGATTTAGGACCTCTGTCACGGGTCAAACAGCTTTCACATTTATCAGTACTCCAAATCAACAAGACAAAGTACACATTTGAACATCTGTTTAAACCACCAAAACAATTGTTTTGCCTTTTGTTTGCTTGCAGACTAAGGCTCAAGATGGAGTTAAGGCTGTGTGCTTGAACTGTGTCCAAACCTGTAAGAGTTAGAAGTGCATCTGACGGTAAACTGAGGAAAGCTTTATAGAGATGAAAAAATAGGACACCATTTTGGTCAAGCTTGTGCTTCAGGAAGCAGAAATCTACAATATACAGCCTGGCATATGGGCTTAAATTATTGTTACTCAGTTACAAGGTTCACAGTTTTGGCATCTCTGTCTTTCATTGCTCCTTACGAGTTTATAATGTATAAGTTACAGCCTTTCCTGGTAGGCTCTGGAAGCCCTTTGCTGTAAGGAGGCCGTTCATCATTGCATCTCTGGGCAGCTTGGGGTCTCTAACTTCGGTACCTAGAGTTGCCCTTTGAGCAAAACAGAGTGCACGCTGTTAACTATTTAACTGTTACCCAAATGAAACTCATATATTACAGTCTTATAGTAAAAATAAAACAGAACAACACAGTTTTAATTGCTATTTCTACAATAAAATTGTGGCTTATTTATAAGTTGGGATTTTATTACCTACTGCAATTTATACCCACTTTACCTGGAAGTTCATGGTGAGCAGCAAATAACTGCTCACAATTTTTTTGGTGATTTTTCCATGAAAACATAACTGCATCTTAAAATATGGAAAAGCAATTTCTAAGTGAAATGAAAAAGCTTACATGGAAGATTACGTAAAATACATCTGTCTTTGCAAACCATTGAGATATATAAACAACTCGTTAAAAACTGAAAAAGCCAAAGAAAAGGACAAAAGACCTTTTAATGAGAAGACATTTTGAACAGATATTTTTCTGCTTTTAAAAAGACAGGTTGTTACTTCATTCCCAGGAAGACGATCTCAAATGAACAGGGAAAATACTAGAAATTTCAGCGAGCACTGTCCCTGAGAGGGCTTATGTTAAAGTTTAAAAAAAAAAAAAAAGGTTGCAAGTGGAGATGTCATTTTAAATAGAATCCAGGCTCTTATTTTTCCATTGCAAAGAGCTTTCTTTTATGTCAAATGAAATTTTAAGATCACCTATGAATTTGCAACTGAACACTTTACTGCCAAATCTGATTCCAATCCTTAAAAAATCTGTTTCTGTAATATGGCCAGCAATGTACTAACTTCTAAAAGGTAGCCAGACATATTGGCAAAAAATATATGTGGTTAATCAGCTAAAACTATGTAGTAGTTTGGGAACAATCAATCAACTTCCAGAACCTTTAAGGCATGATGTTGCTGTGAGGATATCCATGAGCGATGGTAATACTAACGGCTAATGTACACAGATGTTTTTGAGATGGTCTTGTCTTATTTTTTATTTTCAAGATGCTTCTATACAAGTATAGGCTTTACTGTTAAAGAAAAATAAACCCACCACAAATAAATTCCAGATAATAATACAAATATAGAGGGACAGTAGGTGTCACTTTGCACCAAGTTATAATAAGCACTGTCAAAAATTAGGTTTGTGTTCAACCAGTGGTGTTGTCTTGATCTGTGCTCATCCACACAAGGACTTGGGGACTTAAAGAGGGACTTAGGCAAAAATGTAGATAACTGCATGCAATAGTGGGATTCTGAAAACTCCCTCTGAGTTACTCCTTGAGGCATCACAGACGGTAACTTGAAAGATGCCTAAGCACTTGAAAACATTTCTTCTGTCTATATGCAGAAAATGTCTCATTCTTAATAAGCAAAGTTGAGCTGCTCGCTTCTACCTTCACACTTAAGCCTGCCTGGCATCCAGGAACCCTCTGCTAAATTCCTTGAGGGGTTCATTAAAATACATTGCATAAAGTCACCCTAAAGCACAGCAGTAAGGAACAGTCACCCATAAAATGTAATAGCACTTTCTGTACTTCTTTAGAATAGCTGGAGGAGGACTCCCACCACTCATGTTCCTTTTATACCGTAACACTGTGGTCTGAGTGCTGACTGAAGAAATCTGTGACCAAGGTTCAGTTCTTGGCTTTATCTCACAGGATTTTAACCCGTTTCCCACTTCCTAACTTGACTCTTTAGCCATCAGGTTGCTGGCTTCCAACCTGAGAGAGATTTATGTATGTACATTACACTAAACTCTTCTTGGATAAATTAGCAGACTGAGCACAGGAACCAAGAGAAACACAACAGCAGCATCCATGTGGGGACAGTATCTAATTTACTGCGTGTTCTACTGAAAATTATGGAATTGCCTTTAATCTCCTTAAAAACACTTTTAGAAATCCATGATCAAAGCAGACGTAATAGCCCTGTCACATGAAATGGAAGTCTACATTTTTGTACTTAAACTACCATAGTCCTGTTTAGGTCACCTGAGAATGAAAAAGTGATTGGGTTTTACAGTTTTGCTGCCTCAGATGAAACTAGCTGCTTTTCAAACCTAGAATCCTGGTTCTGATGGGGGCTACTTGCTCCATTGGCAACAAGTACCTCAGAGATGGTCTTGTCTTGAACTGGCATCATCTAGGTATTTTGGTTTTGGTTTATTTATTGGGACCAATGGGTACTAGATTGTGCCCTGCAGGCAGATGAACTGAAGATGAACTAAGTATTTTTGTAAAAAATCTGTAAAGAAAGTGTGCCAAATAAATAGCTTTAATTTAGTCCATAAATGTGACAAGTTAGCATCATTGTTAATATGATGATTTTTTAAAATCACTTTAGGCTTTTTCCAAAGCTATTATGGTCACTTAGATCAAGATGAGAGGTTGGGTTAGGCTTAAGCTGAGTGTATTTTGGAAACACAACTTTCAGGAGATAGAACCCAATTGTTCTTTTTCATGCGTTTTGTTTTGCCGTAGCTCCACTGTTTCTCCACAGTTATAAATTTTAAAGATTTTCAGGTGATTTTGGTTCATATTTCCTTGATAAACTTGAATAAAGCAAAACTGCCCTATGAAGCAGTTGTTAGTTAGCATTTTCGACAACCATCTACACTCTTACTTATTAAGGAGCAGTTCTTGTTTTCAGGTGTGTAAAAGCATTTTATAATCTTGAATATTTTTTTTCTTTTCTCTTACAGGTTAACAGCAATTCTCCTGTACACAGAACATTCATGATCCCAAATCATTAACAGGATCTGTGTCTAGACTAAATATTACATTTTAAAGCAAAATATTTCAAAAAACAGCTACTCCTCAATTTACATACCCAGGCTTAAATTTTAGGGGTTTGTTTCCACTGCAGCAGATGATGATGTCATTGACACCTAAACCAGGACAGAAAAATGCCCGGTTTTAGGTGTCAGTGACATCATAACTAATTCAGGGAGCACACTGCACCCAGAACTCCTAGGCCTGGCAAGAGAAAGAACTGATGTCAAAACACACTTACTTATGTAAAATGTACTCATCTCTAAGATAAAAACTACCCGAGATCTCACTGTGGAGATCTTAAAAAGTTAAAAAAAGAAGGAAGAAAAAAAAAAAGCAAAAGAAGATTTTGTTGTTCACACAGAATAGAGTTGAAAATATGTGTAAAACGTATGTTTTGGTATTTTGAAGTGGTTTGCTTCTAACAATAGAACTGCACACTCATCACTGGTCATGGGATAAGTGTGGTTTGGGGATCTGTGTTACGCCAAGACTCAAAGCATTTAATATGAGCTTTGTTTTGGAGGAATGGCAGCAGCAAAAGGGAGCTGACATGCAGATGGTGGTGACTTCAGGCTTCTGAAAATTACATGATCACTTAGTATCCAACGCTTCCAAAAGTCCCGCGTGACACAAAAACAACTGACCCACTAACCAGCTGCGAGACTTTCCTGGATTCTCATCGGTAGATGTACCTTCATAAGCCCTGGTAGAGCCCAGCGGATAGTAAACTCCCTTCCTGCATAAGTCTTTTGCAAGTCTCACTGGGCTGTGCTTCACCTCTTTCTATACTGGCTGACTGGTTTATGTCCGTTACTAGCTTTGTACAGTGTCTCCTGGGAGGACAAAACTGCTGCTGGTGCATACAATGGTTAGCTGGGATAATGTGCCAAGAGGCAAACCAGCAATGGTGTAAAGCAAAGACATTGTTATTTTACTGCTTTTCCATTAATGCATCAGCAGGTCTCGTCTTTCTTATTATATTGCTATTTAAGATGCTTCCTGATTTGGAATCCAAATTCCTCATGTCTTAAGGCTCTGTATGGGTTTAGGCATTCACTATGCATGGCCCTTGCAGCTCACCATGGCAAGGTCGTATCTTCCCAGCTGGGATGTAGCATAATAGTTAAAAACAAAGGATAATAGGCAATTATTTTCCAAATGCAATGTACATTTTACAGAGACTTAAATATGCCATGGTTCTGGATATAAATCCAAACATTTAAGGATGTATATTATATATATTCTATCCATTAATTAATATATATTCTCTGTTTTGTGTGCACGTGCATACATTCACACACTTGCAGAGCACATATATGTTATATGCACATGGGTGGCTGCTGCTTTCCCTGTTCAGTTTTACCCTGTCAGGCCCCAGTTCCTATTTGTAATGGGAGATGATCTTCTACACAGACACAGAGCCCTCAAAAGGGCTTGACGTCTCTTAATCCAGCCACATCTTTTCCGCTTTAAGACTCCCTGCCCCTCACCCTCATGCCTCACGACACTGGAAAATCCTATGGTCACAGCTACAAAGGCCAGAATAGACAAAGGAGAAGAATTTTAGGGTCATCTGAGAAAACAAAATGAAGAGATCCAAGAGCCTTTGAGTGTCTCTACTACTACTGTCCCGTGTCACCCCTTGAACGTAAGGAAAAGAGCCAATGTTATCTTGTTTTGCATGAGACATACTTTCCTTTACATGAAATTCAGTTGAAAACGGTAGGACTGACAAGACCAGCAAAAGCAGGTCATCAGCACAGTCTTGATTTACCTGACTTGTTTACCTGACTACTCAGGCAAGTAGATACCACGATGTTAACGCACATTAAAAACATATATTTCACATACATGAAGTATTTGCAGGATTGGGTCTCCCAACAGAGACCCAAGTGCTTCACAACAAGTAAATAGTGAGGAGAGACAGGGAAGGAGAGGGAAAGTTCTGATGAAGCATGAATGGAAAAAGAGTGGCAATAACATCAATTGTTGAAGTACCAGTTATATTCATGATACAAGGTCTCATCCATCTGTCATTTCATTTAATGGCAGAAGGTGGGGGCAGCCCCTTCACGTCCAGTTCTCTAGTCTGCATATTTCTGTAACCTTTAAAACCACTTCCGCAATTTCTTATAAACATGGATTACCAAACTGGCAACGAACTATAAAAGTAAATGCATTTACAATATGCCCTCTAGATAGCTTTACTGCCACGGAAATAGTTTTGCTAACCGTGGGCTGTAGGAGCGTAAGGCTGGGGAAACGACACGCTTTACAATGATAAAATCCAGCAGATTTTAGCAGAACGTTTTGCTTCTAACCTACAGGCATCTCACCTGTGAAGTGTGCTTATTAAGTTCCTTTCACGACCACAGGACCTGCAATTTATAAATGCTGCAGGTGTGAAGGCATTGTGTGGCACTTTTGGGTTAGTGAAAGAACATTGTTATTCATGGGTGAAATATTCCATTTATTCAGTGGAAGAGGAGTAATGTGTGTGGGGGTGGAGAGTGCGAAGCTGATGATAGAAAGACATAAATAGAAACAGACATCTATGGAGCACCTCAGCCATTCCATTGTTTTGCTGCTTCAAGCGTTTAAATCTCCCAGTAATGGCTGGGTGCTGGGATTTTTCCTCTAATGATGCAGGCTTGCTGTATCTCCTGCCACTAAACTATTTGTAAAAGTTTACCTAATCTTACTTAATTTTTATGGAGTTATAGAGATGGTGCCAGACCACACTAAACCAGTGGCTGCTTTTAGTTAGAGACCCAAGCTCCTGTCGATGCGGATCAGTCCCTGTATCGCCTAGCCTTTTGCTGTGTTTGTACGCAGCGCTTTGCTCTGGTCATCATAGATGTCTATCCCAGAAACAAATGTCCTTCAGAAGTGGGACACTGGGATTTCTTGAAGTTAAAGGCAGGGCTTAAACTATTTAGTAAGTTCTTTTTTTAGGATTTAGAACAATCACTATACGTTATTGTTACTGGAGAATACTACGTCTTACTTTTTGTCTTCATTCTCTGAACTGTTTTCCATTAGCTATCCCTATATTAGTTTTAAAGGGCTGACAAGGAACAATTTGAACACATTATTTTAATGCAATTAACAGACTTCAGAATTTTGTAATAGTTAAAGACTTTTTTAGAGGATACACTTAGTTAATGATTTTCACTTTGAATAAAGTCGGATAAACAGTTGAATCTAAGCTAATGCGTTAGTGTGACTATAACATTTTATAGCTAAACCCACCATGATCAGATAACACGGAAGTTAAGGTACCTATCTGGCAGGAACTATGATTTCATCCTGGGTTCTTCTAGCAACATCTGCAACATCATCTTTCGTCCTTGTTCCCTCCATTACAGATGCACTGGTTTCCTTGCATTTCCATATCTTCTATAGATTTTAATATGATTAGACTGTCAGCTGCTCTTATTCACATAGGAATACATCCCCAGAAAATTGTTATATAAGTGACTGAGAGTAGGTTTTGTAAATTCATTATTATTATTTTAGAGCTATATACTTGGAGGTTGGTGGAGGACTTTTGGTGGACAAATGTATTGTCCTCTTTCAATGAGATACTGACAGCGTCTCTGACACATCAGTACTAAGCTGTTCAGAGAGAATATACGAATGTTTGCTGAATTTTTTGTCAGACCAGCAATGTAAAAAATAAATTACATGTAGCAAAGGATGTAGACTCAGTATTGTCAAGAACACTGAAAAGTGATTTTTTAAAAATTATACTTAATCCCTCATTTTTCTCTTTTCTCTTCTAATTTGGCTACAGGCATTTGGGAGTATCAATTTTTCAGCTGCAAGTGTGCTGCATTTTTAAGTCAATTGGGGAGGGGGAGAAGCAAATAGCCGTCCTTGTCCCATTTGTAGCTGTAACAATGGCTGACATACTGGAGTATTGAGAGACACCCCTCAAAAAAAAAAAAAAGGCATGCCAAAGTAGATATAGACAAACATCTTACATGATTTAAGTTCTAAGACAATTTTTTTCTTTGAAGGGAAGTTCATAAAAGTTATGGGTTAACACTGAAACTGCTTACAAACTGAGTAACTGTAACACAGAAGATTCCCTTTCTTACATATCTTGTACATTACTGGCAGCTGCTGAGTAGACAGTAATATTGCTTTCTCATTAAGAACATTTAATGGAGAATATTTTATCCATGTGAAGCTAAGAGAAACTTGAGCAACATCTGAATTCACCTAGAACTGAAACTAAAGGGGGCCTTGAGTTGGCCAGGGCACCAGCATATTTTCTGCTAGATCATGAAATCTTTACAATTGTCAGAGCCTCAACACCTCATTCACAAGACACAGCCATGATGAAGTACCGACTCAGGGAGACTTAATACCTCCCATCCAGTTATCAGCACACCCCCCTGCAGCGTTTTCAAGGTCCTTAGCATTGGTGGGAGCAAATACTGATCAGCTTGCAAGATTTCAGCAAATCATCCGCAATAGTGGTAAAGTTGGAAGCTAATAGTTATAATAACAGCAACAACAATGGCACATAGATGTGCTTTTTAACGAAGTTTTTCTGAGCATTTTAATATATCACAGTACTTTGCAAGCCTGAATCAAAAGACAAGTGGAAGAGAATTTTGAACCCGCGTTTCTTTCAGACACACATTACTTCAGCCATTTGAAGAAAAGTGTCAAACAGCTTCCCCACCCACTTTCTCAAAGTGGAGGAGAAATTGCTCTCAAATGTTGGTTATAAACGTGTAATCTGAACTCCAGCCACTCGGCAGGGCTGCAGAAGAATTTACAATGTGCTAAATATTTCCTTTGTTCTTCCCAGTGGTAGCCTGCTGTAGCAATTAGAAAGCAACTGGCTGCACATGTAAACTGTGGCTGTTTTCTAAAGAATTGTTGATAACTGTTAAAAGCCTTCCTAAGCAAGACTTGCTCTGCTAATACTGCAATACTTTATTTTTAAATGTATGTCTATATTAATTCTCTATATTTTTTTTCTCATCTTCTAATCTTAGTCATGTCCTCTAGGTACTTTACTACTGGGATAGAAAGCAGACACAACTATTGATCATTGCTGTAATTTAGCTATTACTAACCTTAAACTACAGCCTGCCGAACCACTCTCTCTTTATTGGGCGGCTATGTAGCTTCCAAAGGAACGATGTGTTCATATAAATGATCCAAGCTGCTACAACAACATTTATTTCCATTTCTGCATGAAAATAATAAAAAAAAAAAATTCCAATGTCAGTCCAGTTCTTCTTGCTTTCAGCAAAGAAAGCCAGCTTAGTGCCCTAAGCCACTCTGCAGCACGCTGAGAGCACAAGGCATCAAACTCCACAGTGGCGAATCTGAAGCAAGCCTGCTACGAAGGAAATCGCAAAGAAATGTGCCTCGGGAAGACTGCAGGTTTTGCAAATGGGAAAGATGGCTTTAGGAGGTGTCCCCCCACCAACATCCATTGTCTTTGCCACAGCTACAGAGAAGGCAACAAGCAGGGCAAAGTAGACAAACTGGTATAGCTGCCATATGCAGGAGCATGGGCCACGCTGAAGGTGGAGCCCGCTAGCGAGAGGAGGTGTCAATAAACAAATGCACTAAGCAGCGAGACCACTGCTCTTATGGGAATGAAAGTTCAGAGTGAAGAATATGTTAGTTATACTGGGAGCAGCTTTAGCAAGCCTTTTGTGGTCCATCACCTCCAGCCCAGGGCTCAGCATGCAGGTGCTGGCCGGGAGCCAAGGGCAGCGGAACAACCTTGCTGCCTGTGTTGCCTCTGCAAAAGAGGTTGAGAGCAGTGAGGAAGCCAGAGGGAAAGCTTCCTCTGCGTGCCAGCACCAGGATCCACGGGATTTGGCCTTGGAATTCCTGTGCAGTCCTAACCAATACATCGAAGTCAGCTCCT
The DNA here is from genome assembly GCF_000699105.1 of Pygoscelis adeliae. Taxonomy (NCBI): domain Eukaryota; kingdom Metazoa; phylum Chordata; class Aves; order Sphenisciformes; family Spheniscidae; genus Pygoscelis; species Pygoscelis adeliae. The sequence goes on from NW_008824338.1 coordinate 2,088,864, forward strand.
TGGCACTTGTGTGCTATTGCTTAGCCCCCTGGCTTCCCTAATCCTTGGGAGGGTATGTCATTGTTTCCTTCTGAAGCCTGAGGGAAACACAGTTCCCTAGTCAAAAAACAGCCAGCGTCCATTGGCATGTCAGCAAAACACCCTTTGGCAGGTGGCCTTCAAGGTAAACCACTGGACGTACAAGTTCAAAGTAAGGTTTTGGATACAGGCTTTGATGAGACCACACTCTCCTCTGTGGCGGCTTTCACCCTGTTGCACCACCTGGCAATGTCTGGAATGAAGTTATTTATAGTCTATACAATGAGAAGTCAAGTGAGTTGGATGGTTCAGGGTTTTGGTAATGGGATACCGAGCTTTCTGCTTTGGGCTTGCCGGGTCAGCCTCAGGCCAGGCTGGTGCTAATGAGTGGAAGTCATTGCCATCCAATTGCTTCTCAGCAATATGTTTGAAATGGGCTTGGTTTGGGCATCCTTCCTTTGAAGGCTCTGCAGACAAACCAAGGAGGAGGGCAGACTGAACAGTCTCTTTCTTCCCTAGTTTTGAGCCTTACCAGGCAGAGCGGAGATACTCCACAGCCAGTGCTTTAACACCTTCCTAAGTTTTTGGTGAGACGTGTTTTCCAGAGCAGACCCAAGCTGTGCTGAAGTTGGTGGAATGAATCCCAACTTGTGCTACTGCCTCCTATACTACTACATTTTAAATGTAAGCATGAATGAAGAGACTCTCCAGACTGATATTTGCATTCATAGCTATATCCATCTGCCACAAGAACAAGTCATGTTTTTACTCTGTGCTATAGCATTGGCTCCGGTATTTCAAACACAGCCCTACCATTCATTCTTTCATTCAGGACAACCACAAGTTTTCTTCTTCAACCGGCCAGCTTCTCATCACTGTTATGAACTTGCATTTCTTTGGATTTTTAGGGCAAATGAATAACCTCTGAGACCCAATCATCACCCGTGCCTGTCTGAATGCTGAATATTTTTGTGGTTAGTCCCTCACAGGACTAAATGATTCATCATCCTGAGTCTCCAATCTCATAAGCTGCCTTGAAACACAACCCGTACCCAGCTGCCACGTTATATGGAGAATCCTGATGATCCCACCTTTTTGCAATTTTAGTAGTGAAATGAACAAGAACTCACTATTTGCCTCCTTTTGTGTCATCAGCCAAATATTGGTATGTGTGTCAGGGATTGATTTTAACATTCAGCAATGTTGCTTACTCATATATAAAAAGAAAGATACTGCAAGTAAGATGATAGGAAGAAATGGGAACAGGGAACAAAGTTCAATGGGAGTTGAAGAGAAAGGTAGCACTTAACGGTTATGCTCACAAAGAGTGCAATCAACACAGGGATCCAACGGGATCTACTTTGATGTTCTCAGTGTTCATTTATTACTTGTTTCTTGGAGATGTATGCTTTTGTCTCAGCTTTATATTGCAGCAGCACTGACATCACATACATTCCCTCACTTTTTTTCCTTGCTTTGACCTACTGAGAGGAACACTTTTCTGCAGGCTCAGCCAGTGTAAGAGGATATCACTTGTCTCTCGGACTGTAAGTTTCCGTCAGAGTGAGTTGTAAATCTAAACACTAAATTTATTAATTTTTAGCACTATGTGGTATGGCAGAGCCAACAGGGCCAAAATAAGATTGACTTATTAGGTACCACAGACACCTTACAATAGTCCTTGCTGCACAGAGCTTCCAATCCAAATAGATAAAGCAGTCCACAGATGCAAGGGAAAACAGAAGCAAAGTGAACAAAGATAACTCATCTAAATTCTAAAAAGAGCTCGGACTAACATAATAACCTCTGAGGATACATATTTATAACAAGAAATCTAAATAAGATCTTACATTTAGGCTTTTTTAGCAGGACTGCATGAAGACATTTGAAAGACATTGAGAATAAAAGAAAATAAGAAAATAAAATCACTATGTTTCATTTTATTTATTCCCTCTTACAAACAGACTGTCTACGTCTCAGCATTTATATAAGCACTTTCTTACCCAAGGATTTCAAACAACTACCATTTAGTGCAGCCTCCTCATTCTCCAATGCTATGGATAAGTACTGTTCTCAATTTACAGACTGAAGCACAGAAAGTCAAGGGTCTCGCTTAGCATTCTCCTAACGAACCCAAGCTGAGGCAAGACTCCAGGAGCAAAGACATGCAGTCTTAACTATCAGCTAGGTGACATTTGCCTTGCATTCTACTGACCTATTTTGCAGTTAGACAGTGTTGGGGTCATCACGCTCAAGATTTAAAGCACATTGCTGTAGGCGCAGAGGAGCTGGAACAGTGGATGGAGACAGAGGAATAAGTCATTGTCTCTCAGACAAAAGATAGAGCAGTGGAGAGATGGCAGAGACAGCACAAGTTAATATGACAGCAGTGATTTAGCAGTTTGTGTGACGAAAGAAAAATCCTCCCCATTAGCATTTTGAGGTAGCTCTGATCAAACACAGCCATATTGTATATTTTTACCTCACTGATCACTGCATTTAGAACATTAGCAAGAAGCACTGCAACAATTAAAATTATCAAAGTGCTGTTAAATTTCACGCACTTGTACATCAGCTAGAGTGTCAGTAACTTGTGCCATCAGTCTCTGATTATTTTTATACTTTGTTTGACAGACACTTCTGGAAATGTCTTCTTGTTTTACGTCGTCAGCAGAGCTCCCAGGCTAAGTTCCTTACGTATCTTTCAATGCTGCTAAGCTGATTGGCATTTACTTGTACCCCCCTCACTATAAGAATCATGGGGTCTGACTTGGCAAGAATCACCTCTTTTTTTTCTTTTTTTTTGTTTTTGAATTGAACAGCTGCCCTCCGAACTTAAGCCCATCTGGTCTTATTTGAAAAATGAAGGGGGAAAAATTAATATAAGTTCTCACTAATTAGAGGAAAATTGTATGTAAACAATTGAAAGGTCTTTTCATACTTATGGCCTGACATTTCCACAAAGAGCTTAATTGCTTGCATGGGCCTAAAGGGTTATGTTCTTTTTTTAAGTTGCATATGCTCTCTGCCAAATACTAGCTTGGACATGCTGTGAGTGATTTTTGGATCACCAGCAGCTCTTGCTATTTTAGGCTCTGTCACAGCTTGAAGTTGTAATTAATTTTGAGGATCCTGACAATCATAATTATGACAGTCCTGGTTTCTGATAAGGCTCACTTAGCTTTTCTTTTGTAGG
>NW_008824338.1:2092155-2104277 GCF_000699105.1 Pygoscelis adeliae
AATGTCATGCTGCAGACTATCACACTGCAATAGATTCTCCATTTAAAGAATAAACACCTGCCATAGAGCTGGGCAGGAAACACACTTCTTGTCCCATGAAACTTGTCAAGTTTTCATAAATGTTCCCACCATGAAATCAAGATTCTTTGAAGCTCTATTCATAAAATCAGGTAAAGGAAAAGCCAGTCAAAAGCGACCCATCATAGTAGTATACTGTTTTGGATGCTTGAGATGCATGTGAGAGAGAATTTCAGTTCCTTTTATGCCATCCTCTTTATCTGAAAGTGAACAGCCCTAAAGAATAGGCCATTACTTACCCCATAAGAAGCCTCTCCTGCTGGAGCTATCTAGGTTTATGTAATAAGTAAATAATAAGTGGAGCAGAGCCTTTAGTCGGCGTCATTCTCTGTCCAAGTCGGTGTCTGATTAAGTTGCTCTTTGCTATTCTGGGGTTTCTATCACTTTGTCTTCCCATCACTTCCTTCAGTTTCTCTCTAGTTTTGATTAAGAAATCAAGTTTTGAACTAGAGAGATCCTCAAAATATTGTACTGAACTGGTGTGTTCCTATGGGAAGTTTTCATTCCCCTGAATATTTTTCTGTGGGATAAAAAGAACAAAAGTTTTGAAAATTCCTCATTTGCTCTCTGAATCTTAAAAAACATTGCATTTTTTTATTACAGGTGAAAAAGCATGATGCTTACAACTTCCAGTATGGCTTACCTTCCACCTTCACATCATTGGTAATTTGTAATAGCAATAATGGCAGGAGTATTTTCCCTTTCGGGCTTTTAGAGAAATTGAACTAAAAATTCACTGGAGTTGGTAGCAAGACAAGTATACAGGGAAAAGAAAATGTTTGCTGGACCTTTGGGTTCACTTCTGATGGCCCTGGGGAATAATAACATCTCCCTCAACTCTTTTACGGCCCTTGAAGAGAAAAAAAGCATACTGCATTCGCCTCACACCCCGAACTAAGCACATGCGTCATGCTGTAGTCACTGTTTTCTGAGATTTATCCTCCCTCTTTAGCAGCTCCCATTAATAGCAGAAGGAATTACACGGTTACAGAAAGGAGGACGTCCCTTCTGAAAGAATATTGTTGTGCATTATTTGTAATACAACACTCAAGGCCTGCTTGTACCTTACAGGTTTTGGCTGATTTAGGGTAGTGCAGGGCCTCAATATAAGTAAGGAAGCAGCTCAAGGAGTTTCCTAGGGCACGTATTCCTAACCCAAGGAGCAACCTGGTTAAGTAAGAGAAGACACGCAGTTCTGTGCCATCCCCTGTCCTGGGAATCACACTGCCTGTGTACACAGACAGCTTGGCTGGCCCAGTGTCCAAGAAAGGAAGAAAAGAACTGAATGCCTGCCTTCTTGCCTGCTCCAGGGGGATTTGTTCTGTCACTGGGGTCAGGAGAAAGCCTTCTCTGTGCTTCCCCAGCACAGTAATGGCAATTATACCTGCATTCATAGCATCCTATTGCTTTCCCTTGAGAAAGAATTGCCAGCCTTAACCCTTAGGAGATAAAATACAGGTCTGCATCACTATTTGTACCATATTCAGAGAGTTCTTCCAGGGACTCCAAGCCCTAAAATCATACAAGTTTGAGAGGCTCTCTTTTTTTTAATCAATAACGTGAGTTCCTAGCTCCTCTCGCTTCCCCACGAAGAGTCTGACAGTATAAACTAAGTAGGTACTAAATGCTGGGGAAAAAAAAACCTCAAAAACAAAGGGGCAATGAAAAGATCCCATTACTTGTTATAACTTTTCTTAATTAAGGGTTTTTAAAGGAACTTTGTGATTTTGTTTGTTTGAATCCAGGTTTTTCAATGCCCAGAACTGGTAATCCTGGCTAGAAGCTTACTAAATCAGAATTAACACATTTAAAGCTATCTGCATTTTATTTGGAATGGCTAGGGGAGAGCTTGGAACTTACTCTTTTTATTCAGTGAAAAACTCAGATCTAAACATGTCCAGCTTTCAGATCTAACCATGGATGTGAGAAATTCACAGGTAGTGCCACAGAGCCAGAGCCACAGCCACATCCATGAAGGAATAAATGGCTAACTGCACCCTCCAGGACCTCAGTCTGCCACAGAGATTCTCAATCTCCTTCTCAGTTTTTGTCAAATCCCATTTAAGTGTTTTATTTTAAAATTTCTAAACAGCCAAAAATCTGCTGTCGGATATGCCCAGAAACCTTTTTGTACAGGACTAACCAATTTCGTAATTTACTCATTCTTGAAGCTCAATGGGATTTACAAATCAGTCATTGCCTCACTGAGCTCTCAAATGAGCTTTGCTCTGGTAGCCAGTTTTTGAATACCTTTAAATATTCAAGCCCAGAACAACTATGGTCACCAAAGAGGTTAGTAGTGGTTAAAATATTTATGCAAATTCAGTTCTATCCTTTATCTGCCTACCTCAGATGACGAGGCTATTGGCTGTCCTGGAATATCTAATTCCCTCCTATTGAAACAGTCTTTCAAATGAAGTCATCACTAGTAGTAAGACTGGAATCCAAGGCTTCCTTTCTTATCTCAGGTGGCCTACCATCATGTCTGATCGTACTCATATTTTCCCTTTCTTTAGACCAGTAAATTAAAATATCTATTTTTCTCTCCCAGTATAGCCTCTGGTCTGGCTGTTGTAACATTTTCCTGAGGATGCAAAGGAAGGTACTGAGCCCAGAGTGGGGAGTACTCAAACTGTTGAGTGACTAATAACAAAGAAGGAATGAGATGCAAGATAGCCATCAGCTCTAAGCCTGTATTTATTGAAATTGCTCTTTAGGTATTCCAGTTTATTTCACCTATAATTTTTACAGTGTGTACTTGATGAAGGAGCAAGATAGCGAAGTTTCACAGAGGTGCTTCTGGGTCAAGTTCTGGGTACATGTCCTCTTCTTCTCTCCCTCCCTACAGCTGCCTGGGTCTGCTCAGTGTAAACATGATATCAGCGACTCACTTCACTCTGTCGTATTTTGATTTCAGCCTCAAACAATCCCACTTCAGAAAGCCTAATACACATTCTTAAATCTCTGAGAAGTTTCTAGTGCACTAAATATTACACTTTGTGAATCTTCCTTGCATATGTGTTTTGTCAAGTCTGCAGATTCCTCCACATGCAGCCTCTGAACGTGACTGTGCAAAGCCTTTGGGGGCACCTGACCAGTAACAGCGATAGATGTAAGAAAGAAGCTCCTACACAAACACGGCTCTGAGGGCAAGCTTCTTGCTCCTTGCTCTTCCCAGTATATCGCCAGGTTTTGGGATTCCTGAAACATAGGGAGTACCACCAGCTCCTTCTATGAAGTCTTCAGGAAGGATGAAACAACTAATCCTCGGTTGTCAAAAAAGAAAAAAGAAAAGATACATAAACACTTCACTCCAGGAGGGGAGACTACAAATCCCGCTGCCCTGCAGCTAGAAGTACCGACGCCTAAGAGACACCACGTCCTCAAGGCTTGCCCCCGTCCCTGCTCAGCGTGCCGGCTGCTGCGAATTCCTCCGGGCGCTGAGGCGGACGGGCACGTTGTGCTTCTGGAGCAAGGTGCCTGCCTTACAGGCACTGCCATGGAAAGAATTACAAGGCCAAGGTTTCTTTTTTGGCTTTGGCCCTAGGATGCTTGAGATTAGGCAGAGCACCGCCCGGTGTTGCCAAAGAGCCCTTTGCAGGCTTAGCCTTTAGAGTACAATTTCCCTCCAGATGTGAATGTATAACAGGCGACTTAGGAGGTAACAGCTTAATTGTTCTTTAGCTAGTAACCCTCTGTCCTGATCATTAAAACATTTTATGTACTGTTCAGAGTTTGTACACTGTAGTAGCAATTATACTGAAATAGATAAAATAAAACAGACTGATAAACTTGATTGTTTGTTTTCCCTTAGTTTTCTTTCCAGACCTGCTATAATTGTTTGTAATAACAGAAAGAGTAACAATAATGCTGGTTAACAGGGTTGTCGTTAAGGCATGGAATGGATTCTGCTCATAGCTCACGACTGCATTCCTGTGTGTCCTGAGGCAAGGCTCCCGGTGCTTCTGCTTCTCTTTTGTAAAGGGAGCAGAACACTCAATTTTCTACCTATTTTATGCACATCTTGTCCTTTGAGAGGTATTGCGTTAGAGATTAATCTTCAGACCTGCCATGAAAATCTTCCTTTGAACATTATCTGATCATTGCAAGGTCTGTTTGGGCTCAGACCTTCATTTTACACTGAAAACCCCACCAGTACTCCACCGTGGTTGCATTGCATGTCCAAAACCCAGGTGGTGCAGACCCAGGCGTAAAGCCTTCCCTCCTCTTCAGAAAGATTCTGCTAGGTACATCCTATAGCCAGTAATTGGTCATCATTTTTGTCTAAATTATGTTCAGGCTACTTGCAAAGTTGTGGAGAGATGCTAGCCAAGTAAATAACATAAAAGCATTAAAAACAATACCTATTTATTTTATTTAAATAAATTCAAGATGAATAAGTGGTGCCTCCAATAAAACAAAACAAAACCCAAAACCTCAGTTGTATTGAAATTTTCATTATCACAGAAATCTAACCAGTCAGTAAACCATGACATTATTATTACCCACATTATCACAAACGTGCAAAATGTATAGACTTTAAATCTAAAAGGGATGATGAGGGATGATGACTCTAAAAGGACATAAATTATATAATTCCATGTGGTTATATTTCATAATCAAAATAATGTTTTTGACTACAGCATCCAGACTTGTTTAGAAAGATATAAGGAGATGGTGCAGGTATTATTTCCTGTGGGAACTAGTTCCAGTGACAAACATCCCTTACATTTGAAAATATGTGGGTTTCAACTTTGGCTTAAATTTTACCCATTTGTTCTTCCCACTTTTTTTTCCTACTAGATGCAGTAGGTTTCTAGCACTTCTCATTTCTCCCTGTAAAAGTGCCCAGGCACTGAACATTGACAGTATGAAGCACACCATCAGTGGTCTCCACAAATGCTAAAAACCAGTTGGGTTTTCTGCTGTGTACCTGGAAGGAGATCTGTTTCCAACTAGTTCAGACTGCGTCAAAGACCAAGGCTCTTGCAGAAAATGCCTTGCATGCAGTCAAGGATAACAAAACAGTTCTAAGATTTGAAAAGCAAGCAATCAGGAGGGCCAAAAAGCCACAACTACATAGGAATTCATATCTTGAATTTTATGAGTAAGAAAAAGAGTAGAAAAATATTGCAAAAGAGCCTGTGAAATCATTATTAAGCTCCATTCTCCATTTATTCCTAAAGAAATAAATGATGTTGCCCTAACTAATTAAAATTGGTCAAGTACCCCTGAATATTTGGGAAGAAAATGAAAAATTTATTCCTAACATAAAGGTGACACCAGAAGGCATCCAGTTTGTTCTGTGAAGAGGGATCAATTACGTGTTTATTTATAGCTTGTGAACCAGGATTACAAAATGTGGGCCCATGACTCGCATGGGCTCCCAATGCTTGCTGTTGGAGTATTGCTCAACGCTCACGCATGGAGCATGTGGCCGCTACGCTTTCAGGGTAAGACTGCAACTCCTCCTGTGTGGCTGCCTCAAACAGTAAAGGTGTCCAAGCAAGCCTGGCATAATGGAGCACTTCAACTTCTCTCATCTTCTGAGATCTAAAGTTAAAGGTCTAACTCAGCAGCTATTTTATCTGTTTATTCAATTAGCTTTTTTAACTGACCCTGGTTTTCTTTCATCTCCTTTAGTTTCCTGCCAATACACATTTTTCTTTTGTTGGGCCATATAACAGCTTCTACTTTCTGAATCACCTGTATATCATGTAGTCACAGAGCAGCATGGGAGAACCCCTCTGGCTCCAAGACCCATGTTCCTGACACTCCCGGCTGGCTTTCAGCTACGATTTACTTCCTATTTGCACTTGGGAAATAGGGTCGTGGAGAAGATAAAAGACTGTGCCGTAGTAGGGACGCACTGCCTAGATGAGACCCTGTACTAAAAGGGGTCTTGATACAGGCAAATTCCCAAACAGCATCATGGGCCCTCCCTTTCAACTCAATCAACACACATCAACTTGATATGACAAGGAGTACCTGAAGAAACCTCGAGTGGAGTTTATTTCTCACGTCACCTGATGGTACCTTACTTGTTGCCTAGGCTTTTGTCATCTCTGTGGTCTTGGGACCAGAGTCAGGGCTCAGCCAGCTAACATTAAGCAATGGCCCTACCAAAGCTGCTGTTTTCCAGGGAGAAAAGGTTTGAGGCGTCACTGTGTGTTTATAGGAACACTGTTTTGCTGAGCCGTGGTTTATCTAATTGAATGAGGAACTAAATGAACTACTCATTTAGTAGTCCTCACATCAGCAAAAGCCACATGTTGACAATTACCGACATATATGTAAACATCTACACAGCAGCAACTAAATACATAATAAAAATACAACTGTTAAATATCACAGAAAGGACATCTTCTTAAAAAAAAAAAAAGAACTTGGAGTATGAACTTTGAATGAGCTTATGCTTTTTTTCTAACCTGGGAATGAAAAAAAAATATATATAGCAATGAATGATCTTTGCATTCAGCCATGAAATCCTACACCATCATAGATGTTTTCTTAACTCCTTTAGTCAACTCAGACAATCCTTCTAGAGGGAAAAATGTGAAGGTCATAAAAAAGTGCATACCAGAATATTACATGTAGGTATTTAGAGCTGAATGAACTAAAGGCTTTCCCACTGGATTCAAAGTAGCCCCTCCTAAAAGATGGGTCTGTATGATTAAAATATGGCCAGCATTTTATAGTAAGTTTCTACCACTTTACAGTAGCTAGCTCTAGGGCATATTTCAACTCCCATTCAAATGAGTCTTTCTATTGACTTTAAGGGGAGATGGATCGAGCGTTTTAACCGCAGTCTTCTGGCCCCATGTGCACTTATGTAAATCTAGACTTACTGGGTTAGATGACTTCATGGAGTCTTTTCTACCACCATTTTTAAGTTTCTTTTGTATTAAAATGAGGTAGTTTAATTCTCATTACAACATTTGATTTCTCAAATCTGAAATTTCTGTTATGTAGAGCAAAATTTCATTTGGAAAGTTTTTTATTGGGACAATTTATAAAATTTTAGTTCTTTATTGAAATAGTACTGCATGAAACAGAAATTTTATTTCCTATTTGAGTCCAGTGCTTATTTATATTTTGTTTTACAAGTGTATAGCAATTGCATAGTCTGAGCGCCTATAAGAACATTAGATTATCTTTTGATGCCCGTAAATACTATCAGTAATGCAGAATATTCAGCCTGAAGGTTGTATCAAATTCAAGCAAGAAAGGTGAATGCAGCCTTAGGCTTGCTTGAATCTCATTTTGAAATTAATAAACAGTTTGAGATAGTGTATTTTAAAGCAATATCTTTTTAAAAGAATTTAGAAAGAGATTCAAATTAATTCTTTATCTGCATATTGATATATTTTTAATCTGCTTTAGATATAATATTTAATCCCATTTTATTTCTTTTAAATGTCAAACTGTATTAAGCAGCACAAATTGTATACATCATAGACAACATATCAAGAAAGAGATGATTGCACCTCACATGTTTTACACCCGGGGCCTGACTCTGTGACACTTGGTGCCCCCAGGTATAATCTGCCATCTAAGACAGTCATATGTTGTCATCAATGGATTTTGACTATACAAGCAATTTAGGCAGTGCTAAAGACAGTTTAACTATCATCGGTATAAAGCAAACTGAGCCATTTTCAACAATTCATCAAAACCTGGTGTGGAGGTGATTCTTTCCACGAAACCTCTTCCAAGAGTAAACTCACAAAGTACCACCCAGAGAGGGTCTGAGTGCCCTGCAGAAGTCAGCAAAGCCAACCTCTCAGGAGCCAGTCCCGTGTGCTTTGCAGCAGATAGCAGTCATTGCTCGTTGTTTCAGGCGACCGTCTCCTAACTTACTGAGCTGGAGCTCAACAGCTGCATCTGCACGAAGCAGTGGCAGAACGCAGGCCTAAGCATTGCCCAGCCATTGCCCAGGACTAGCAGGCTACTTGGCATAGGTTTGACCCATGGTAGCTCACGCTTGGATTATGTCAGGGCATGTTTGGGGAGAGCGTGGGCATGTTTGGGGAGAACATCAGGGTATCCCTAGGACAGCTGCTTTCCCAGCAGCTTCATGAAAACCTGTATTTTCAAAACTACTTGGTTGTAATGAAATGTTCAGTAGATGCAGATTAACCTGGGGAAGGGACGTCAAAGGGTATTTACTCTTCTACTCTGTTGGCGCCAGCTGCCTCTGCTTTGTGATGTACTTGCTGTAACAGGTCTGTACAGCCCTCCAGCCAGACTGGACCATTGTGGTTGCTGTTCAATATTATTTTCCTAAACATTTCTGCTCCTATAAAAGTCGAAGAAGTTTCCTGACAGGCTGTGTTTTTGGTAGTAGCAAAAAAGTATTCCAAACTGATTACAGTACTTAATTTTTAAAGAAAGAGGGAAGGAAAGAGCACATAGATATTTCTTCTTAAATAAGAAGTGGGCAGAACGTGTGATGGGTCCCAGCCAGGTCCTTAATAAAACGAATGATGTCTGTGTTCCCCAGAGGGCTTATGACGCCACTTTGGAGTTTGCAGTCAGCAAGAAGCAGCTCATATTGCACACCGCATGACACTGGAATATGACTAATAAACACCAGGAAGTCCCCAACGGCTGCAAATTTGGCAGCGCTGTCTGAATTGGCCTGTCATGATGTTCGTGAACCTTGTGAGCATACTTGGGCCCAGTTTCAAACGGATAGTAGATCCCTGGTTTTTGATTTAAGGCACCTCACTGTTTAAAAGAACCTGGCAACTGGAATAATAGAGGTATTGCCTGTGAAGCCCGAAGTGCACCAGCTAAGCAACAGGGAGCTGAAACTTGTGCAATGCCTATCTGGTTTAAATAAGGCTATTAACATTCCTCACTAGCATTCATATACATGCATTTGTATTAAAAATCTAATAAAAATATTCAAACCGCATCTGGGAACTAGTATTCTAGGTCGGCACAGCTATCGTAAATTTTCACAGCTAAGCCACCGACTTCTCAAAAAGAGTTTCTAATGGAAATGTTGATAGGCCATTAGCTAAGTACTGTGGTGAGAATGTCACTGCTATAGTAAGAATGACCACAAGTCGGTTTAACAAATAATAAAATACTAGTAAACAGATGAGGCTTTAAGCCTATTCATTAGGCTCACTTTCTGATGAGTTAAAACAGACTGCTTATTTCTTGTCCATAAACACCCCCAGGCAGTGGAAATCTGTCACGGATAAGGCTGGTGTGACAAAGTTTGTTTAGTTCTAGAATACAGTAGTCAGAAAAAATGCAAGAAACCATATATGGTGACATAGCGCCCTTAAGTCTGTAAAATCGGAGGGAAATTTTCTGGCTAAAAATTCTGATATGTTATAATAATGTGTGTTATCCTACTAAAAATTAGATATCTGTGGGACCAGTTTAGAACAATGGGACTGCTAAGAATATCATTACTAAAAAAGTGAAACCATTGTCTGAAATAGTCTCCGGCTGGAGGGTTGTGTGGTGGGAAAATATTTTAACGGGGTTTCCTATTAGTGGGATTGTTCTTGAGATGTAACACCAGTATTGAAATACAGTGGAATGTTCACCATGTGCGTCTCTCTGATAGATGGCAAGTACTTCATGGTGATTTTATTTTTGAAAATCCCTCTTTCCGATTTTTGCTCCGTATTGCAATTAATAAATTCACAGGCTAGTACAGTGCACGCTTACATGACGGATTTACGCTAGAGTGGCAAACCTGTTACAGCACTGGATAGGCAGATCTGGGGAAGAAAGAGGAAGCCATCAGAGCTTATGATACATACTGAGCCAGCAGCCTGCATGGTAGCTCATGGGATCCAAAGCCAAGCCTACCCCCTGCCAACAGTTCACAGCCAAAGGGTCTTAGCCTGCAAACCCTGATAATTCCTAACTACTCACACGGGGAAGTATTTGCTGTACTGCTCTGCAAGCAGATAAAATATAGGCAAAATCTGGCAAAAGTAGGAGGTGAAAAGAAGTTAACTGGCACATTTTTATTAGTTCCATTCTTCTGTCACTTGCCTGTTGGTTGTAGTATATAAACTCATAGCAAACATATTCCATTAATAGGTTTATTTATACAGCAGTGTGTTTAAACCCAGTTTTATACAGAGTGGATTTTTATATAGATAGTGGATTTCTGTGCAACGTAACAAGTGTATGCTATGATTTAGTAGTTTGGGTGTTAATGAATGCTAAGATATTTGCACATTACAATACTTTAATAGTCCACTACAGTAAGATACCTACAATTTTATGGCTAAAGCTTTTTATACTCTTGTATTTTTTCCAGCCCTGTGTTAAATACTTTTTCCTTGAATGGGAATGGCAAAACTCACAGTTGCCTCAGTGGAGATCTTGGGTTAAGCTGTTGCCCACTTTTACCACTTGTTCTTCTTACAAAACCAGTCATTATTGTGGGCTATCTTAAGTACACTTCCAGGTCAGGCAAAGTGGAGGTCCCCTTTGAGAAGACGAAACTGAGGTGTTTCATCATCTTATCCAAGTGTCGTGTTTGAAAGTGGTCCTCCTCCACTTCTCCTGGCATGGAAGTATACTTAAGATAGCCCACAATAATGATGGCCTTCGAGTTGTCTTTTGTTCCTTAGATTACAAACATGTCACTCAGATAGCTGAGGATGAAACTCCTCAGTTCGGCATTATGCAAACACCACATGTGTACTGCAGTTCTGCACTTCTTTGGAGAACACAGAATTTATACTAAGCTTTGTATGAGCATAACCTGTTTCTGTCCTACAGAAACAAATGTAGACTGCAGAAATGATTCATGCAGATGTTTTGTTACTGCTCTGGCTTTAGTTACATTTGCCTTTGATTTCACTATTCATATAATTCATGGAAGGATCTACAACCATCTATGGTAACTAAAATACATATCGAATTTGCACTATACATATGCTGACGCATCAATGGCATGGCACTTTCACAAGTGTAAATTACAATGTCTTGGCCTAGCTAGCATATAGATAATTTAGTTTTGCTTACTCAAAGTTCCTGCTTAGTGAAATTCTGATCCAACAGAAGTCAATGGGATTTATGCCTTTGATTTTTACTTGGCCCAGGACTTCCTGTCTTGTGTTTCTAAGTATGTACAGTGGTGGGTTTTTAATTTCTTTTTTTCAGAGCTGCTATGTTACACTATCTCTTTTTCTCAGACAATTGCCAATAGGTGGTTCTGGCTTTTGTTGTTTACTTTCTAAGTATTATGGATCATATGTAGTGGGGAAAAAAATCACTGTTTAAGGTATTGGTTTCTTCCATAAACTCAGGTTTCACCAGTGTTAGGGAAACTTAAGAAATAGGTGTTCCCTGGAATGTATCTAAGATTCCCCTCCTGTGCTGGGACATCCTATTCTCCCGCTGCAAGCAGATACTAATGAAATTGCCAAACGTTGTCTCTAGCACTTGTCTCATGGTTTCAGTGTTGTTTTCTAATGTGGAATCTATCTCCCTCCACAACTCATAGCAGTTTCAGACTTGCTTACTAGGGAGAGAAGAGCAACCCATCCGTGGTGAACCTTTGCAACACTAAGCCTATACCTTTGAAGTTTGTTTTCACAGTTCCATCATGGCATGAAGCTTCCCTTAATATAGATGTAGTCCTATGGTGTTAACATACTCCAAAAAGAAAAGAATTTTGGAATAAAGTGGAGACTTAAGAGAAATTCTCTCCTGTGCCAGATTCCGCTATGCTTCTGTAAGTCTAAGGAGACCCACTGAAATCTAGGGAACGCTTCACAGAAAAAGAGCTAATGTAGCTAAGCTATCGAACTTGGTATACCAAGTTGCTAAGCAGTGTTTACACTAGTCAAGGACTTTTCAGCTTCCCACGCTCTACCCACTGAGAAGGCTGGAGATGCACAAGAAGCTGGGAGGAGGCACAGCCAGGACAGCTGACCCAAACTGGCCAAAGGGACATTCCATACCATGTGACGTCATGCTCAGTACATAAACTGGGGGAAGGCTGGCCGGGGGGGCTGCTGCTCGGGGACTGGCTGGGCATCGGTTGGCGGGTGGTG
>NW_008824338.1:2104397-2105929 GCF_000699105.1 Pygoscelis adeliae
GGGAGTGAGCGAGCGGCTGTGTGGTGCTTAGTTGCCAACTGAGGTTAAACCACGACAACTATGCATTCAAGTATTATTTTAAAGAACCTGTCTCCATTATTTTGCCTTACCGAACAAATCGTTTGTCTTCAGTTTCATCATTTTTTCTGAGAAATAATGGCAAAACATGAAGTTAATAATGAGTTTATAGATATAGAAACAATACCAGCGGCTGTTAGACAGGAGACTTCAGCTAGTACATGCTCTGTAGGCTTCCACAGTTCTTTGCTGACTGCAGACTTTTATACCTTTACAGCTATTTACACTATCGACAGTGAGCAAGTAACACTTTCAAGTTCTCAGTTGTTTAAAGATGTATGCCACACTTTTTACATAAAAGTGAAATGTAAGTGAGCAAAATGGTTTTAATTCATATTTAAACAATTCATGGTGACTTTACTATTTGTATTTTTTTAATTCTCTGACTTTAAAATAAAGAGGAAAAAGAAGGAGAAGCACAAGAATTTATAAAAATCTTTTCCAGTTAGACTTTTCAGTGCATAGATGGAAATTTAACAGCTTTTTGTGTTGAAGGGCAAAATAAAAAGATGTGTTGCAGAGATGGAAACAGAAAAAAACCAAAAGGCTGAACAGCCCTAGTAGTAAATCATTTTTGCTATATTTCATAAAAACAAAGTGAAGACTTTTATGGAGGCTGAAAAACACCCTGGACCTTTGGTGTTCATAAAATTACAAATGATTAATTCACCACATGAAAAATTAGAATAAACCAACAATTAGGACTGTATGCTTTCAAGAGTTTTTTCCACATTAAAAATTATGTGTTGCTGTCTTTAAAATGCTTTAAAAGGATTTTTAATGAGAGTGTTTAAGGCAACTTTAATGGTAGAAAGCACAGTTTCAATAAGAAGATTAGATGTACCAAAATATTAAATAATATACATATAGGAACCAAATATAGCTTTTCTCAGTGCAGTCTAGATTTTAAGAACTAGGATGACCGGGATACAAAATTCATTTTTAATCAGAATCAAGATCAGTATTAGAGAAAACAAAATAATCTGGTACCAGCAACAATGGGGAGGTAGGGACAATGTAACTAAAGACTCCAGCCAAGATTTTTCAGTAGAAGCAGCTATTTAGGCAAGCTTTCCAGCAGGGTGGTAAAGTTATTTTGCTGCAATTCCAGAAGTGTGAGTTTAAATTATGCTGAAGACAATCTTCCAGTTAACCGAGGCAAATAGGTACCTTGTCAGTCGGGCTGCGGAATTGTTTCACCCTGGGGAAGTACTTTAACTAGTCTATGTTTGTTTTCCTACACCCTTAAATTTGAAGCTCTGCAGGAAGGTTCTTTCTTTTCCATTAGATGGTCATATAACACCCAATATAACAGAGCCCCACCCTGGACTGATATGCATTTTATTTCCCAAAGCAAGAATAAATCAGGAAGCCTCTATTGTTTTCCCACAGCAGTGTTAATTTGAGTTGTATAAATCACCGTGATACATATGAAGCTTTGATACGGAAGCTAG
>NW_008824338.1:2106064-2114601 GCF_000699105.1 Pygoscelis adeliae
TCACTTCAGCTGCCTCTGCAGGATCATCCCATTATCCCTGTGGGGACTTTACTTGCCCAGCTTTGCTTTTTCTTTCTTTAAAAACCTTTCCTCAGGACTCATGTAATATGTCGCATTGTTCTAATTGATGGGGGCTGACAGGACTCTTTTCGGAGCTTGTCAGTGCTCCTCTTTAATTAGCCAGAAAGACCACTGCTGAGTGACAGCAGCGTATTCTTCCCACAGGTTCCCAACCCCAGCTACTACAGGGCATATGAGACGGAACCTGAGGGTAGCAATCAATTTCTGGTTTCCAGAATAACGTTGTCAGATGATAACCACCACTGGTCATGAAGCCAGTATTGCAGTTGATGGAACCTTTTTAAAATTAGAGACTTCCAATGCTGCAAACTTACCCTTCTCTTACAGTAATTTTAGCGTAACTATAATCAACATATAGAAAGAAACAACCACTAAACCTGCAGATGTTTGAAAGATTCTTTTCTTTTACGTATCTGTGGTTTTCTTTTTCCTCTTTTCTTGACTTTTGGCACGTGTGTTTTTTCATGTTTAGTATTTGCAACTTGCCCGAGCACTAGCGCAAATACTAGCTTAGGATTCCTGTGGTGGAAGAAGTCTCGCTGACAACATTCACCACCTGCTTCTTCTGTAGACAGAGGATTTGCTTACAGCCTCATGATATGAGGTACCTGGCTAACCTAAGCTCTGTACCTCTGCAAGGTCTGTCAAACTCAGACTTTGTATGGTTCCCTGAAAAGAATCATTCGTGCTTTATTTTCTTGTCTTCTGCAAAATAGTGTTAGAAATATTTATGCACATTACAAGGAGTAAAATTTACATCACTGATGTATGACTAAATGCCAGGGAAATCTCAATAAACTGTTAAGTATTCTTTTAACAAAATGCAGCTTCTACATTACAACAATACTAATGGAATTATTTTACAATGTGAGTGGAAGATGCCAGAATTAAAACTAAAAAAAATTCAGAGAAACGCAACAGAAAAGGAATTGGCAGTTCTCAAGAGACTAAAATAAAGCATAAAGAATGGTGCCTTAATCTTAAATGAAATCCCACTAAACGTGAAGTATTATTACACTATCTATTAATCTTACTAAACTGCCTCAAATTTCTAATTTAACTGTAAATACATTTAGAGAATTAAATATAACATGGACAGTAAGTCTCTCAAGCATTTGTGTACAAAGTACAGATGTGGTATTTGCAATACAAATATGATAGATATTGAGTCACTTCAAACAACATGGTCACAAGGGGAAAAAATAGGGGCCAATGTCAACACCTTGTTATCTCAACATTATAAATGTCACCAAACTCAGCTGTTACAAGAGTGTAATTCCTCCTTCCATGGGCATTTCTTGCAGATAATAATACAGGCTGCAACTACCGCAGAACCTCAGAATAATTCAGACCAAGAACTCCCTCCTACTGAAGGTCTTATTTAAGTCTGTTCTTTAGGCCTGTTTCTCCATCATTAAAATCTGTAAGAATTTTAATTGCCAAGTACTTCCCAGAATTAAAGTTACAGAGATTATTTTTCCCTACTCTAATTTTCATCAAAATGTTAGTGACATTAGGGTTAAAAAAACCAATCCACATTTCTACCTACACAGGCTGAGAAACTTCTTTTTGTGGTTCTTTTTTCTGATGGAGGAAATCTACCTCCTCTATAGGGAACTAGCTGCACTCATCCTTCCTGGCTGCCACTTGGCTGTACGTTAGGGCAAAACTGCTTTGCTTTTCCAGATTGTTCTGCTTGAGAATAATTGCTGAAACAAACCTTATGCTTCCTCTGACTCAAACTTTTCTGGTTTTTAAGAAAGTATTAATTACTTCAGCAGTACCTCTCCCTTCCAGAAATCCTGTTTGATGTTACTATTCATTTACAGCACTATGCATGATACCAAACAGGACAAGTAAGAAGGTTCCTGGATACCTGAGCAAACTACTTCACTTGCCCGCTGTTAATCTTTTCCTCCTGAAACTCTTTCACCACGATATAACATTTTTTAAACTTTCAAATAGGTGCAAACAAATCTGATACAAGAATATTCCTGTTTTCCTCCTGGCACTATGATATAAATGCCATTACCGTTCATCTTCAGAAGTGAAGGTGCCTGGAAGGAATGTGGGAAAACATCTCTGCCACATCACGCGGAAGGTACACTGAACCTGGCAGAGAGAAGAGCGAGCTCCAGCACTGCCCGCGCCCCCCCTTACCAGTCAATTCGTCTCTCGCTTTGCATAACTAGCTGCATATTTACACAACTAACACAGCATCTCCTCTTGCTGCCAACTATGGTAAGATCAAGCTTTAACTACTACACTGTTAGAGCAAAGCCATGATACCACATATCTGAGCATCGTAACTGTGGTTTATGTTACCTAAGATATGGAACTATTCATTTAATAATTCCTCTTCCTCCCCCCCCAAGTAGGTAATATTAAACTCCGTCCATAATAGAGTGAAGTTATTTTCAAAGTTGCTGCCTGTTTGCAAAAACAAAACCTAAGTAAAATTGATAAATGTTAAAAAAACCCCCCGCATTGTTAACAGGATACATGAGGATGAGGAATACTGTAAGGATTTCACTGTTTGTTTGCAAAGGTTGAGTAAATTGCCTGTAAATTATGCAGTCTTCACAAGCTCTGAGCAGTAAAACTGTTATTACACTTTGCACACTATGCACCTCTAATACCCAATGTGAAGTTCATTTATCAACAACCACTCTTGTATAAACAATCCACGGAGAATCCTGACTTGTTTTCACTCGTTATTAATGATCTTTCAAAACTCAGAAATTGCCTCCTCTTCAATTTCCTACCACTGAATTCTTAGGTAATCACCTCATCAATAGTCCTCAACAAAAATAATTGTTTCCAGAGCAAAACTCTCCCCAGATTTTAGGCCCTTTAACTTGGTCCCTCTATGTGCTTCAAAAGTGTGAATAATAAAAATGTATATTAAAGAAAAGCTCAGAATGTGTATATGCTTTTATTAAGTCAGAAGTGGAGAAAAGTTTTCCCAGAACAGGATATGGGGCAGGGAAAATGAAACACAGGCTGCCACCTTTTAGGATATGTGTATTTTTTTTTCTTTTGACATGAAGTTCAATCTTCAGTTTCATTTACATAGTAGTACAGGTCATTCAAATGCTAGTAAGGTACTCACATTCACAACCAATCCCAAGCGTCCTCAACTAATGCAAAAGGTGAAGAGGAAGAGAACTTTGTATGTCTTTCAATGAGAAGGTGTACCACAGGGCAAGGGGTGGAGAGTTACATTAACTACTTTGTTCTCACCTGCGGTCCACATCCTTTGTGTCCCTTCCCTGCACCCTCTCTTTTTCACTGTAATAGCAAAGATGCCCTGAAACCAGAGCTGAAGTAACCACTTGTAGGTCTCAGAACAACTTAGGAGCTGTGGCAAAACCTACACCATTTGGTTTTAGTTCTTTAAAAAAAAACACAACTATTTGTTACTAGGAAAAAAAGAATATAATGGGAGAGGGGTGAGAAAGGGTAGAGGTTCAGGAGAGCACCTTTATCTTGATGACCCTCTCTGCCTCCTGTTTTATCCTACTCAGGACCGCTTTGGAGACTGTTATCAAAAAGCTCCTTTTCCTGTCCCAGAACTGCTGTTGCCCAACTGCAAACTCTTGGAGAGAAAAATGTGCACGTACCATTGCATCAATGCTCAGTCACACAGAGCAATTTGTATGACAAGCTCTTCTCCCCCCAAAATGGCACTGAGAAGGCACGTAATCTACTTGTCTGATTTGGGAAAATCAGTTGACTGCTGCCCAGGTAGCTCTCGTAGCTCTTGATGTATCAACACTGTTCAGTTAGCTGAAACAAGGCTATATGGCCTTAAATAGTTTCACATTAGTGTCTTCTTCTCTTGCTTATAATTCGGAGCTGATGGTTTCAAAGTACATCAAACGATTAGCTGCTTCTCTACTGCAAGTCGGTTCCATCATATATGCACCCCTGTGTAATTACAGTAATCATGTCTACACGAAAGCTACAGATATGCATCAAGGTATGTTCCAGTTAATACTAAAAATGAAGTGCTTCCTTCCATTGACTTCAACTGGTGGATGACCATGCCAGAGGAAATTATATTATTAATATCTTTTGTGCAGTTTACATGGGGCTAGCTTGTAAGACCCCTGGAGCAGGGACCGTGCCTGTCTCTGTGTTTACAGACCGCAGTAAGACCTCCAAGCAGAATGTATACATTATGAGTAAACGTTAATAAGTAACCAAATGTAAATATAATAACTACATTAATAACTAATACTACCTTACACAAACAGGCTGGACCCATTGGAAGAATGCAGAAGCCATGAACATTAATGATTCTTTCAGAGTATGTTTATTACTTCACAGCCAGAACGGAACAAACTTACCTCTTGCTGGATGTCTTAAGATTTCAGTGCCTAAAGAATGATTTAATAAGGGGCTTGCCCTCAGGATTAGCTCACAGCCATGTATAAAACAGACCTCTACAACTGCTGTTTAAATGTCCTTAAAGTAACCTAAACAGTTCATTTCTAATGGATATCTCTGAGATTCAGGATGAGATCCTCACAGAAGCTAACACCTGAAAAGTCCGGTCAGGAGTATCCCAACACAAGACAACATTGCAATCCTTGCTGAAAACGAAGGATAATGGTCCCTAAATGCTGTGCCCGGCTTTCTGCCTATTACCATACTTACAGTGCTGCAACTAAACTACCAGCTTAAATCTATATATACTTTTGGAGCTGTAATTTACAAGTTCAGAAATGTCTAAAGTCTTTGAATAGAACATTTTAACAGGAGAAAGGAACTTGTACTTTGAAATAAAACAGGTTTTCTGAAAACACTCTTTGACATAATTTTTTGGAATCGCTGCTTTTCATTTTATAGTTTTTCTGTGTTTCCTTCCTCAATTGCACACCACCTGCAAATAAATGAGTGAAACTGCCTGAGCTTCATTTAATCTTATACTACTAGGAGAATTGAATTCAATCATGCTTCTGGAAGAAACAAAGTTATTTTTAGTGTAACAGTAATATATAATGTCATTTGTAGCATCATTTGGCAATGGCATTTTTACTTCTATAGAAGATGTGAAAAAGCTCATGGCCAATTATTCTTTACTTGAATATATGCTATTATAATGCCATAAAGCAACAATATGATGTTACAGTATAGTAAAAAGTTCTTGGCATGACTCTGTATTTCTGTTTATTGCATAACGAGCTCGATCCTGTTGACAATGACATTGATGAATGCTTTGCCATTGGTTTCACTGGAAACCTCAACATGCCTGATAGTTGACTAATAAACACAAGTACTCTCTTACACAGACCATTTCTGATCAGTGACAGTAAAATTATTATATCGTGTCTTTGGTTTATGCCACCTATGTATGTAACCAAAAACTATTTTCAAAATTCTGGGTTTTATGTCTCACAGAATTTGAGGATGCTTTAAATAGATTTATAGAAATAGTATGGTGGCCATCTCAAAGTTATTCTGTTGAAGAATGTTGTAAATGGATATAAATAAGCAGAGAGAAGTCTTAAAAGATGGCTGAAATTCCTAGAAGTAATCAGAAAGTCAGGAAACTACATTTAACGTGAAACTGATTAAAAAGCAAGTACAAGGGAATTACACTAAGCAGCAGAACTAATGTTTAATGGAACAGATTAAAATGCTCACATTTTTATATATCATCCAAGGATTGCTCTTTATTTGTGATGTGATGAAATCTGAAACAAGGTTCTACTGCCAGAATAAACACGGATGGATGTGGGGCACACCCTCAGCCCTCCCCCAGTGCCAGAGGCTCTGGAGGTGAGGTAACGCCAGCCCTGACATCTCTCCCACCTCCCCAACAACCTGACACAATGTTGTCTCTGGAACAGGTCTAAGAGAGACTTTCAGGCTACATCTGCAGGAGGAAATGGTCTGGGGCTTGCTCCTCTGCCCTGAGGCCATCTGCCAGAGCAGTGTTTCCGTAAGGCTAAAACTCTCATTATCAACTCTCTTACTCTCCAGCGTAGGATGGCTGGACCGGGCAAAGCACCAGCAATGGTCCTTGGCCCATACCACACTCCGAACTGCACCAGGGCGTTTTTTAGGAGAACACTAACCGGTGAGAGCAAAACCATGCCAAGAAGCAAGCTAACAGATCTGTGTGCTAGCCTTGATCACTGCCAACATAGTTTTTGTGTCCCACAGCGACAGGGAAGACACGATTCATCAAAAAAAATGTATGGCCCAGCATTTTCTCTGGGTAGGGCCCATACATTACTGAAATGAAACTTCATGAAACTTCCATGAAACATGAAGAAATGGTATCTTGCTGGAAGCAGAGTGGGTCTCTCCCAGGAAGGAAAGGAAGATCCTGGTATAATTGCAGGATGCAAATTAAAATTATCAGGCACACCTCATTCTGCCTGCACAGCCAGCTGAAAAATGCAGGTTTTCCTTTGCACTTGGCCAGCTTTGTTTCAAGCAAGCTTTAAAGACAAAACTCACGCTAATTGCAGTGGGACTTTGTCTGTGTACGGGATGCAGAACAGAGCCCTCTCCTGGTGAGCACTGAAGATAATTGAGGACACCCCTGGCACCTTATTTGGCACTGTCCGCAGCACATATCTATGTGATGAAGTATTGAACCTAGGCACTCAAAATAAAATATTAGAAAAGCTCAGCTATTTGGAGCCATGGAACCTTATGATTGAGGTCAGATTTGTTTGGATTAAAAAAATATATGGAAATCTAAATAACACTGAAATGATGGCAGACTTGAAAACTGAAACCAAAAAGTAGGTTATATAACATACTTAAAGGCACAGTTGGCACTTCAAGTTCACAATGACTAGCCAGTTGTAACCTGCTTTTGAACCCACAGCTGAACCCTGCATGTCGAATTACTGAAAAGGGTGGGTCACCTTCTTTTTAAACCTGAAATCTGATAACCAGGGCAAAAGAACCCCCATTCATTCTTTCTTTTTATGACTATAAAGCCATGAAGCACCAATAATAACCTTAAGTATACAGATCAACAAACTGTGCCTAATTAACACACTTTTGGATTTCATACTTGAACCTGAAAATAAGAAACCATATTACAAAGCCCTGCTTTTGTAAAACAAAATTTACAACAGGTACCTAAGCTGGATGCAGCATATGGTAAGGCACTTCAATAAATCATAATAATGATACATTGCCAAAATAGTGGCTGTCTGCTATTAGATTTTCTCAGAATACCTAAGTAACAACAACAACAAAACCTTTTTGTCACTGAGATGCAATGTAGAAGTATATTCATGTCATTTCAAAATTATTTATGAAGATTCTAAAGCCCATATTGTTTGTAGCAACATATGCAGACATGATTATCTGGAACCATACTACTTACGGCTGTAATCTCATTAGATTTCACAAGGTAAGTAGGGTTGGGTCTATGTATTTGCATGGAAGACCTCCAAGGAAATTCCAAGTTACTGGTATCTGTGCAGGGCAACGTTCTTCTGCTGACTCAGTATTGAACCAGCATAAAGTATACAATCACAAGTCCTGTCTTTATATAAGAGGTAAAAACAAGGATACCAAGCACTTGCGGTCATTAAATACCCTATGGTAGTTTTTGCAAGTGTAGGAGTGCCTGGCCAAATACCAATCTAGATAATTACATCCTGCCTACTTACATTCCCCTGTTGCTTTAAATGGATAAGGTATTATTCTTCTATTCTTGTGCAAAAGTGGATCCTACAGCCCTTCCTTGGGCTCTGTTAGGACTATTTCTAGCATGACCTTCTCCATGCAGGGCTCTATATGGTCACACAGAGTCATTTATATGACTCAGTATATTGTACTAGATTTTGGACTTGCCGCCTTCTGAAATCACTTCCACTGAGCTCACTGGAATTGACTTCAGGCCAAAGGCACCAATTTAACTAAAATCATCATTTAATTCCTACCTGGGAAAGTCACATTTACAATAAATCACTGTGAAAAATTAGTGTTTGGTTATGAGACCAGTTTCTGTACGACTTCCTTCGGTACACGTGACCCAGGCCAAATGCTCATTAGTTTTGTGCATGACCCTGCCCACTCTCACCGAAATCAATAGCAAAATAGCAACGTGGTTCAACGACAGCAAGGCCAGGCCCCTTAATGGGAGACTTGCCTTGGGTCCGTACCGTGTAACCGCAGTGCGACTCTCCCATCCCTCCTCAGTCTGAAACACGTTACATCGAACAAAGATCATACCTAATCTTTTCAAGTCAGCTGTATCTTACATTTTAAGAGAGGGTGCAACAGATGGTTAAAAGCTTGCTTTAAAGTGGTATGTCTATTAAAACAACCCATGTTATTAGGGGACTGTTCCCCCTAACAGGAATTTGCTTCACTGAAGTAAAGTGGAAGGAAACCAGACTTCAGAAAACCTTCATTATCGTGTTCGAATACCTCACCTTAGACCACTGCCGTTCACAAAAGTCCTCTCGAAAGGA
>NW_008824338.1:2114634-2115881 GCF_000699105.1 Pygoscelis adeliae
ACAGAAGGAGCCTGTTAGCAAGATGGGTGCTGGCATTAGTCACAACTGTTACTCTGCGGCAGGGTTGTCAATCGCAATTATTTCCTGCAAAGCTGAGTTTTCCCCCCTGCCAGTTACTCTCTAAACTCTGAGTTTCAAAATTCACTTCATATTTCTGGCTTGTCCTACACTGTGTCAATTTGAAGGCTGGCTTTCGGGGGCTTTTTTAGTTTAAATGTTTTTCTAGCTGTATTTGTGTAGGTCAAAAGAGTTTTCCAAGTCTGTTCACTTTCTGAGTGGCGACTCTCCCAAGACAGCAAATACAGGGTTTTTATAGACTTGTTTTCATGAAGATTTAGTCATCTTAAGTCTGAAATTATTTAGGAGAAAGATGACCACGTTAGTACAATTCGTTGAATGCAAATTATGAAATTCAAAGGCAGACAGCTTGAGTGAAGTTATGCTTTAAATAGCATCACCGGATGCAAAGTAAGCAAATAGAAGGCAGGTAGGAAAGAATCTTCACAAATCTGTACTTTTTTCCCCCATTTCATGTGACTTGCTGACCTCAAAAGCTTCTGACATTCAGTACTTCTGAAAATCAAGGCTTTTCTCTCACATCTCTCTCCAGCTTTAGGGGCTAACTTTTGCCTCCTCTTTTGAATTTTTGACTTACACCTTTTGGAGAGTGAAGTTACTTGATAGAAGGAGGGTGATACAGCTGGTTGAACAAGAGCCACCCAATCCACTCGGTGAAATACTACTCAGGAGGTAATACAAGGTGAAGAATAAGAGTATGAAATGTGACTAGGCCATTAGGGATTTTCTTCTGCTTCCCCACACTAAGTAGCAAAGAGGACCAAAGACAGCTGCTGGATGTCCAGCAGAAGAGCGTTCAGTTTCAAAGCAGGAAAGGACTTTGTCTCCATCCACGCTGACCAGCTTGCGAGGAAGTAGACAAATGCATCCTGTAAAAAGGTACAGCAACAGGTCCTGTCGTGTAGCGCTTGATCCGTCTTCACATACTCCCAACCCTCCCAAAAAGTCAGGGCTGCTTTACAGTGTTGGTTTATTGTAGAAGAAACAAAAGGAAAAAGTGAAGGGCCGACGTTGGTACCTACACTCGAGTGGGTCAGCGTTAGTCAACCGCGGGCTGACTCGTGACCCGTGCCCTTCAGGGCCCTCTCCTTCTTTGCTCCCATCACTACTGGCTGTAGCTGCCAGGGAGTAGCGAAGGCGAAGGGTCCAGGCCTCGGGCTGCGAGGCCG
>NW_008824338.1:2117752-2139256 GCF_000699105.1 Pygoscelis adeliae
CGGAGGAGCCTGTCTGCTCCTGGTATGGACGGCTGGCCCGGTAAGGGATGGGCCGAGAGCACGCGTTATAACCTCTCTCCCTCTGCATCCTGGCCAAGGCTGAGAAGTCAGGGGAAATTTTTTTTAGTAGGAACAATATCAAAGAGGTCTTCTGCGTCATCTCCCAGATCCGTGATCTCTTTCATAAGTGGCTTTCTTGTTCGCAGAGATTTGCAGCCCTTTGAAGTGCCTGGTAGTAAATAAAGGCGCATAATTTACAAACATGGCTGAAGCCAGAAATACCTTTCTGTGTCTGTGCTCTCTGTTTATCGTTCAGGTTTCCGAAACCGGAGGGAGAATTTCCCTGGCATCAGTGACCTACTGAGACAACTTTCATGCTCAGAATGCAGCTGGTGAGCAGGCGAGACCCCCACCTCCGAGAGGTCGTGTGGTTTGCGGCGTGCTGCAGAGCCCTGACACTTCTGCTGCAGGCAAGTCTCCCGTTCCTGAACCGAAGACGCTGCGGCATCTGTTGTTTGCTGCTCCAAGGCTTCTCTTTTTGGTACTGCCTTGTGCACCGTGAGCTAGCTGGTTCTGCTTGATGGGGAAATCGTCTTCTCCTTTGGAGAACCAACAGACCAGCTGCAGCCAGGGAGGCAGGTTGCTGTTAAGTAGAATTACATAAATTTCCTTGTAACTCTACTGTGTTTTCGTGCTGCTGTTGCAAGAGGCCAGTTTGGCAGCACGAGAGGCCGAAGCCTCTGTTTATCCGCGGAAGAGGAACTATAACCTTCTCCTGCGCATTCCTCCCAAGTCTCATTTCCAGAGACATCCCTCTCGGAGCACGGGAGAGCTTGGTTGCTCACTCCATCCTACCTGTGCGTACCGAGAGCGCCAGCAAAGAGCCTAGCTGTAGCCCTGGCCCTCCTGAAACAAAATCAGCCTGAGAAAGCTCTTTAGCCGCAGGCCACCAGCCAGCTGGCAGATTGCGGCAGGCCCCGGCCCCCCCCGGGGAGGGGGGGGGGGGACCCCGGGGCGGCGCGGCTGCCAATCAGTAATTGGCATCTAAAGTTTCATTTACATTTACGAAACTGCCGCTAAGAGCCAAGTGGGTACGGTGCTGCCTTCCCGTTATCCCGCGGGCAGCATTTAAAGCGGAGCACACGGAGGTACACGTTTATCTCGCGAGTGGCGATGTGAAATAGCTGGTATGTACAAAAATCCTGGGAGGCACGCTGTACCAGACAAGGGAGCGCCTTGGCCGATTCGAGTTTAAGCATGAAGTCATGCTAGAACAGTAAGAAACCAGTATTTTCAGTTCCCTGAGTTTTGTTTTACATGTTTCGCTTGCTGAGACAAGAAAGTCTATCTAAGATAAACTGATCGACAGTTTAGATTTAGAGTGAAGTATACAAAGCAAGCATCTTTTCTGTATGGTAAATATTTTTTTTTGGTCTGGCCTCAGTGTTTATTTGTTATTTAAAGAGTGTACTTTGCATTAAAGCTCGGGTTACATCATTGTTTCATTTCCTTAACACTCAGAAGTTTCGTAAAATTACTGTGGGTTTGACTTTTTCTCCTAGTATTTCTGAAAATGCTGCCGAATAACAAATGTTTGCATACCTACAATATGTATCATACTGTGAGTAAAGTGGAAATACAGATTGACATTTCTGTGTCTTCCCCGTGATTCCTCCTGTATGTTTGACATCTAACATTAGCTGGGCTACGTCCGAAACAGCTCTTCTTGCCTTCTTTTGAAAATTCTGGTATTTATGTTACCAAATGTTCTTCAATCAAGTGTAATAAAAATGAAAGAGGAGTATGTTGACTAATCTTTTATGTGTCTTTGTTCAGATAATTCATATGCAGTTATAAATTGTTACGTGCAGATGGTTGTACTGCTAATAAATTTAGTTGAAGGTTACTCTTGCTGGATTTCTATCTATTAATGGCTTCACAACACTTTGCAATAGGAATGTATTCTGCTGTATGGATAATGCCAATGGGATAGATAAATTCTAAACAAGGGGTTTCATGAGTGGAAAACCGGTGGGTTCCCAGTTAATTGCAGCTCCCAGTTAACATGTTTCAAACAAAGCAGCTAGAAATACAGCTATAGATAGTATCCTGCTGCATATTTTTAGCCTCTGATGCAAGCTTTGAGAGCTACTCTTTAAACTTTATGCAACTTTTACCTTTCAGTCCTAGAATTAATCAGTGTTAAAGGCTGGCAAGGTACCTGTCTGTTTCTTTGATGACCTGGTGGTATTGCACGGTGTTCAATGCAATCTTCCAGTGTTAAAATTTAAACTCCTTTTTCCTCTATTAAATATGAAAGTTAATTCAGAAAGAAGAAAGAAATTCCTGGAATTTCTGTCAAACGCTCTAGGACGCCACTACTAATTTTTTCTGTGTTATCTTTTTCTTTCTTGAAAGTAAGGATTTTATGAACTCAGGGTAAAACAGGTCTCCCTTTTTATAAGGAGAGTTTATTCAGCATACTTCTATATTGCAGCTGCTGATCATATTTCATAGAGCTGTTAAAGCACTTAAAACCTAAAATTAGGTACTGTCTGGTAGTAAATATTTCAAATCACTCCTTAAAGAAATAAATAGAGAAGTGGGCTTTAAAAAAAAAGACGTTTTGAAATATATCATTGAACAAAAGTAATCTCACTTTGCTTTTACTCAAAATAACGCAGTTACAATCTAAATCACTGGTTTCAACACAGTGTGCTTTTTCCTTAGGCTTTCTTCATCTCCTGCACTTTTATTGTGATTTTATACTGACTTTATTTGATATCATAACCTGGGACTTTGTTCAAGCTATGTTTACTGCGGCAACGCTTGTATTAACAGGTATCGAATTAACTTCTAACATACCTGTACTTCCAGTGAGTATTCTTCTGACACTAAGAACTGAAATGTAAGTTCCCTTGCTTCCTGGTGTGCATGTTTCTGTATGGCTTTTAATTGCAGAAGGTGTACACTTGCTTTTTTCCAGATTTAAGATGAGTTAATTTACAGATTAGTATTTTTAATTTGTGCGTTTTTGCTGTATGGTAGTTTTCTATTTGTCTTTTAGTTGAACACGGGAATAGGTTTATTTGCTCATTATCATTCAGTTTTGGTATCATCAGGGTTTGCAAGAAGAACGCAAACACAGGGGCATCAGACTAACAGACATCTGTCAAGTTGGTCAAGTATTTTGAAAGCTTTTTGAAAGTTTAGCACTAAACCAAGTCTGGCAGCAGAAACACTCAGATGTCTTTGGTTTTTACTTTCTACTTGAGAATCCAGTGTTACTTCTACTGTCTAACATATCTATAATCTTCTTGCCGTTTTGTGTTAGAAAAGCAGTATTTATGTTGTGCAAGTGGAAGAAGAGTTTTGATATTTGGTCATCGATTGAGAGGTTATAAGTAAACTTTTAATATGTGGTATTAACATAATATGTGCTTTTTTTTTTTTTTTTATTTAAATGTTGTGTAAATGTGTGTCCAACTTAACCTTTTCTGTCATTGAAAAGCGCTAATTGATCTTGCTGGCCCTGACATAATAGTATAGTTTGATATTTGAAACCTTTCAGCTTTGGCATGGCCCTTTAATCTCCCCTGAGATTTCAGGGCATGGTTCTACTGAAGGCATAAACTTCTACTCTTTTTTAAAATTAAATAAAAATGGTTATTAAAAATAAATTATCTTTATGGTCTTTTAAAGTCAGTAGATGTCTATCTATCAAAGCCCCAGGCTTTACAATATACATTAAAAACTTTCTGCTTTACTTGTACGTATTAGGTGACATTTTAGATGTTGCTGTACAGAAATCAGATTTTTATGAAATAATTTTTTTTGGCCAAGTCCACACTTCTGTGTTGCAATGTTATTAAATCTGTCATTAAATCAGAAGTGCTTAAAGGAACTTGGATGCACTTTGCAGTGCGAAAGCTCAGATATGAAGAGTGCTTATCTGTCAAGTAAAGAATAAAATTTATTTGAAAATGCAATAAAACTTACATTTTTAGTCCATACTGTAGGTTGTAATGCTGCCAGAAGGATTCCTTTTGGGATGCCTGTAATACAGGACCTTGGTGAAAACTATTTTAAAGCAGTTTCTTCTTTTTGTCTCTAAGCCTGAGAAATGTGTCGAATAGCTGGCCCGCCTTTTGCTTTAATGCTAAACAGTAAAATTACTTTGATGATTGATTATCCTATATCAAAATGCATCACTGGGCAGTCTCACTCACAGGATTGTATATAGGCTAGTTGTCAGACTTTTGAGCAAAATGTCAAATGCTAATGGCTGGCTGAGGAATACTAAAGTTTAAGCATTTTATTTTCAATTTGATAAAATTTCTTCACGGTAAGGGAAGATTATAATGAGGAGTGATTCTCTTCAGAACTTTCGGAGGTCCATACTGTCAGGCTCAGGTACCAGACACTAAACTTTGATTCAGACTGCAATTACCGTGGATTTGAAAAGAAGGATTTGGGAGGTTTTCTGTGCCTAAATTCCTTTGGAGGTCTGTGTCCTTTTCCTAGAATTAAAAAAATAAATAAAATTATGGTGATTTTTCGTTAAGCAGCTGTCCATAGAAGTACAGTGTAGCGAGTAATGTTGCAGGACTGTGTAGGGCTGTTTAATTGGATGTAATTTAAGTGCTGTCTCTGAAGAACTCAGTCTGTCTGGGCTGACTGAATACTGTGTCTTTACACCAGGGATGCCTCCTATTGTGGCTGGACTATACAATTTGACTGATTTGGAGAAGCAAACTGCAAAAAGACTTCCCAAGGCAACCTGCAAAATATTCACATAGAGAAGACTAATTTTCATATAGGTGATAACTTTTTACTTACGTGTTTAAGTTAATATGCACTAGATTTTTCGGCAACATTAAAATTTATTACTATTGTGACATGACCCAGTATAAGTTGACATTGTCAGCAGCATAAAGAATTACTGCTGCCTTTTTTTTTAATTGGGTAGACGCAGCAAGTAACTATTCTGTTCTTGACACATATATAATTAAACCACAAAAACCTACATTAAAATACCATGAAGGGTCTGATTTAGACCACAAAAGTAAAAGAAATACAGAGCTGAGTTTGCAACTTTTCAAGTAATTCTCCTCTATGACTATGTGTATATAACTATTGAAATCAATGCTGGTGCATGAGGTAATTGGAAACTTAACTTGATGTTTTGTGCCAGATCCTTAGCTGTTGCAAATTGGAGTAGGAATGTTGAAATTACTGGAGTGGTCTCACATTATGCCAGATGAGTATCTAGTCCTCTATTCTTAGTGCGCAGTCTGTTTTTTGAGGGTGTATTGTAGTATACTTTATATGTGTGAGATCACATGCACAGAGGAGTGATCCTGCAATACTTAGAAAAAACAAAGGAGGGTTAAGTATAAATATCCAAATCATACATTCATGTTTTCTTCCATTTTAAGACATTTTCATACTCCTATGGGAGAATATATCTTTTTATTTTTTACAGCATTTTATAAATGACCACAGAAATACATTTTACAGTAATTGGATTTCTGAAAATGATGCAGTTAGAAATACTGTTAATTGACTGTATTCTTTTAATTCCTTTCGGGCAACTTTGTTGCTCATAGAAGTGAATGGTCAGGTTGCGTTTACTCAGGGACATTTCGCGAATGCCAAGCCTGTTCAATGAAAGGTGTGAAGTCCGTTTACCATGTTAAATCCCACCTGGATGTTCCTTTTTATTTACTGTAGTATATTCCCAGAGAATCACAGAAAATGAAGATCACCTTACTCCCAAGCGAGAGCAGCAAAACCAGCCTCTGTACACTCTGGTTTGTGCATCCTGACATCACGCTATATGTGAGGTCTTTCTTCCAGCTCTCCTGAGTGTCCCAGCGTAGACATGGTTTCACAAAACCAGGCACAGCTCAGGCAGATTATGCACGTTTCCTCTGCCAAGTTCTAGCAATGCAACTCGGATTCAACCTAACGTTCCTGTTCTGGTCTTCTTAATGCAGAGAACTAGGGAGCTGGAAACTAATAGGGCCAAATGGTATAACGGTTTTACAAATGGAATAATTATATTCTGGGAAAGGGTCTCCAAAACAAAATTTTCAGGTTACCCCAAGGCAAGATTTGGAACTGTGGTAGGTTTTCCGAGTGGAAAGATAAAAGTACTTTTCCACTCAGCCACCTATTTTTATGTTTATTCTAATCTGGTGTGATAGAAGGAGCTGGTGTAATGTTCATCTTAATTTGGTTCAGTTGATTGCCCTTTCAGAGAAGTAATTTTTGTGTTCAAAGCACCATCCGAGCGCTGAGCTCACTGTGCAACAGTATAGCTGGGAGTCACCTGCAGTAAGGGATCTTTCAGCTAAAATGGCCATCTGATGTGTTTCCTAGTCATTTCTGGTAGCCAGTTAGCTATGATTCAGCTTGTTTTCCAATTTTCTGATTAAACGATGGTCTAATTTCTCCAAGGACTAGCTGAGTAGTCAGATTTTTGGCTTAAGACAAACGACATCGAAGGAGTTACTCCTTGATAGTTGTGAAACCACCCAGCTTTTTGAGGTCTTCCTTAGGTCTGCATTGAAGGAAGTCCGGGATTGGAACTGCAGCTCGAGAGGTGCTGTCAAATCAGGACTAAGCCTGCAGCAGTTCAATTGTAAGGTCTATAGGAAGAGGTCCATCATTTTGCCCTGTTTTTACATCGTTTGCTAGGGGTCTTGGTTCATATAAGCAGTAATAGCAGTAATCTGCGTGTGACTCATTGCTGTGTGTGACCAACTGTATCTGAAGTTCCGACGTCCATCCGTTTTCTGTGGCAGAGGACGGAAGAGCACGAAGCTGTGGTTTCACGTTTGGTGGCAGTGCTTCTTAAGCAGCCCCTTACCCCTCTGCCGGCCACTCATTTAAGCTGGATCCGTTCCTTGCTGTGGTTCACAAACAGCTGTGCTGGCAACGAGGCAAAGGTCAGAATGAGTGGCAGCACCCGCGCTGCTGAGCCTGGCACTGGCGCTGCAGAAATAGCTGCGGAACCACAGTCTCCGTTACCTAATCTGCCACCTCTGTTAACTGAAGTGCAGGGTCAAGTCTGCGGGATAGGTGGAATTTTTCAGAACGAAAACATTGTCTACAAAAATGATCCCTTGATATTTAACCAAAGGTTTTTCTGATGTGGGTTTTTTTTAACTGAAACTAAAGTCGCTGCAAATAATTTGCAGATACATGTGCAGGTTAAAACAATAGGGAAAGTTTTGATACCTCTGGAGGGGACAGCTATGATGTTCTCAGAGGAAGGCAGGAGGTCAGATGTGATACCAGATGATATAACTTTCCCAGGTCTGTGCACCGCTGTCCCAAAGCTGGGCTCGCAGGGGACAGGCAGAGCGTAACTGCACTAGGAGGAGAACAACATCGCCGAGGGCTGCAGCGCTCATGACGGGCTGCGTTCTTTCACCCCTATTTCTGGGGAAAGAAGCGGAATAATTTCTCAAAAGTGGCCATTACTTAGCTGTCACTGTAGACAAGCGCTTAATTTATGGCAACTATTTTTTATTAGCCTCCACTGTCACAAAGTATTAAC
This sequence comes from Pygoscelis adeliae, assembly GCF_000699105.1. Taxonomy (NCBI): domain Eukaryota; kingdom Metazoa; phylum Chordata; class Aves; order Sphenisciformes; family Spheniscidae; genus Pygoscelis; species Pygoscelis adeliae. The sequence goes on from NW_008824338.1 coordinate 2,125,320, forward strand.
TTACATGCTATCACGTTCCAAATGCCTTTTGTATGTTGCTCGCATATAACACTGAAATACGCATGCTATACCACATCACGGGTTTATGAGCACTTGAGCATGCCAAACTAGCGATATTATTTTTGATGTGAGTACAAGTTTGATTTCTAGAGATAAGAGTAGTGATGTAATAAAGTTCTGTAAGGGTTTTGAGTTGACATGACTTTTTGATTAATAAACTTGAAGGACAAAATCAACTTGGCACAAATGAAATGGATTAAGCAGCAAACTAAAGCAGAGATTTCAAAAATACTTGCTAATGAATCTTTAAAGAGGACACTATTACACAGAGTCTTTCAGGGGTTAGTCATCAAATCAAAAATTATTTATTATTTTACCTGTGACACAAAGATTAGTAAGTTCTACAAGAAGTAATACCTTTGATTAGGTCAATTGCTGACCTAATAAAAGAGATGTTTCTTCTTACAAGCTTTCTTGTACTTCTGTTGTTAGACTGTAATGCCTCCAGTACTGCTACTACAGAGACTGAGGGAAGAGTAAATAATGAAGAGGCCAGATTGCTAAGAGTAGTCTGGCTTGTTCAGTAAACTGAGAGCAAGCAAACAGTATGTGCTTCAGTACAAGCCGGTGGTTTATAAAAAAAAAACAACTGGAGGCCATAGCAAATGATCAGGATGGTATCACAGCCAAAAAAGGAGTAGTAATTATTTAAACAAAGTACTAGGCAGAGTAAGAGAGGTTACCTTACCTGTGTAGATAGTATGGGTGCAGCTACTACTGGAAAGCGGTGCTCCCTTTTAGCTTTGGAAAGGAAGCTGGAAAAATAGGAGAAATTTCAGATATAAGACTGGAGGAGTAATTAAACAATTGGAAAACATGTCTTCCAGGGAATGGGCAGATTTTAGTTTACCAAAGGAGAATGTAGCGTAGTTTGATCACAGCAAATAAATATCTAAGTGGGGGAAACGAAATCTGGTAAAGGATCCATTGTCAAAACAGTTGTTTAATTAAAATCTGAGAATACCTGTTTTTCACGATTACTTTCTGTTGCACACTTAGTGCTGGCTCTTAGTAAAAGAGACTCGCCTGTGGGATGGCGAGCTGTTCCTTCACGGAACTTCAGCATTTCAGTTGCGTATGGGGACTGCTGATGGGCCTGGAACCGAAATGAGTGCAGGCAGCTCTTGTGAGGATCAGCAGCATAAAAAATGTAGCCTACACAGCTCTTCTAATATCGGGTTTAGCATTTTCTTTGTGCCGGACAAAGGTGGCACATAGGAATTTTGCTACTTTTCAGTCATTGTGTTCTGATGGTTTCAGTTTAGCTTGATGGCTGCAGTGCAGCAGCGTTAGGTTTGATGAGTAATAATTGTCCTCACATTCTGTCAGAAACCACCTGAGCTGCGTGCTGGCACCAGCAGGAGTTCCTTATTCTGGGACAGTTTTGCGTTTTTTGTTTCCTGGTGTTCAGTAATTCCTTAAGAATGGAACACTTTCCCAAATGCAATATTTAGGGGTTACTGTCAACTTTAATTAAGAAAAAGGTTGCATGTCTCCTACTAAACCAGAACCAAAGTACCCAGGTTTATTTTTGGTGGCTTTACTTTTATATTGCTTTCTGGCATTTCAAAATGGCCCGTTCGAGAACTGTATGTGAAACATTTGCAGTAAGAGGAATGGCAGCTGCCGGCCAGGGGTGGGCAATGAAGGTGACAGCTGAAAAGGAAGGGCGAGCTGTGAGCTTCCTCCTTCATCGGGATGTTTCTAGGAATCTTAGCGAGTATTTGAACTTCTTCAGTAATGATCATTGCATACTCAGACTGCTGAATACACTCTTGAAACTGTGGCATGACTTTTTAAAACAAGATGTATAGATACTATGCTGTCACGGCTTTCATTTTAACATGTGATTGGATTCTTTGAGTTAATTTATCCAGCCTTATAAAACTGCTGTTTGCTTTTACCTGGAGGATGTGCTCATTTTTAGGTTCTCCTAAATTCTAAAATGATAAGTAGGGTTTCTGTTTTAGAAATAACCTTATGCTGGTTTTGTGTCACAAGGTGAATTTTTTTTTATCTGTGAAAGGTAAATTTGACATGTCTTTTGGGGAGAGGAGATAATAAATAATTAATATTTTCAAGTTGACAATGTCACTTTAAATATTCTGGCTAACCAAGCATAGCCTTTTTCTTTCTGTTTTCAGTGGCTTGTTTATAAAGAAATGAAATGTTTTATTTGGTTTGTTTTCAGCTATTTTCTACAAAAAAGAGAGGGAGAATGTCTCAGTAATTAACCAAATATGCTGTGTAGTAAAAAACAAAATCCTTCCCCCCTAAAAACCCCTAGTTGTTCAAAACATTGAAATGGCCAGCTAGTAGAAAAATAAAACTAAAATTTTTATTAAAATTATAAAAGAGTATGCTTCTATCTGTGACATCTTTGCATTACTTTTTTTTTCCCCTGGGAACCGTCTTTCTTTTTGATAAGGATTGTGTGGGTTTGATCAATCATGAGTTTGAAAACACTACGTTTAATTTTTTTGCTAATCAATTTCCCTTTATTTTTAGGGGAACACAGCGGGATTCTAGATTAGATTTGTTTACAAAATGAGGCCAGAAACATTCTCAGCATTTGTTTTATTTATTTCTGGCTGGAATAATCTGTAATTGATTAATCTGGAATGAGTCAGAAGAGGTCTGTGTAGCTGCATGCTTTATCTAAGTGTGAGTGAAGAGGTCTCTCGCAGTTGGGAAGCCCCCAAGCATCAGTGAATTCGCAGCTCTGGTTTCAATCTCGGCAATTTCACGGCATATTGTGCAATGTTAGGATAAGGGAGGAATTGCTGAGTTTATAATTCTGTACTCTGAAATTCTGAAAGCTAATCCTTCTTATTTGTTGCACAGGTATGGGATGGGAGTGGTAGGAAGAGTAAGGGGAGTCAGTTTTAGCCATATTTGGGTACCTGTAAAATTGGTACCCAGTTTTGCAAGAGAGGTAAATGCTGCACTGAAGTATTATTTTACCTAAAGTAAATGAGATACAGTGCTTGCAGTTGTTTACCATTTGCCAAGAAGTCTTTCTGGTTTTCTGTTTTCTCACTTGTTTTGTTGTATGATGGTAATGGGACAGCAGGCAGATCTCTTTGTCATAGACCCTTTCCATTTCTTACCTGTTTTATGTACCTAACTGATGCAGAGACCTCATGGTATGTGTTCCTCTGCTTTTTTGTCTTGATGCCTGCTTTTGACTGGTATTGAATGGTTTTGCGGTGGTGTGACTTGTTTCTAAGTTAGAAGTACCTGATGGGGAGTAGAAATATCATCTTAATTTTTCTCGAATAAAATGTCCACAAATACCACACAAGCAATGCCATCCTTCAGGAAACTCAGTCCAAGGAAGCAAACTGCACTGAACTGACAATTATACAAGTGTTCACCAAAGACCATGCAGAATTTGCAAGACTGTGTGTAACAAATGTATAGTGACTGGCATGAAAGCCAATTATTTGACTTGAATTTTGAGAGGTTTTCAGTGTATTACAGTTTGGTCGCATGAATTGTGTCTGTTTTGATTGCTCTGTTTAATGTCTGGCATGAATTCACATGCTCAGAAAGGAAGATGGAAATAACAAATTGTGTCCCAGTTAGATGTGTAATTTTTAAGGGGAGGGAGAAGGTAAAAGGAAACCAGATGAGCACAGAATTATCAACGCCTGACGGCTGTTAAAGACCCCTTCCATGTTCTTAACATACATGATAACCCGGTATGGATAATTCTGTTGTCTCAAGATGTGGAAATGGCCGAGTTGTGTTACCAGGAACAAACACTCTTCCAGCAGGAACAGCAGGCAGACCCTAAGTCTTCTGTGAATCTGAGCTTTGGGGTTATCAGTGTCCTGAAATCCTGGAATACCAGGATTTTATTTTTAATTTGTAGTTTGGTTTTTTTTGTGCTAATAACGGCTGACATTGCACCTTGAAACTTACTCATTGCAGAAGCATGGTTTCTATGTACATTAGAATATGTATTGTAGAGCCAGTATATATATTAGAATATGCTGTATACCCAGTTTAGATATATGCATGTTCTTAGGCACACCCATGCAGGATACTGTGCCGGGATGAGAGGGCTGAACAGGTCCTGAAGGGTGCCCTGCACAACCCCTCCATCTAGTTGGAACGCTGTCTGTCACCCATGTATTTTGCTGTGAGAGCGAGGGCTCTTGTTTATAGAGGAAGCGGCTGGGTCCGTTCGCTTTTCAGCATATCCTGGAAATTCTTCCTATATTCCTTCCCTGTAAATGAGTAGCAGGGCAGTGTGGGTGGTTGTAGTAGGCAGGAAATTCAGCTGTGCTCAGCAGCCTATGGAAGTTGCGTGAGTTGTTGTATGAACTCCTAGCGTAATTCTGATAATTCAAAAAAAGGAATAATGTGTCTTCTCTAATTAAGCAATCCATCTGCAAATGCAAATTGATGTAGGCAGGTGCTCAGCAGAACACAAAACCCAGCGAAGATGTTTTCCCTCCGCCAGGGGCCGCTGGACGTGCTCAGAGCTAAAATAAGCTGTACACTGAGGATGGCACGGCATGCCGTCCTCTCAGCTGCAGACCGAGGGCTCTGGGTAAGGAAGGAGCTCAGCATTTTGGAGGACACTAATAGGTGGAGAAGTGGGTCCCGGGTATGCTACAAATGGTTCCAGAAAGCTCTAAAACTTCTCTAAGGGTAAAATTTTCATCCTCAACGAGCTGAAAGTGGACGGAAACCAAACTGATCCAAAGAGAGCCGTATCTAACCCTCTAGAGATGAGGGCCTGAGGAAAAAAAAAGTGTTAGAAGAGGAGGAAGGGAAAGACAGACATTCCGTATTTCCCTTAATTCTCTAGACTGTGGAGCAAGATTTGTTTCTACAATGCAATATGAGTTTTTCAGGAGGCTCATTTCACTCGCCTTGATATCAGGAGGTGGAGAGCAGTTACCTCAGCTAAGCCTAAATACGCATCCAAGATTCTCAAGCCACTTCTACTTCCTGCAAGAATCCTTCTGATTAAAAGAAATGCAAAAAGAAAAATTTGAGAGCTAAAAAAAAAAAATATTCTGTGTGCTTTCTCTCCACCTGCCAGTTCTCCTCAGGAAAGCAGTACATGTCCCTGACAAGGTCATACTGTCAGGGTGGCTTTGCTTGCCTTTTTAACTGTTTATTATGTTTATGGTATTTAAAATTTATTAGTTATTTGCTCTCCCTTGAAGTTAGATATAGATGATAATGTTTCTTACTGTTTTTTTGCACTAAAGAAGAATTGTTTTTATTAGGGTTGACACTCCTTTCAAGAAAACACAGCACTTGTATAAGAGAAAACACAAAAGCCTATGAAGCTAAAATTAATTAACCATGAGAAATATATCAAGTAATAGCTTTTCTGAGATTATGTTAAGAGCTGAATTTTCATTTTGCCTTACAACATAAGATAAGAAAGCTGACATGTCTTCTTTTTCTACCAAAACAAGGACAGACAGTGATGTCCAGTTTCCAGAAAGCCCTACGGTTATAATTTTATTTTAAAAGTGTTAAATGCATATGTTTTTTCTTATTGACTTGTCTGCTAATAGTTTCACTTGAGTTTTGAAGAAAGCTAGGTTATAAAGCACATCAATCTCATTCCTCATCTGGGGCATGGATCTTTCTTCTTTTCCAAATGTGATACTAGTAGAGACTGAGAAAGCGGTATGTTTTTACTGTCCAAAATACAGTTTTTGACTGTAGATACAGGCTAAGTTGAAATTCTAATAAATCAGCATTTGGTTTCCTTTTGATTTAGGTTACATTTTATCTTTTTCACATGAGACTACAGGTGATACGCATGCAGAGAACTAGAAGAATGTTTTCCTGAGAAAGAAATGATTGAATGTTAGGCGGTGCCTGTTTGTTACTGCCTGTACCCTCTCTCCAGTTCCTTCAAATAAATGAGTTTCATGGGAAACAACTAGCATGAAATCATCTAATTTAGTGAGATTGCAGTGCATATGCACTAGTTCCTTGCACGGATTCTTGTTATCTACCTTGCATAACCTTTCATGCCTCAAATGTGCTTCACTCTCCTCAGACGGCCTGTAGGAACGGTGCAAACCCCAGACAGAGGCTTGCCAGAAGCTGGGGGAGTTCAGACCCTGGAGGCTGCGCTCGTTCGTTGGCACCTTACTGCTGCACGTCCTGCATACAGTCAGTTGCAGTTATAAGCACTAAGTACTTCTACTGTCACAGATTTCTGAAGTAGAGCACTAGAAAATGTGAAATTGTTCTATTTGCGGCCACTTCTGACTTAACATTTTGACTCTCAACCTGTGGCTGTGATAGAGATGAGTTCTTTGTGGCTGTGAGTTAGTTGTGTAAACCACAGCAGCATCCTTTCTGTTTATTCTCTAGGCTTCTTATTGACACATTTCAAAATGTAAAAACAATATAGTAAATTTGACTGGGATCATGCAGCTCCTGTACTATACTGCCAGAGCATCATGCCAGAGCATCACCATGATATAACCTCAATAGAAGTAGGTGTTTTTCAGTTGAAAAAGAATAAAAAGAATCTGACAATGTGCCCAAGGGGATTATCATGTGAAAAAAAATGTTGTGGTAGAAAGTGAGGACCACCCCCACTAATAATTTCATTTAAGAGGCCCCACTCATAAGTGGACCAAGAGAGGACTTTCTTCCTAAGTTTTTGGGTTGAAGTGAAAAGGAGGAAAATTTTTGTCTGATGGCCAAACTCTTCTTCCAGATGATGGATTCTTCTTGGAGCTCCATCTCTCCATCTAGCTGACTGGAGGGCCTGAAGCAGCCTCTGAAATACTCTTGGGAAACGTCAAGTGCTTTAAGGTTGTTTTCTACCTGTGGATCCCCAAGCTTCACATTCTGTCTTGAGCTTGTGAAAGTTGCAGCACGGGATCTTATGAGACATCTCATAGAAAATAAAACTGCCTCAGTCAGTTGTTTATTTGTTGCAATCCTAATTTTCTGAAGAAATCATTGCGAGGGGAGAGATCACGTCCTGGCTGTCTTACATTTTCAGTCATTTACAAAGTGGTATGCAGCAGATCCTCAAGTAGTTTTTTATTTTTTTTTAACTTATGGGTGTATCTCTGGGAGGAAACACATGTTTCTCCTCATGGTCGAGTCCTGGAAGTTGCAGTTTAAATTTGATGAAGTGTTTTATTCCCCCAGATAAAAATAAATAAATAAAAAATTAGATTTAAATGCATTTGTTGATGAGGAAAGTCAGGAATCCTCCTAATTAAGACATTTCTTAGAAAGGTAAAATTTTTATCTGGGAGCATAAAACACTTCATCAGTTTTAAAGCCACATCTGCAAGGACTGGATCAAGAGCAGAAACAGGCATTTTTCTTCATTCTGGCTTGTCTGTGAGTTTAAGACTTTTAACAACAGTTTTAAAAATATTTAAACCCAGTTAGAAACACTTGCAATATAATAGGGACAAGAGTGCCCTCCCTCCCTCTGTTTTTAATCTGGTTCTCTTGATGGGATAAACTACAAGGTTGCATTGGTAACTGGATTATTGCCTCATAAAACAGCACGAGGTTACTATTATCCTTTAATTTTATATCTTTATTAGGGAGTAATGTTGGTCTTATTTAAATCACTGACTTCTCTAATGGTTTTTCTCCTCTTTTACAAATTTATAAAACTAAACCCTAAAGGATTTGGTCTAAGTGCAATTGGCATAACTGCCATTATAAAAATCATTGTGTTAGTAGTTGGTTATAATCAGCCGCTTTAAGTGGGCTCAAAATGTAGCAGGATTTAGCTGTTGATAGGTAGAACACTGATAAAACACTAATTCTGAATTTTACTTAAAAAAGCTCAATTTCCAGTAAGAGTATGCGAATTTTGAGGTTGTGTGAAGATAAACAACAGAGCCCTAGAAACTATTATAATACAGCATGTTCGTGGAAAGGATATATTTAACACATTGTGTATTGCTGCAAAGATTAAACAAGTTTGTCTTTGTCTTGCAATTCAGTAAAGTAAGTTCAAAAATTCGTGAAGGTCAGTCTTTTTTAGAAGGTGACTAATACAAGTGGCATATTTAATGATACATTCCAGTGGATACAACCACCTGAATTTTGGGACAGAACACACATATTGTGGGTGAGTCATAGGCAGTTCTTAATAGTAAAACTCCTGTTGGACTTACATAGTCAGGATGTATTTAAAATATTGATACACTTTATTTTTTAAGAAAAAATGTGACATCTATCTGTTGATTTCAGCGTGCTTTGGTTAAGATCATGATCCATACGGAAAGAAACATGAATATGGGTCTGTCTGTTATGGTATGGCTCCGTAGTTGAGTTGTAGTTGAGTTTCACACAGAAAGTGAGGGATCTGTCACCTTCAGTGACCGACAGACAGAATTAGAGCATTTAATGTTTGAATGCAAGCCAGATACTGACTTTCAGTCAATAAAGTTAGAAACTAGTCAAACAATTTGTTCCAAATCTTGACTTTTACTAGTGAGTGCTTGACCGTTTCTTTCCGCAGGCAATCTTACTAATGCAATAACATGCACACACTTCAAACTCTTAATCAAATTAAAGCAGATTTTGTGTTTAAGTTACTAATGGAATATTTTAGGATTGGTTGTGAAAATTCACCTTTGTGTTTGGAATTGCCTTCTTTGGCAAGGGCTGCCGCAAGAAATGCTGTGTAGAGCTGCTTTCTCTCAAAATACCTATTGTCCTTGGTAGGCTCCTCTCTGAAAATTGCTTGTAGTGGGTGTTTTAAAGAAGCCTTTCCATTCCCCTTTTGACTCCATTGAACAGACACTGCAGAAGATTTTTACAAACACAAGGGTGTGGGCTCCACCTTGACCAAAAAACCATGGGAGGTGGTTACTGTTTTGGTGAAGGCATCACGGGTGAAGACGTCAATGTCTTGAATCCCTCTGAAATCGAGAGGAGATTGAAGCCATTTTGAAAAACAGGAATTACTTTCAACTTTCTGATATGGTGAAATACGTGCAATATGATTTGCTTGCAATTGGTCTTTTCCTTATGTAACATCGTGGCAAAAATTATTGCAAATTAGAATCTTTTTGAAACTTAGAGAAGAGGGAAGGAAAACAAGAGGTATAATCTGGTGGCAGGAAAAAGGGGAAATAAAGGTGAGACTGGAAAGAAGGTAGACTGGGGCTGTAAACGCGTATGTGCCTATGTTCTAGGAAGTACCTAATGCAAAACATAAGGAAATCTTGGGAGTTACATTTTGGGGAGTAAACGGAGGTATGGCAGGTAAGTGGCACTTCAGACTAAGAGAGGAGGTATTCACAGGGCAACGTAAGGCAGTGGTTGGGGATGTGTGGGTGCAATGGCTTGTAGCTCTGGTTCCTTTCAAATGTTCTGCGAGTGCCAACAGAGCTATACATTGTTTGACCTCAGATAAGTAACAGTTGTGTTTATGCAGGCTGGAGGTAGCATAACGTATAAGTGCTTGCTGGTCAAAATTTAAAACAAAGATCCATAATATGTTTATGTTATTGGGCATACTCCCAGGTAATGGTTTCTTGGGGTGCCTTGATAACCTTGATAAACAAATCCAGGTTGTTTGGGTTCCTTAATTTATGTGTTTACATACTGTTATATTTTTTGTTTTCTTTTAAATGTAGTACTAGCTTTGATTAATTATTGTATATATGAAATATCCCTGGTACTTGTTTTGTTCTAAATTATGCAAATTTGCATAACTCCAAAGTGGATCTTTTCTGAGAATGGAGATTGTAATATAATTGTGTGGCTTTATAGTTAAGGTTACAGTAATCATTTGTATGCAGAACTCTTTGAAAATAGAATTTTCCTATTGAACATCTCAATATTTGATGAGAGTGATTCACCCTATGAGAGAAGTCATAGACATAGCAGATAATTAGGGTAATGTCTGTCATTTAGCACTTTGTAGGGAGCTGCTTGTTATAAACCACTTTGTGTATTTTATTTAATCCTGGAGGAATTTAATGGACCTTAGAGAGCGGACTTCATGCTGATAATTGCGTAATAACCTTTTTCTGCCAGACACTTAATGACTAAGAGGTTATCATTAAATGTGTATTAAGCAGTTTTGTTCAGAGTTCCATAATTGTCTTTCTAATATGTTCTCCCAAGGGTTATCTTTTGTTGTCTACTTAAACAGCTGCCTGTATTAAACATTTTAGCTTTTTTATTGGTTTGTTTTCATAACTATTTTTTCAGCCGGAGGTTAAGAATTATTTATTCAGTGTGTTCCTGTTTCTGTTGGTGTATTTTAGATAGCTTCCCAAAATAATACTGGAGGTCTTGAAACATTTTGTATGAAATTAGGCTTCATAGAAGTCAATGGGAACTTTGCTGCAGATTTTAGTGAAACCACAGGCTCAGTTAGGGTGTTTGTTTATTGCAGGTTTGCCTGAGAAGTGAGGATCACAGACTAACATCTTAATTTTTTCTCTTCTTTTTAATTTAGACTACTGAGCTGTAAATTGAAGGGAAGATAATTTCTGCTTGTGGGGGAAAAGAAAGGTGAATAACCTCCATGGAAGACTCTCAGGATCTAAGTGAACAGTCAGTAAGTACAAATGTTGCTAAACTGAATGGAATAAATTGCACTCCATTCAAGTTGTGTATGAAGGGATTTTACTTCGGATTTGAGAATTACAGTAAGATCTGGGGAAAGCTTCTGAGCTTTTAGATTCAAACCTTTTCTTAGTTCATACATGAAACGAGGGGGTTTAATCTTCTTTTTTACCTGTTGAAGGTAAAAGATCATAGTTCTGTAGGATTTTGCAGAACTAGAATTGTTGGAGGGCTGAGGGATATAATTGAGGTACACTGGAAGAATAAAATGTTAAAAACTTGCACAGTGGTATGCCTTGTTCAAATAATTCTATCAAAATGTATATCCACCATGGTCTGTCAGTTTTGCCAAAGCAAGAGTTACCAAAAACGCAAACCAGAGATTGTCAGACTGTGGCAGATGTCCTACATGAATTGTTTCGGGACTCTCCTGGATTTCAAGGGGACTGTGAGAATTGGCAGTGTATCTCCCTGCGCTATGTCAGAGGGAGATTCCCCTTGTCATTGGTGAAGTAGCTGGGAAAAACAGGGTGGACATTTCTTCTCCTTTTTCCTTTCTAATTTTTCCTTTCCAATTTTTCCTTTCCTTTAAGGATGTGGTCTCCAGACTTCCTTACCACCAGGCTGCAGTTCTGAGGAGGCAGCATGCGCCAATCAAATTTAAAGTTGGCTTTGTTTTTAACATCTTAATTTCTAGTGGTCACAGTACTGGCAGATTTTGCGAGTACCATGATCCCCACAAGTCTCAGCTTGGGCCCAGTGTACTAAAGATCAATAAAGGGATTTCGTATTTCTATTTCTGACATGCTGAAAGAGGTTATCCATGTAATAAACTAGTTTTAATATCTTTTTTTATAGCAGAGACTTTTATAGGTAACACAATTGCAAGGAACTGAGAAGAGCTTGCATGTATTTTTAAAATGTCAGTAATTTACTTTAATAAGGAGTACTTTGCTCCTGACTGGATAGCTCCTATCTGAGACTTTATCTTGGACTAGAGTTTTATTGCTGATTTAAAATGGTACAGAACTGGAAAGTCTTAACAGTGTCTTAAGTGACCATAGTGGCACTACTTGGGACAGCTGCACGTATTTATGTATTTAAACTGTTCCCAACCAAGACTTTAGAGCATGTAAAAGCTACATGGCTTCATAATTTGATAAAGTTTTATAAAGGTCATAAAACATTAAGCAGAAGTTCTTCTCTCATAGTCTGTGAAACAATTATTCTGTGCAGTATACATAGTATGGTTATTAATAGGAAGTAGACGAGCCAGTTTAGCTTAGTGCAAAAATGTGTTTTCATAGTAGTTAAAATGTTTTTGCACCACTGGATGCCTCATAAATGCATACTTTAGTAGCCATTTTACTGCCCTATCGTAGTCTAATTTCTGCAGTACTTTTCATAGTTACTACATTGCTTTATGCTAATATGTGAGAACAGTTTTGCAGATTACAAACTGAGGTGAAATCTGTGCCATGTTGCATATGGAGATAGGATTTGCTGTCCTTAAACTATTGTTAGCGTCACAGAAAATTGTGATTCAAGACAAGAGTTTATTCTTCTTACTCTTTGCTGAACAGTGGCAGACTTTCAACGTAATGGGTGGGAAGAGTCCCCTTTCATCACTCCCTTCATCCAGGTGTGCACCCAGACTAAGATCTCACCCAGGTGTTGGGCACTGTCCTGGGAAAAGGAATTGTGGTGTGAAGCCCGTCTGCCTAGAGCAGATACTGAACCTTCGTTCCCCCACTTCAAAAGCCTTTTCACTATTATACCATGGTTAAACTCCTCTCACAGCCAAGTTTTAAAAAAGAAAATAGTGTTTCTGGCTTATTTCTTTAAAAGCTGCAGGGCAAGACCAGAGATCCCAGGTAGGAGGGAGCATTCTCTAGCCGAGGCTTTGGTGGTTTAAGCTCCAGGAAAGTATCAGATGTATATCCTACACCCCTTCTGCTTGTACTGCCCTGGTGTTTTGTAGTGGTTAATGTGTTTTGTACTGGTCAGCTCTAGGCAGTTTCTGCTCATCATGCAGGATTTCTGGTTCTTGACATGTTCAAGGAGCCTAGGTACTTCATTCCAGCTTCAAGATTCCTCTCTGGGAGCTGGGTGCATAAGATTTAGATCATGGAAATTCAAGGAGCCTAAGGATCTAGCCGCTGCTGCGAGCGTATTAGATTGTGTGAATAAGCATGAATGCAAGACCTGTGCTCAAACTTGTGCTGGCACCTTGCCCCGAATATTCTAGTCCTTGGTTACTTGAAAGACTGCCTGTCTGCAACCGAGATGGGTTAGAAGGTACTTGCTGTTGGATAGTATGTTTGATGGACACTTGAGTTTTCTGAATAGAGAGATTCCTTTATTGAATTCATTTCCCTGGGCAGTCTGTTAAGAGCCTTTCATCCTTGGGAAAGGAGGCCAGGCACATTTACTTGGGTTAGTTAACAAGGGTAAGCAGGGGGGTTGGACTAGATGACCTTTAAAGGTCCCTTCCAACCCAAACTATTCTATGATTCTATGATTCAAGTTTTATTTTAAAGAAAAGAAATTATGCTAATTTCTGCAAGTAGGTTATCCTCCTGAAGTATGATGGGCTGTAGTGTAGCTTTTATTGTGATGGTCTTCTCCATAATTCTGAGATCCCTACTATTGTTCTAACTCGAGTTTTTGTTGTTTACTCTGTCTTCTGTTCTTTTAAAATACACTAAGAAACGACTGGTTCTATGATTCCTGTCCTTAAACTATATCACAGTCAGGTGAAACTGATATGATCATAGTTAGGAGCAGTTCCACAGCATCCCTGTTGCTATATAAGAAATAAACTCTTCCACTTTTGTCTCAGAGCAGTGGCTGCATGACCACATGCTGCTTCAGAAATCTAAGTGCACCCCTGTTCTCTGAGCCTCTAAAGAATTGCGTTTGACTGAATTGAGCAGCTGTTGTGTTTTCTGAGATGCCAGCTTGATTAGATGTAATATATACACCATTTATTGCATTATGTCACTAATTTATTTATTTTCCCTATTTTTATTTGTAGTGAATTCCTTGCCCCTGCTACATTTTAAATCCTTATGCACCGACTGACCAGAAGTCAGTCTCCTTGCCTGCTTGTCGTACCGTAAAGCCTCTGTGCCGAGAAGTCTGTCGTGCTTGCTTTCCTTTGCCCTCCCGCTCCCAGTGCCATGTGGCAGAGGTGGGGTAATCTAGTCTTAATCTAGATTGTACAGTGATCAAAAGAGTCAGAATCAGAGTGGAGTTTATTATACTTAGGTTTTCCTGTCTCTACACACAACCGCATAGGTAAATAGCTGTATTTTGAA
>NW_008824338.1:2139282-2161642 GCF_000699105.1 Pygoscelis adeliae
GTTACTACCTGACACAGAGGAGAGCTGGCATCCATCAGGTGCAGCTGAGATCCAGGGAGTTCTTGCAGCCGGCATGGAGCGGGCTGGGCTGGGGCTCATCAGTGGTACTGTACCCTTGGGGCAGGGTGTGTGTCCTACAGAGCTCACAACTCTCTTTTTCTTTCCAAATTCAGATGCAGAATATGCTCGTACATCGTGCATAGGAAGGAAATTTGTTTATGAGTATTCTGAAAGAAATAGAAGAAAATAGTAGCACATGTATTTCACAGACAGAAGAAAATAACCAAATGGTCCTTTTTATATTCTGGTGTGATGTCTGTCACCATGTGCAGGCTGCTACTTATCAACTAAAAGAATACTTAAAGCCATATAAATTGGTTTTACGCGGACAGTTGTAGCTAGGTAAAAATGTAGTTTTAATAACTGTGATTGCCATAGATTTTATACACACTAAATAAAAAAAAAGTAGAAGATCTAATGAAACACATTACATTTTATATTACTATTATTGCTGTAGTTCAAAATAAATATGCTCATTTTTACTAAATTCTAACTAGAAATAGTTTTTCAAAAGATGCATGTTAAAAATCCTTCTATTTAGTTTTGAAATGGGAGAGGAGGAAACTTTACAGATCTTGTGTTTATGAAGAATCTAGCAATCGGGAGACAAAAGTTTTTTAACACTGGTTTTGGAGATGGTTAAGAAAATGATAAATGTTTAGCACCTAAATAGTCCTCTGTTGTGCCTTGGTATAGCGAACAAACATAGGATTTTGAGAACTACAGAAGATTTACACTCTTTATTTTATCTTCTTCTAGTCATTATTTGCTGTTCGATCTGTATTAGTAGAAGAAAAATAATTTGGCTGCTAACTTGCTAGTTTAGGATTTCAAAGGGCCTTATTAGAAACTGCTGTAATTTCATCCCCTGGTCCTTTTATATAACAGCGTGCATATTTAGATTACTTCATTTTAACCTGGAATTAAACAATAGATTGCAGTGCTGTAGGACAGGACTCTAGCAGATGTGAGGCTAAGCCTGAATGAACAGGTTTTCATTTTTGTGACGTTTGGACAATCATCCCCATTGTGCCCTGGGTAAGTTATTTGTTTTTCATCAGATTATACAGACTATCATATCTGTTACTTGCATTTATGCCCTACTTGCAGCTGGACAATCCCTGGCAACCTTTTCGGACAGTGTTGTTTCCACGTTTTTGTTTTGTTTTAACATGTGAAGGTGTCAGATGTGATCCCCTTGCAGATCAGTTTTCAGCTGTAGCTACTTCTCTGTCGCATGAACCCTGCGCCTGCAGCATTTAGTCTTTCCCCCTTTGGGGCTGGGCAGCCTGGTCGCACCCTGGGAACTTCGGCTGAAGCTCATTTCAATGAAAAGAAAAATAATTTAAACTCTTTTGCTGAGTTTTAAATGTCAGTCATACTTTAGAAGACTGCTCTGTATCGCAGCATAGCACATTGTGGTTCTTATCTCTGTGATACCAATATTTGTAGGACTTGGAATATTACAGGCAAGTCATCTTGTCAAGTTAGTGATGTTGGTTGAGAGAGACCTCTGGAAGTTATCTAGGCTAGCTTCTGGTCATGAAATGCTGGTGGTACGCACAAGTATTTCACTGTTATGAAAGCAATGAACTAATTAAATATCAGTAAGCGAGTGCCTTCTGAAGAAATTACAGGTTTAGCAAGCAAAAAATAGTTGCCTTAACTGAGTGATTATTTGCTTTTAACTAAAAACCATCATTGAAGAAAAATGCCATAACTTAAAGTCAGTTGAAGTAAAAGAAAATCAGCATGTCTTTTCCAAGGTATATTTCAGAGCATTTTTGAGAGTTACTTAGGTATTTTATTACCCCCTTTCTATAGACACAGAAATTGGCACAGAGAGATGGCTTGCTGTAGATGATCCAAAATTATCACCCGCTTTGAATTACAGTAGATCAAGAATAAAGTGTAATACCATAATTCCTTGTCTGTAGTCTAATAGGGAAATACAGAAAATTGACAGGGCTGAATCTTTTGCATGCCAACAAATTTGAGGTAGAAACATCACTGTTGTTCTCTCCCTGCTGCAAGACCTTTACATATGGCATAACAACCCCTGCGAACACATAAATACTGTTTTTCTAATTACTTCGCCCTCTACCACTTAAGCATTCTGTCATTCCTATACCATAATCCACCAGTGATAAATTTGAAGGTGCTTTTTCCAAACGACATTAGTAGTTGTGTATAGGTGTTATTTTTCCCATTTACCAAATGGGACAGACCAAATGAGACCAAACTCGGAAGCAGATAATGCATTTTGACACGCAGATTAAACTGAGCTGATTCGTGTTTCATATGAATAGTGTATCATTGGAGAAATAGAGTTTGGCTTTGGTCAAAGGTACAAATGTTCACTGTTGACACACAAGTAATAGAAATGTGCGTTTCTTTCTGAGTTAATTAAAACTATGATTTGAAAGCACTTTTCTTTAAAAGCTAAATAGGCAACCTCGTAAAAAATATCCAGGAGAGTGAGGCAGAATAACATTCAAGGCTTGTAACCTTGCAAGATGAGGTGAGAAGAGGGTTGGCAAACAAACAGAAACATTCCTGTCATCTGCACTGTCACGTCTCCTCTGGTTCAGCTCTCCACCTGTCTCCTGGAAGATGTTACTTAGTCAGTATCAGAGGTTTAAATGGAAAGGCATTGTATAGGCTGTGTTTAATAACAAGGGAAACCAATAAAAGAGGTATGTTCTGTTGTCACATACTGTCCTTGGAGCGCTGACAAGGACTGACACATAACTACTATATAGCTTGTTATGACTGGTATTCCTGGCTCCAGAGAGGCCCCAGACTGGAATTTTAGGGTTGAAACTACTTGGGAAAATTGCTACTTCCATAAGCTACATAACTTCCCTCAAGGAAGATACCATCTTCTGCACAGAGGGCTCTAGGGTTCCTGGAGCATGGAATTCTGTATTAACAGTGATGTTATAGCTCTGACGCTATGGAGATATCAGAGGCAACTTCTAGTACATTATAACAGATAGTACCACTAGAAAAAAAATGGAAAAAACTTGCAGGTACAAAAAGTTCTTTTCAAGGCCTGAAAACTAGGCCAACTCAGACCTTCTTTGGAGCTTCAACAAGGGCTTACTCACCTAAGAAAATGTTTGTATATGTGCATGTATACATAAGATTTGGAACATATGAGCTGGTCTAATAAAAGGTATTGCCTCTCCCTATAAATGGTGCTTCTTTACATTAAATCATCAGAATCTGACAGACACATTTCAAGCTCTGCAGATGGATTTTGCTTGTAAGATATGATACTTGTTCAAGCATTTAAAATGCCAAATTTATAAATGCTATACTTTTAATTGATTTTGGTATCGTATTTTAACTTAGAATTACTCACAAAATTTCCAAGGATGTCCATGTCAGTTCTATCTGTGAATGCAAAATGAAAATATAATAATTTCCTTAGGACAGTGATTGTACACCAGCTTAGGCTTCTGATTTTGACAGTGTCCAGGTGACGTTAACATGTCCAGAAATACTTTCTTCTTCAGTAAAAAGGTGTCAGAGTTTTGTAATGCACACAAAATATTTGACAATATGACAGTGAATCAATCTTCTCTAGCCTTTTCTTTTTGTAAGGCTGAAAGCCTAGTGCTTTCATGTCTATAAAATGTCTATGTCTACATTTTCACATGAAAAGTATGGATTACACTGAACATATATTTGGTTTATTCTCTTTTGATTATTGTAAAAAGTCCAGATGCAGCAGTGTGCTGAAGAATGTGTGGGACTTAAGGGATGTGATTAAGCCCACTGAAATCAATGGGATTTCTCATGTGCTTTAAGTTAGGCATGTGCTTAAATACTTTTCTGGAAAAGACTTGGAAATACAGTACAAAATAAAAGCAATAATTTCAGAAATATTTTATTAGCAAATACTTCTGAATGATTTGTGGCTATGCCTAATATTTGTTCAGCGTCATATAACGGTCATGGTTTCTTTCTTCTCCCTGTAGTAACTTTTCTCTGAGCTGTACCTCAGTATCTGAGTGGTTGACTTGCAAGTCAAATCCTATTAAAAAAGAGAAGAATGACAGGGAGAAGTGTTACATTTTTAAATAATAAAATGACACTAGATGAAGAATCTAATTTCATATTTTATAAAGTATGTCTTAAACACATTGAGCACATGCAGACCCATTAAACCACAGTCACATCCTTGTCCTCTTTTATATTAGGTTAAATCTCTAGCAACTTAAAGGAGGAAAAGTTAAAAGTGTTGAAATGTTATAGCTACAGTGAATGGAAATAGTTTTGCCATAATATAACTTAAGGCAGAACTTGTCCCAGAGGATCCCATTGAAGAAACAATGCAAAACTAGTGTTGCTTATTTTATTATTTTTTAATTAGTAAAATAATTTGTTTTAAGATTGGTTCATCCTCGATGCTCCTGAAAGCAACACCTGATGACAAATGAGAATATTGTTGCTGTATTGTGCTTTGCAGCATGCCAGCACTTGGACTTCAGCAGTGATTGTGCTTTAGTCCAAGAGGTCCACCGACCCAAATATGAAGCACCACTGCAGCTGAGAGACAAGAGTTTTGTGTTGGAGTGTTACTCGTATAAAGGCAACTTCTAGGTGAGAAACTAAGTTTATTTCAGGCAAGACCAGAGCTGACTGAACAAGCCTTTTCTTAAATGTGCCAACAGACCTAGTTTATCATCTTTCTCTCTTTCTTTGTGTATATATGTTAACTGCATCCTGATACTGGTTTCATGATTTAAGGCAAAACCAGACCAGAAGGTTGTTGAACAGAGCCACTAATAAGCTGAGTGTTTGTCATTTGTCAACTAACAACAGAGCTGAGAAATACTCTGAAAAGATTTATAGTTCTGTAGTGTTTAAGAACCTGTACCTGAAATTGAAGGTTTTTTACAGAAAATTTACTTACCCTTGAAAACCTAGGCCACCTATAGTAAAATTTTTGTGTTTCAGTGGAGTCAAGAGGTTTTCCCATTTTCCAGGTGCATTGCCTAAAGCAAAAAAAAAGAGAAAAAAAAGGGGGGGGAAGTCTAGTGGTTTGCACAGGTGCCTTTGGATAAGCCTCGGTCTCAAATGCAGTAGGACTTGCTGGTTGACGCAAATGTGTTCTTTTGCTGGCACCAGTAGATGATAGAGCTGTATCTGTGCAATAGGCAGAGAAGACATTTCTTTCTGTGTTTGAGACTGACATAAATTCTAATCTGAAAAGTTTAATGTGCTTTTCTGTGGTGAAAGAAAAAGCTGTATACAGACATCTGAGCAATCTTGTGGTCACATGTTCTTTATAACATGAATTGTCACTGGCATGCACTGGAAAAAAATCTTTACAGTAAATAGCAACATTACAATAATATTTTTTTTTAATTGTTTAACAGGAATAAAAATAGCAGTGTAACAAGGCCCAACGTATTATGGTATTATATATGTATTAACAATGTAATACTTTTAGTGTGCTCAGTATGCTGTGTGGCTTTTGTGACCAATTTCTGAAAGAAGTTTAGAAGATACTGCTTTCCAGTGCCAACTGACATACTTTTTTAATGCTAATGGAGAATATGGCGGGGGGGGTGGTTACTTTTTTCCTTGTGAAAACACCTGCTGAAGTTAGAATTTGGTGGCATCAAAAGGAAAAGAATCTGCTGCGAAACAGATTTCAAAGTGGGGACTAAAACCGGCGTTTTTATCCTTGGGATCCTTCAGGCATCCTTCTTGGACTCATTGCTAAGCTCAAGTGTATTCAGGTTGGCATTCTCATCTGTATTTTCAGTATGCTCTTTGCTCTATATCTGAGTAGCAGGTAAGGTACAGGGAAGGTACTTGGGAGAGTGTCTCTGATTCAGAGGACCTGGAAGAAAGGTGCATTTTGATCCCTAATGCTTCTTTGGTTCCTTCTCTTGCTCTGCCTCCCATCCTCAGCCCCCACAGGCTCCGGTCTGGAAAATACTGGACATAGAATTTTTAAGGCATATATGCTATAATTTGATAAGGTAATGTGGAGATGAAATGTTAAATCTGAATCTTAAGTTAAATATAGAGGAATGCATGTTAACTGACCCTGACTTTTTCTTTTTTTTCTTTTTTTTTTTTTTCTGGTAGGGGAAGCAGTGACTAATGGGATTTCTGTCATGAAAAAAATCTTTTGTAGTGCAAATCTTTAGTCATTCCTGATTCTGTGAAACCGTGTTTGGCTTTAAATTTTTAGTCTTTGGTTCTGGGCCACATGAAATTTTTGTTTATGTGATTCAGTCAAAGTATACAAGGGAAGGAGCTAAAGCAAACGTCACTTATTTCTGAAATGAAAAAGAATGGTTTTCCTATTTCAGTTAGCAATGCTGTTAAAAAATTAGCACAGGTTTTCAAGTTTCAGTTTGCCACACAGTCGCCTTCCCTGTGGGACTGCTCATGGCTTTGTAGTGAAATGTATTGGGGTGCCACCTGAGCATATTTGAGATTTACATAGTAAACACCCATGGCTTGGGAACCTCATGTTGCTAGACACAGCAGTGTATATACTAAATTCCTTCTTTAAAACAGTCAAACTATGACTGTAGTTCAGAAACCAGCAGAGTAATGTGTGCTTAAACCGTTTTTAGGAATTCTTTTTACTGACTCTGAGTAAATAGGGTTTGTGCATTTATCAGCTCAGGTAGGATTAAGTGTGAGAAAGAACTTGTTCACTAGATGGTGATCCTCATAGTGGCTCTTAGACCAGTTAGAAAAACCTCTACTTGCTCTTTTTGCCACCCCTTGAAAGATTCTTACTCTACTGGTAAAATTCTTCCGGTAGCCTGTGCCTTGAGTGCAGCATATTGCTTCCCAGGTGCCTTGAGTGCAGCATGTGCCCAGGCGGCCAAGAAGGCCAATGGCATCCTGGCCTGTATCAGAAATAGTGTGGCCAGCAGGAGTAGGGAAGTGATCGTGCCCCTGTACTCGGCACTGGTGAGGCCGCATCTCGAATACTGTGTTCAGTTTTGGGCCCCTCACTACAAGAAGGACGTTGAGGTGCTGGAGCGTGTCCAGAGAAGGGCAACGAGGCTGGTGAAGGGTCTGGAGAACAAGTCTTATGAGGAGCGGCTGGGAGAGCTGGGATTGTTTAGCCTGGAGAAAAGGAGGCTGAGGGGAGACCTCATCACGCTCTCCCAACTACCTGAAAGGAGGCTGTAGCGAGGTGGGTGTCGGTCTCTTCTCCCAAGTAACTGGTGAAAGGACGAGAGGAAATGGCCTCAAGTTGCACCAGGGGAGGTTTAGATTGGATGTGAGGAAAAATTTCTTTACTGACAGAGTGGTTAAACATTGGAAGAGGCTGCCCAGGGAAGTGGTTGAGTCACCATCCCTGGAAGTATTTAAAAGACGTGTAGATGAGGTGCTTAGGGACATGGTTTAGTGGGCATGGTGGTGTTGGGTTGACGGTTGGACTCGATGATCTTGGAGGTCTCTTCCGACCTTAATGATTCTATGATTCTATGATTCCCAGCAGTTCAGGTGTTTGCTTGAGTGGAATGGGCTGTAATTTCCTCTCCTCCTTTTTAGCTTGTTTTATTTCAGATATGAAATAAACTTGATAGTATGACAATTTTTGAAACAATGAAATTAAAATAATTCTGCAGTGAAATCTGTGGAGTATTTCTATCCTTTCAGTGGGTTTTACCATCAGAGGGAGCAATGTGTTCTATACGTAACAGAGTTAGGTATCTTGTTATCCTGTGTTTTACATCAACCACTATTAATTGCATTTATTTAAACAGCCTGGCAAGGTATTGGCCTTGGGGGACCCTGACCCATTATGGGCATCTGAACTTCACTTGCTTACCTCCTGGTCACCATGGGTTGTTTCAGGATGCTTTTAATCTCACTCATTTCAGGAACCAGATTCACTCAGCCTTCACTGCATTGGACACAGGAATCTGTTCTCAGGGAAGAACAGCAGATATAGCAAGGGTGAATGCTGTGTACTGTCAGTCAGATCCTATATGCAGGGGTCTAACTGTTCAGGAGCTTGAATCCAACCAGTTTCCCTTTATATACATTTAATCAGTTTCTTGTACACCGAGGCATACATTGAGCTACTGGTTATTGTCTTCCATTACGTATCTATTATCTACTTTTCAAGTGATCAATTACTCAGCGTAAACTCAAGCACCAGTCATTAGCACATTCGTATGTTCAGTTTATGCTAAATGATCTTAAGAGCTGTATTTGTGTATTTCTTCCTCTGTACATTCTCTTCCATGTAGTTGTAGTGGTTCTTGTAGTGGTGCTAGAGCTTTGATGGGCTACGGACATCCTGACATCCTGCTCTTTATCCTGTTATCGAACTGCTTGTCTATCATGTTCTCAAATTCATTGCCCAAGTTAAGTAGCTTTGATAATGAGTTTTCATGGGTTTTTAGTACTTCATTATAAAAGTCAGGATTAGCCTGTAGCCTCTGGAATGTGGCATCTGTATCTAGAAGATTCATAAAAATGAAACTAATTTTATCCCCTTTTCGCATAGCTTTGAAGGTGCAAGGGGCCTCATATCATCAGTTTATTATTTCAAATGGAACGCATTTACGTGTTTATTAATAAATTTAGTAAATGAGAATTTAAACCGTACTCTTCAGGGCATCACAAGTGAAAATCATAGGCTTCCAAGGAGTTGATAGCATACTGAGTTTCGTGCATGACTTGCTTTTAAGTCAAGGAATCCAGAGTTTAATTAATTGAAGGAAATTCTTACATTTTTCTTGCAAGTTTAATCTGAAGATAACCGCAAAATGAAATTAGCAGTAGAGGAAATAGTCTTTGTAGGACCAAGGGCAGTTACGTGATGCGTCACTGGTTGATCGTTCATAAACTCTTCAGTTCTTTCTTGTTAGTACTAGAGTTCAACAGGACTTAATTTTGACAAAAGCAAACACTTGCTGATAAGATTTCCCTGAGGAGTCAACATGAGCCTGAACTTTCCAGGTTGAAATAATATCCAATTTTAATTTAAGCAGGGTAGAATTAGCTAACATTTTGAGAACCTTACCCTGAACTGTTTACTGAAAATCTCTAACTTCATGTAATTTAAACTGTATTTTAGACTATGCCTATGGTAGCAGATGTATTACAATAATAATGGTACACTTCAGCTGCTTTTCTGATGCTGTTGGATGTCTTCTGTTTTGGACATTAACCTTATAAAGAGTTCTGTGGAAAGTCCTGGTGTTAAGCTGTGAAAAGTAAGACTCTGAATAATTGCCTAACAGGTCATCCTGCCAAATATAATCGGGTTTGAAGAAATGACTTATTTGTCTGCAGTTGATAGGTTTGGAAAGTCTACAGACCTGCTTTATATTTTTATCTAAATGCCTGTGTATTGATAAAAGAAGACTTAGAATTATGTAGAATATTGGCATTTTACACATTCTGTAGTCATGCAGGTACAGTTAACCTGTTGTTTCTTTCTTATGTCTACAAAAATTGAATACGTATATAGAGCCTGATCCCAACATAATTATTTCTGCGTCATGCAGCTGTAAAATTCACCAGTTATGGAAAGCCTATCAGTAGGGTGTCAAGCAGACCTACTGTGCAAAGAGCTTATGTGAGCACTTAAAAAAGACAGGAGTAAAAGAGGTATGTTTAGATCGTACTAATTGCTGCTTTCATCTTCTGTGGTGTATGGGAAATGGTATATTTTGTCAGGCAAGGAAATCTTGGTGTGGTCTACATGCTGAAATACATAATGGTAAAAGGCAGACTATAATGGTCAGCGAGCTTGTACTACTTATTCCTTCATGGATGAATGAATTTCTCACGTTTATGAAGATCCTACTGTGCATCAAAAAGACCTCTGTAAAATTTTACGTCTAAACGTACTTCCATTTATAACTGATCTTGCGGTAATACTCAGTCAGTGCTGCAGATATGACATGATAGTGGATCTGCAAATCATGCTGCAAAATTGACCCAGTTTACCTGTAGGAGCGTGGAGCTAACGAGTAACTGTACGAATACCGAATAACGAATTACCCCAGGGGCAGTGCTTTATTCTTTGCTGTCTGGGTTCACTTAACATGATGTGCATTGAAGAAGAAGGATGCCGGCTGGTTGTAAAAGGGCTGGAGCATGGCTTCTTTAAAATCGCCAGTTACAGAAACCCATCTGGCATGTCCTAAGAGCAGGAGCTGACCTACTAGTTGTCCTCCTCTGATTTCCAGCAGTCTCAAGGGACACTCTTGAGGCCTTTAGTGAATACGGGATGCAGTGTCTAACCAGGAACGATGCAGTATTTCGAAACATCTGACATTTTCAGCTGAGTGCTTCGCAGTGCTCAAAAATTATACTTGCTGCTAGCATAGTTTCAGAAAAAGATGGGAGAAAATATCAACATTCACAATCCAGTCTAATCAAGAGTGTATTTTTAAAAATGTTATCCATGATGAGTACAGCATAAAACTCGGGAAAAGGAAAAAAGAAGAAAGAAAGAAAAAAAAAATGACACAGCTGATAAACCCCACTGGAAATCTCCCTCTTATTATTCTATGGAAATGGACATTTCCCTTTTTGGAGTTTGGAACTTTATTGCCATTAGTAGTAGCCAGTATCCTTCCAGCAGACTTTCTTTGTCTTCTTCCAGTTGAGCCATTCCGTGGGTAGTGAGAAGAAGAAAATACAGTGAAGTTTATTTTTCTTCATGAGGAGTGTTTTAAGCTATTGTTCAAATGAAGAGACTCAGTTTGTGAGTTTTGGCTGTGCATGGTTTGCGTGGTTTCCTTCCTATGTCTATGCAGTGCTAGTTACCTGGCCCCTTGGACTGGAAGGATTTAACTGGAGCCATCACTGCTTAAGCACTGTAATTCTAAAATTCTTTCTAGGCAAGGCTGTCCTGTAACTCTTAGCTAAAATTGAAAACATCAACAAGGTTGTTTATTTTACTGAAACAGTATGACAACTTTCAATTGCTGTAACTTTTTCTCACCTCTTCAGTAGTAAGGCTGTAGTCACGACAGCACGTTAATTACTCTAAAGAGAAGGATTGCAGTGGATAGATCAGAAACAATGCCTGAAGTGCAGAATAATGACACTAGCATTGACAATTTTATGTGGAGTATTTTTCTCAACATACAGGAGGTGTGTAAAGTGGTGTCCATTTGTGTATGATAAATATTCTATACACTGTACTGTTGAGACACAATGTTCTTTCTTAATGAATTACATTCAGACATAGAACATGGCTAAGTTACATAG
Source organism: Pygoscelis adeliae (assembly GCF_000699105.1). Classification (NCBI taxonomy): domain Eukaryota; kingdom Metazoa; phylum Chordata; class Aves; order Sphenisciformes; family Spheniscidae; genus Pygoscelis; species Pygoscelis adeliae. The sequence continues at coordinate 2,150,575 of NW_008824338.1, forward strand.
GTGAAAGGTGAACCCTTTTCTCATTTTTTTTTAACATATAATACCTAGCTCAGTTCTTTTTGAAAGATTTACATTTTCACTGAGGAAATTTTCAATGGAAAGTATAAATAGGAATGTATATGTTATGGGTGATTTTCTTGCCAATTTTTAATGCTGAAAGAAATCAAAAGGCGGAAAATAGCATCCATGAGGGAAAAGAGTCACCAAATGTGTAAATGACGACTGTGAGGATACTTTGACCAAGTATATACAGTAATGTAGAAATGTGAAATGCAGCATGGCTACCCACTGGGGTGAATAATACAGTCGAAATGTTCAGACACGGCTCTTTGGCTGTCGGTTTCGCTAAGGGACTATGTTTACTTTTCATGTTTTATACTTTTCAGTGCTGCTGCTGTAACAAAACATCAAAGTGCCATGACTGAGTACTACTTGAAAAATGAAATAAACATTGTCTAGGAGAGGCTCATGGAACATCCTTGGATGTTTGGAGCTAACCTGGTCTGTTCCTAGTATTCACCCATCCTTTACTACTGTTTGCTAGGAGAATGGTAGAATCAGCCCCTGCTATTCTGCTGCTGCTCAGTGGTGGCTTTTGAGCTTAATATTAACAAAAAAATTATCTCAGACAGTCAGACCATTATAAAAGTCTTGAAGCTTGTTAGGGGCACAGACATATTAGATTGTGCAGGGAATATCTCCAGATGCTTTATTTTAATTTTTTTCCTATACTTCCTTGTAGTTGGTAAGAATCTTCTCTCTCAGGGGAGTGTAAATAGTTTCCCTTGAAATTTGGGTTTGGAAAATGGTCTTTAGCAGATGCCACAGTACAAAGCAGGCAGCACAGGTTTGTGTGTAAACCTGTCTGTAAGAATAAGATTTTTATGATGGTGATGAAGATCTATGGAGGAATCTTTTCTCTGTTATGACTACTGCTACAGAGGTGAGACCTTTGCATTTGGCTACATGAAGAGGTTACTGTTATAAGAAAACCAAAAATACGTTTCTGCCATTGTCTTCCATTTCTTGGTCTACAGTAAGCTCAGTCCAGCTGGGGGAAAAGACTAAGCTGTCTTCTTATCTATAAACATTAGTAATGTCACCTGGTAAGTTTGCGTGTGTGACTTTTCTGCTTTCCCAGAAGAAAATGCCTCAATTTAAGTTAGAGAAACCCAATGAGTGAATTACCCAAGACCAAACTCAGCTATGCTTGTGAGTTTGACATCCATAAGCTCCACTGGAACTTGGCTTCATTCCCAGGGCTTCCTGTTTGACATCATATCGTACATACTGTGAAGTTACAATGCCCTGTAAGTCGTAAACTTAATGATGTCAGATTAAAAGGGGGAAATGGAGAATAGATTCATCTTAGAAATAAAGAGAAACTGTAGCTGCCTTCCAAATGGAAAGAAAATGATGGAATAAATCATTCTCTCATTTCTGGAGCTGAAAAGACTATTCTGCATTAATAAAAAGGGAATACTAAAAGTGTAATAAAGTGTAGTAAAGGTATTGCACAGTGTGTAGTGTTTGGCACTGTCTTCCACTGAAAGGATACATAGCTGGGTAGATGCCGTGTGGGCTTGCAACATCCTTCAGCTTTTCTGTGCTTCTTGTACTTCTTTTAGTTGCTTGAAGGAAGCTATTAATTACATATTATTTTAATGGCAGAATGTACTAGAACATAGGAGATAACTGCTGTGCTTGCTCTACCCAGTACTCACACAAGTGACATGTAACAAAGGAGACATGCCTTTTTGGTGCAGAGAAATGTAAGTCACCATGGCACAACTAGCATTAAAGGGTTCTGTTTGGCTCCCTCACTACAAGAAAGACATTGAGGTGCCGAAGCACGTCCAAAGAAGAGCAACAAAGCTGGTGAAGGGTCTAGAGCATGAGTCTTATGAGGAGCAGCTGAGGGAACTGAGGTTGTTTAGCCTGGAGAAAAGGAGGCTGAGGGGAGACCTCATCACGCTCTCCAACTACCTGAAAGGAGGCTGTAGCGAGGTGGGTGTTGGTCTCTTCTCCCAAGTAACTGGCGATAGGACGAGAGGAAATGGCCTCAAGTTGCGCCAGGGGAGGTTTAGATTGGACATGAGGAAAAATTTCTTTACTGAAAGAGTGGTTAAACATTGGAACAGGCTGCCCAGGGAAGTGGTTGAGTCACCATCCCTGGAGGTATTTAAAACACGTGTGGATGTGGTGCTTAGGGACATGGTTTAGTGGTGGAGTTGGCAGTGTTAGGTAAATGGTTGGACTCGATGATCTTAAGGGTCTTTTCCAACCTAAATGATTCTATTCTATTCTATTCTATTCTATTCTATTCTATTCTATTCTAAAGCTGTTGTAGGTGATATCATAAGAAAGCATGGGAAATACTGCGTCTACTCCAGCCAACCATCTTTCCATCTGCCTTAAGAGAATAGAATAAAGTCATCTACATAGAAGAAAAAATGGAATTTCTTTAGCAATGCGTTTAGGCTAGTGGGGATGTTGTGTTTAAATGGTCGTCTTTTTTTTTTTTTTTCAATACAAGCTCACTTTGCTTGAAATATATTTGACTAAATCTTCTGGGAGAAGGCAAAAATTTTTCCAGAATCTAGTTTATGATGAATAGCAGTCTAAGGTTCATTAGTAGTCTCATTGTACGCCAGCATATCCTGGATCCTGTCTCCAGTCGGTACATTTTGAAAAACATCCAACATCTGTCTTACTACCAAGAGATTTATAGTATAATTCCAGTAGATCATGACATCCGTTTTCTGCCCTCATAAAGAATCAAGTCCTTGAATTTTGACAACATTTAGATACTCTAAAGACTTACATTTTATTCAAATGTACAGTCCCTTTTTATAATTATGGATAAATGACTAAATCTTTACATGTACTGAATATGAGCAAAACAAACATTTATAGTTAGCAGAAAATGCATATTAAGTGGGAAGTATAACTGTTATTATGCCAGCAGAGGTCTTCTAGTTGTGACAACAGTGACTGTCATTATGTATATAATTGGCCATATGTTCTGAACTATTTTACACTTCCTAATATGGTAGTGTACATTTTAAATCATTAAACTTCTAGAATTTGAAACTATCCTACTTATTATGCAATGTATACGATTTGAAATGATTGTGTGGTTTTAGAAAGAAATATATACAATTTTCTACTATTAGTTAAAGACCTCCCCCATTCGTATGACACTAGACTCTTTTGAATAGTTGTAATCATCTTTATTAAAACATTATTGCTGTATATATTGAATAGCAGACCAAGTGCCTAAGACCAGTATTACATTTTGGCTTAAGAGTTATTGCTTCCTTGGGACTTCAGTAATTTGCAAACTCTCTTTAAGGGAAAGAAATCATAGATTAAAATTAGGGCCACCACAGTTTTAAAGCAGATCCTGCCCTTTCTGGGAGTGGTCTGCTCCATTTACATGTAACTTAACATTGTTTGCTTTTATGCAGGGGAAGAGCTGGTTTGAGGATTAAAAACTCCCCTTACCATATGAAGAAATACACTTTTCACACTTGCTGTCAGTGTAAATATTTTAATGTATAAAATTTAGTGGAAATGGTTTGAAGATTTTTTTTTTATGAATCAGTTTAAACACCTGTTATATCTCCAGCAAAAAAAGTCACCGTTTAAATACTGAAATATGTTAATATTTTAAATACTGAATTTTCATAAGCTGGTAAACATCTGCTAATTCAGCAGAAAATTCTTGGCTCCCAAAACAGCAGTAAACACAGAAACAAAATACATGGTAACCAAAACAAACCCTACAGACCCTGCACTTTATTATGCCGTGGGATTAACAGGTGTATGCACCTTATGTGCCAGTGTTTTTTAGTTCATACTGGAGATGTTTGTCGCTTGAACAAATTCAGTCTAAGGATGAGAGAAAATCTGGCAAATTTTTGGAGATTTGATCATGCTTGTTTGAGTTGTAATGGTGCGTGTGCCCAGCACATACCTGTAAATTCCCGCTATGTACGTATATCGGCTGTTAAGAGAAACTGATACGAAGAATGAGTTATAGAGAATCATGAAGAAAAAATAAAATCCAGCCCAGCTAATTCTGTAGAGTGTTTCTAATTAGTATGGCTATAGGAGGTGATGAATTTTGAGGGCTGCGGAAAGAAACAGCCCATGATAGAGTATTTCGTCTTCATACTCAAAGAAGAGGAACTCCCGCATCCTTATTTGCCATACTAAAAGCACAGAGTAAAGAAACCACTGCATGATTGCATGGGTTTGTGATTTGATACGCGATGCCTTAGAGATCCTTCAATGATTGTTGCATGATGAAAAGTAAAGCCTTCGGAAACTGTAAGTCAGTCTATGGTAGCAATGCATTAATTGATATACAGAATTTGCAGCCCTCTGCTGTTTCTGTCCTACTTATTTGTCACGTTGCTGCGACTTGAAAAGAACCTCGCTTCCCTTCCTGAAATACCTCTGCAGCCCTGTTAGTATGCTCAGGTTATATACCTATATACCTATATATAGGTTATATAACCCTATATATATAGGGTTGGGTTGGCCAGCAGGTTCTCAGTTTATGAATGCTGCCTATTCGAAAACTATTCCTTTGGTTTAATTGCATGAGGTTATGTTTTAGTAAGCGTAAGTAGAAAATAGTATCTCATTAGCCTGGCTATTTTAGCTTTCAAGATTATTTCACAGAACTATGTTTCATAACTCTATAATTGAACTATACAAAAACCTCTGCATTTTGACAGATTGGCTGATTGCAAAATATGTTGGTAATGTTGTGAGAGTTTGTGTAGCTTCTGGTTTGTTAAATCCAAAGTTTAGAGTGGCCAGTACGTACTAAAGTTTCTGCTGATTTCCAGTGTTCATAAAAATTGCCAAGGAATGAAACTGCAGCTTTTTATTTCTTTTTCCTACATTAAAATTCTAGTTATCTTGCAGTGAAGGGGATTCCAAATCTAGCCTTTATCTCTTTGATGAAAGCTCTTACGGGCAGCAGAGTATTTTTAAACTTTGTGGTTCTCAGTGTAATGATGTTCTGAATGGTTCTGCTATTATATACTTTTAGTCAGCTTAGTATTATTTTTAAGTGATAAAAAATTGACGTGAACTAGGTGAAAAAAGTGACCTTTTTTAGCAAAACAGTTACTTGAAACTAAATAAGGGGTCTGGTATTCCCAGATAATTACCATTCTTAGACTTGGTTTTCTCCAGTGCAGACCGCAGGGTTTTCCTGCTGGCTGATAATCACATGCAGATATGACAGCATATCAAAATTCGGCATTTTTCAGACCTTGCCAGTGGCTCTTAATCCGTGTGGCCCACATGTGCCCTCAGTCAGCTTCCTGCTTTGCTCACAGCAGCCGCTGGGCAACCTTGCTTGCTGGTGGCTACCTTCTTTTTCAGCTTCAGATTTCTCATAGAGAGCACCATTGAATGGAAGGGAAAATACAAAATTTTTGCTCTGCAGTGCTGCTAGTGAAAAAGAAGGAACGAACTTCTTGAAGTCATCTTTCCTGTGCGTGATTAACACGTACAGAGTTCTTTCCTTCCCTGCTCCCTGTTTTTGCTAACTCTAACTAGGTATGTATCATGTAGCCCCAAACCACTGTGACAAACAGCTCTTTGGCCACCTGGCATTTATCCCCATTATATCAATATGCCCGAAGCTGCTCATCTGCTGGAAAATAAAATAACGCAATAAAAGGCTACTTTGTACCTTTTGCAGCACTTTTTGCAGTGGACTAGGCATGTGAGAGACTGAATGGGTCCTGGGATATGGTTATACTCGGGTATCCTTTTGGCCACACTGCATTTTACAGTGGAGTATGCTTAGCTGTGCTATGTTTTAAGCAGTGCATCATACCTTAAAAGCACAGAAGTACATAAATGAAAGCTTATGTTATGGAGCTAAGTTCTCAGTTACTTTTACTTACGCATTTTATGTCTCTTCTACCCATTTCCTATGGTACCATGGACCTGATTCAGAAAAGCATATAAGCATGTGCTTAATTAAGTGCTTTCCTGAATAGGTATGCTTTTCTGAATTGGGGCCCATAAGAGTAACTGGCATGTGGGCTGTAATCTCCCACCTGGGACGCTCTGGGGGTGGATATTAGAAGACAAACTAGTTTTTTTTCTGCTATTCCTGCTTTCTGGAAGTCTCCCACTGCTCTAGATGATTTCAGTTTTTGATAAGGTGCGTTCATCTGTGAGCTGAATCAAGCTTTATATTTATGGTATTCATCACTTAAATCCCTTTGTTTTGAATAAATACAGGTTGTAACTGATAGAAAGTATATTTGCATTTCATGTTAGAAAGCTAAATGCCATGGCAGCTGTTAAAGAAATTAAAGAAAGCCTTCTTCTCAATCTGGAAATCACCTTTGTACCCTTTGGTTTTGATATTCAGTGGGGTTTAGTTTTTATTTTTACAACAAAATTAATTTAGTTATTTCGAAGATCATGTGATCGGCTGCCCGAAGTGTGTTCTTTGGCACAGGCCCAGATTCCTGTTCTCTTTTGAAAGTGTTACAGCTGCAATAAATTTGATTTCACCCTTGATAATTTCTATAATGTGTAGTAATAATGTATTGCTGATTTAGTGTTGTTGCCTCTCTACTAAGGAAAAAAAAGGTCACAAATCACAAAAATCACAGATTTTATTATATTTACCACACCTAAGTAGTTGCATATACATAAAATTCAAATACATTTCAAGATTTGTTTGGTGTCTAGTTTTGGGAGGTTATTCAAATAACATAAATGCTGCAGTTTGCATGTTGTTTGTCACTTCTGAGAATTCTGGTAGGTTCCAGTGTTTCCTTTGCGGTCTCTGTTGAGTATTTAATAGAAAAAATGCACAGGAATCAAGAAGCTTTGTCTCTATATTAATGAAGCACAAAATATTCTTTATACTTGGCAAATGTAATAAAATATTACAAAATACATATATCAAAAAGGATCTTTGGATGAGTGGAAAAAAACTTGGCTTTTTATTTTGGTAAAGTCATTTAACTTTTTTTTTTTTAAAGCTGTTCTGTGGTCTTCTGTGGTTATGCTCATTTCATAGTTGTACCATTTCTTCCAAATTGTCTTTTGGTCGCATAGTTAATAGCCTTTTTAACTACTGCATTGCTCGGACAGACATCTTGACATTGTAGGCTTGTTTTTTCTTTTTTCTTGAAAAATGCTTAATACTTCATAAATCTTGCTAAAGCGTTTCTCTTAGGAGAGAAACTTAGCCTGGGAGCAGAAAAGAAGAATATAAAAAGGAGAGTGACCAAAAACCCAGCCCGAGACCCCTGTGTTCTGTGTGATAACGTGGGACATTCTCTGTGAAGGCTGATAGTACTTGCTGGTTGAACACTACCATCTCTGTGCTTAGTCTCATTAAAGAACATTTTTGGCAGGTAAGATGGTTAGCAGCTGATAATGTATAGGTTTGGACACTGCTTTCCAGCCCTGTGGGAAACAGGTTCGTCAAAAAGTTGGCAGAATCACTGGTCTGCCTGCCATGCCCATGTACCACTCCTATGTGGTCATTGACCCTTTCTTTTCATATTTACATTTATCCCCTGCTAGACACCACCGTTTGTAGCTCATGTGTCTGGTACCAAAGAACGGGCTTTGGTTTCCTCCCTTTTCATCTTTCCACCCGCTGCCTGTTTTACAGCTTTTCATGCGGAGGTAACTGTAGAGAAGATGCAGATTCTCTATACAGCCTTTATGGAATCTGATGCTGTGATGCTTTTGTAACCTACATCTCAAGGTGCAAGAAGTACCGAATATGGAGATAATCACGAGACATCATGAACGAACAGAACCAGGAAAAATAATGATTTCCTGTTGGGAAGAAATTTATAATGAGATGGCAACTCTGCTGCTACTATTTCACCCATTTTTTATTTCCCTCTTCTGTAAGTAGAAAAATAAGGCAAAAGGCATAAAACAAAACTTTCAAGGGCATCTTTCCTCAGCTGCCCTTCAGGTTCTGCGAAACCAGAACTTTCCTTTGCTTCATTAGCTGCAGAGGAAGATCCTTCTTTTCTTTGTTGTTCAGAGCACATTTTAAATAATTTAATAAGCACAAGTGATTAAGGCATTAAGAATTAAAGTAGCTTTAGAATCAGACTGTGGTAATGGAGAAGCCTACGTTCCCAGCTGAGCAAAAAATGGGAAAAGCCTTACCTATTCACCTAAATCCTGTAAAACTCTCAAGGGTTTGTTGGAAAGAACCTGACTGAAAACCACATTTTTAGGAAAAAAACTTCCCAAAGAACTGTAGTGGTTCTTGAATTTAATTTTCAGGCTTACTGTTTTGTAACTTCATCCTTGCAAAGTGGCATATATTTTTGGCAGCATATATTTTACTAAAAAGATTCTGAAATAAAAATATTCATCATTTTTTAAGTCTTTGGATTATCAGTGACACCCTAACATACTTCCAACTCTTCATTAATAATTAAGTTTTTAGATCCTTCACACAACATTGCTGAATAAGTAACAGAAAGGCTGTTGATGAAAATACTGGTTTTATTATTCAATGGATGCAAGAAAAAGTGTATTTTGAGGGGAAAATATTTACATCAAAATGTAAATGTATTATTGTTTCACTTTGTATCCAGTAGATGCTGGGCTATGTTCTGCCTGTAAGATGAAACGTCAAAACTAGTAAATATCTGCTTTTTGGCCTGCTAATGAATGGAGGTAGTTTGTACGATTCTATGAGGTTATAATTTGTGCTAAGAGAATTTAATTTGTTTGCTGAATTGATAAACTTCAAGTAAGTCATTCAAAGCTAGATCGGTAAGAAGCCAGTCTATTTTTCAGTGGTGTTCCCATAACGATGTATAGTATAAAATAAAATCAGTTCCAGGAAGCCAATGAAAAGCAATTGTAATCAATGTCCTTAGTAGATGGAAAGCTCCTAACACAGGTGAAATAAGCTATTCTTTTTTAAATAGACAGAGGTTTGAGAGCCCAGGGCAACATTACAGAAGCAAATGCTTCCCCTTCCTGCTCCAGTCTTTTTGCTCTTCCGCTTCCACTTCTGTCCTTTCGAGTTCATGGGTCTGACAGTAAACTGGCGGAAAACAGTTGTATATCTCATTTCTGTAAGAGCATTGTTTGATGTCGCTGGTGAGCATTGCTCTCTTGCCTCAAAGGGGATAAGGGCAGGGAATGAGTAACAAAGCAAAGTTATTCAGGTAAAGCAACCTGAATACTACATCAGCTACTGATGTCCTCTTCTGACTGGTCCAAGAAACCACCCAGGTGTGGCATCTAAGGTGTGGCATCTAACCACTAAGATATGGCATCTCTCTTCCTTTTGATTTTTCTATTATTAGTATAAAATGGTTTCTGTGCAAGAGACGGCAGTAATTGCAATTATCTATTTGAAGGCAGGGTGGCTGTGGACTCTCTAGATCTTCTCCCTGTGTCTTTGCATACTTTCTGCAAATGTTCAGTTGCACTCATTTCTTGGTGGAGAAAAGGCTTTTCCATCAGAAAAACACAAGTATAGATGGAATCAAGAGTGAGGGAGGTATGTGTGGAAGAAAGCAAATTCAGCCCTTCTCCACCTTAGTTTAGTGACCAGAGCATAATTTTGGATTGCTCCATAATTTCTGATGATCCATTTTGATCTAGAATAACAGTAGAATTGACAAAATTAGTAATTGCTGCTCTTTTAAACCACCAGTACACAGTTCTAGAGATGGTAGGCAAAATCCACCATTGATATATGCAGGCTCAAATGAGTGGGATTAATGCATTTTCCCCTACCTGTATGGCAGTTAAGTTGGACTGTAAGCATCATTGTGTTTAAAACTCCATGATAATGCCTCAAAATGTCTTCTCAGCTTAGTGTAAGGTGATGTTGTTAAATCACCAGAGGCAACACTCCGTAATTCTTCAAGAAAATAGGAAGATGTAGCACTGAGCACCCAACTGCACATCACATTTTAATTTCTTTTTCCTACTATGCCTGAGGAAAGCCGGGGGGGTGTAGTCTGGTGAGTACAAAAGAACATTGCTAAAGGCTTCTTTAAGAAAGAGAAGAACAAATAGCATTTAATCTACTCACTAGTATATTATGTTAAATGCAACAATAAGATGTAGAATATCACTTATCTGTGCGTTATACATATACACATTTATTTTCAACTGCTCTGTAATAGATTTTTTTTTCTGTCTGGGTTTGCTGTCAAGCTAGAATGTCAGTTTTGTTTTGCCTTTTTTTTCCCCCTCAGCATTATATTTTGTCAGGAAAGGTTACCTCGTGGAAGAACTGGGCATGCCTGCACCATGCACCATGTGGTGCAAAGTAGGAATACACAGGGGTGTCTATGCTAGTTAACAGGCTGGAAGCATGGTGCTGAGCCCAGCCTGGTAAGATGTGTGGAAAGGTAGATAGATAGACTGGGAAACTGGAGACACTAAGCAGCAGCTTTAACCACCAGGTAGCAGTGGGGGAAATCCCAGAAAATGATATGTTATGTTTTTTCTATAAAACTACTAATAAAATTGTCAATAAAAATATTGAAACCAGAAGAACAGTTGAGAGGGGTCTTTTTCCCCTCTCATTTTTCAGAGGAATAAAGCCATGGAATACCAGAAAATAAGAACATATCTGACTTTTTGTCCATTTTTTTGTGGGTAGTTTTTTCAGCAGAGAAATTCTCATTTTGATAAGGAGGTACATATTATACTGCTCAAAAGGTGATGGGTTACAAAGACCATAGCTCTCTTGAGGAAGGATTTTAAGTGGGGAGGCTTGCTTTTTGGAAATTTTCCCTAATAGCATTAAAATAACGTGTTACTTTTTAGTATATTATTTGGGGGCTGTAGTTTCCCCAGAAATCACAGATCAAGATAGAAAAGCAATGAAAGAATGTAGCTTCTATATTATATTCAAATTTTGAATTACAGCCTGACATTGTACATTTTTACCCACATAGCCCACATCCCTTTTAGAAGGATATAAACCAGTTAGCTCTTTGACTATAATTTTTCAGATAATCCACACACGTTTGGAAGCAGAGCAAAGCAGCTATTGAAGGAGGTG
>NW_008824338.1:2161672-2194646 GCF_000699105.1 Pygoscelis adeliae
TGTCTGGTGGAGAGGAGGGACCAGAGGCAAGGTAAGACATTAGGGAAGGGAGATAAGTTTCTTCCTGTAGATGTGTATAACTAGCACTGCTGCTAAATCACGGTTTTGTGATAAACCATGGATTATATGCATAGAAATACTGTTGAATCATCCCTTAAAGTGTATATATATACACATACCTAAATTATAGCTGTTCTAAACTCATTGCAAAATACATTTTTTTGATGATGCGCTATTAAATAACTTAAATAATATAAGTGAAACCAATGCATCACGATAATTAAAATGTAGCTCTAGGAAAAGAAGATGTTACAACGTGCAGTGGAACCATGGGACTGACAAGAATAAACAGTGACTTTCTGTTTTTCACATTTCAGGTAGTAGTTTGTTGCTGGAAGCCTAGTCATACGGTGTTGAAGGACTGACCTATTAATTTTGCAGATGGTAAGAGAGGGTTAGAACAGATTTATAGAACAAAGGTGTTTATTTCTGTAGTCTTTAAAGATAAATTATATATGAATGCTTTAAAAATTCATACAGTTATTCTGTAAATTAGGACATTTTAAATATATATATCTATAAAAAAGCAGTTTCCTAAATTGCACAGTAATGTTGTAATTTACTTTTTTTTTAAAAAAAAAGAGGAGCAGTTACATGTTCTCTACAGTTCATATAAGGAACAAGCAGAATCTGTGATATTTGCAAGAATACCAAAGATGCGCCATTCCATGATGCTCCATGGAGGTAAAACAAGAGATAAGAGTTGTCAGTCTTTCAATAGAAGACATTTCTGGCTTTGTGCAGAAGCAGAGATACAATGTCAAGAAGAATTACAGCTAATAAGCAGGGGTTTGAGGAGTGCAATTTTAGATGTTGACATGTACTACTCCAGTCTCACTCTAGTTACCTGTCTCACTTTTGCATATTGTCCTCAGCACTGAGTTTCTAACAGTAGTCTTGTATGACTTCGTGGGACATACGGCGTTAAGACATTTGGGGGGGTGTCCCCCAATTTTTATTTCTCTGGGACATGGGAATTGAGTGCCCTTTATGTTAAATATCTTGCTGCATATCAGACAGATTGAGAACTTATGTGTATATCTATTGCAGACCATCCCTTTACTCTTTTATTGGAGAACACCCTCCCAGTCAAAAAAAAAGGCTGGTCTTGCCTAGGCGCCTAACTGGGCCAGGTGGCTTATAGTTGAGAAGCCAAGCCACAGAGTGGTGGATCACCGATCTAACTGGTAAATAGCAGGTTAACAGTCAAGCCCATTTCATCTGCTCAGCATTTTCCACCAGGTAGATGATCACAGCGCGCTGAATTCTTTGGCACTGCCTTTCTCCCTCCATGTATTGTATGTGGACCCCAAAAAGTAAATTAGGGCTCAAGATTCTACTTAGTTCTAAATATCTAAATCTGTTCTAGATTTTGGTGCCGGGTTGGCTACAGTTTTGATAACACTGCTAGCTGTTCAGTAAGATTATCTGGTGAACAAAACGGGCCCCAGATTTATCACCCATAAGCGAGTGCTACCTTGCTTGTAACCAAACAGAAACAGGAGCAATGATGTTCCTTCCACTAAGGAAGGAAGGCTTTGTAAACAGCAGTCCTGTGGCAGAGTTTGGATGGTTTGAATGGGCCAGGGACACCTAAGGGAGGTGCAGCTTCAACATTCAAAGTATTCTGGGTGGTTTTGTATTATTTTAGTCAAAAGTATCAGTACTAAAGCTTTTCCATACTGATGGAGAACTTGCATCTTTATTTGGAGCAATCTCTGGTGTGAGCAGTATACTGCTTGAAGTGGGGACTTTGGCTATGCTGCCTTCTCTCTGTCTGATACATTCGAGGATCGTTTGGTGATCGTGAACTTTAACGTGGTGCTTTTCATACACTAAACTGTGTTTTGGGAAAGCAGTAATATGCAGCAGAAGGAGAGCAGGCTGCTGGTCATGCCTTAGGCAACGTAGCTGCCTAAAATAGCACCATTAGCCCACAAATACGCATATTGGCATGGTGCACTCTTAGAATTCGGCTTCATACTTTTTTCATTTTTCCTTACACTGAAGTCTTTTAAAAAGGTCTGTGAGGTTTTGTGGAATGTAACCTGTCACTGTGAGATATGGTACACTGGAGAAATATTAGAGAAAATGCCCTTCCACTATTTTGAACCTTTTTGTCACAGTATTTTATGTCACTACTTGCCTTCCTCTCTGCCCTTTGTTTTGTTTGCTCTATGGCTTACGAAACACCCTCATTAGCTCACTCTTTCTTGCCTGTTCTGATAGTGCTGATTCACTAGCAGCTGATATTCCACTGTTGTTTTTTTTTTATTTAACTAGCAAGAGGAAATTGCATAGCATTATGAGAAGGGTCATGGGAAGTACGGTACAGCCCGGTTCATCTTCTCCTGCTATCAGTGACATTTCTTCTTTTCATTCATCTGTCTCCGTTGGGTCTTTTAAGTCTTGAGACACTGAATTTGAAAATTCAAAATAATTTTTCTGTAAACCTATCTTAAATAATTTTTTTTGCAGCTGTCTCAGCTGCTTTGTGCTACAAGGAAGAAGTTGCTTAAACTGCTGATGTGTAGGATCCTCACAAGTACTGAAGTTAGAGTTCTTTTTAACAAATTTGAAGCTGACCTTCTCATCCTTCCTCATGCTATACGGAAACATACATATACCTCTGTTTATACTTGGAAGTGCCTGTCTCACCTTATCTGAATTATATTTCAGGTTGTGTGCCTTGCTTGTGAAAAATTGCTATAAATCTGTTAAATAATGTAGCTTTTCAGGTTAGGACTAAAACCTTGCAAATCTGTGTCATCATCAGCATCTTTTAAAAGATGGCACAAATGGTGACATCTGGGAGCCAATTCATCATTTAATTAAATTATCCTGTAATGAAATCTGCCTTAATGAGATTAATTTTAATTATTAATCAGGAGCTGACATGGGCACAAGGCACCATAAATAATAAATGGAAGCTCTGTCTGCTCTGTTTCTAGGAAAGGACCTACTTTAGAAGAGTAGTGCTTTTCATGAAGCTGTGTTGGTTTTTTTGTGCTATCGTGATCTCTATTTTGTTGATTTTGGTTTCTGTTTTAAACTTTAAGGCAGAATATTAGTCCTGTTTCTGTTAATGAGTAACTGTTGATGTTTTAATATTTCATTTGATTCAGTCATTATATAACCAGTCACCTTCATTATTCCAGAAATAAATTCTGGTTTTGTTTTCATCTATAGTAAATATCATAGCTATATTTTAGAGGTAAGTAATGTAGGTATAATTTGTTGAGGTTGTGCCCAAAGTATGCAAGGCTTTGTGCTAATCTGTTCTATCACACCTATGTTTATATGCATACATGCGCTCACACTCGTGCAGCCTCTCCCATGTTCTGCTGTAATGTCCATCTTCATGTGGATTACATTAGTGTTTGTATTATCAATGCTGTTTATATGGACTTTTGTTGCTTGGCCACAACAGAATTTTATCTGGCAAGCATGGCTGGCATAGGAGAAAAGATCCCTATGGGTACCAGCTACAAACACTCCGTGGGCCTTGTCACGATTGCCTTACGTGAGGAGTGAACCCTTTTGCCTTTACCTCCATTAACAAGCAGGACGCCACTGTGCTCTCACTTGCCAAGTGCAGACTGGTTCCACAAGGCCAGAGCTGATTATTCACTGCTCACAGAGTGATTATTTCTTTGGCCTCCTGGGCCATGCATGTTACCTGCCATCTGTATTTGTTTTGAGGGAACTGTCATTTGTTTTAGTTCCAGCATTCGATGAATATTTGGTTTCCCTTCATTGTCTCTTGTTGAAAAATCATTTTACTTCAGAAAGAATAATAAGACCAAAGTTAGAACAAGAGCTATTGATGCTGAGGAGTATCAGTAACAACCTGCCACATACGGGAGTTCCAGAATGAATGCAATTTTTGTAGGCTACCATAAGCTTGTTGGCCTGATAGCGCAGCCCATGTTTGGTCCTCATTAGATGAGGGAATGACTAGGCACGTGAACAGACCCCTCTGTCTGAGTTGAGGGATCTCCTTCTTCTGCAACCATCATGGGTTGGACTGAAGGTCCTTTTCTTGATACATTTCCTTTCTATTTTTATTTTACTAAAATCAGAAGATTGAAATTTAGTGTATCATAATCTTACCAATATTTCAGTATATGTGACTATAGTATCTGCTTGGTATGGATAATTCAGAATGAACTTTTCATTCAGTAAGGATCTTAGCCCTCCCAAATTCCTCTTTTATGCAATGGTAAGCAAGACAGTAAAGGGTTAGCATGCCTCACAGTTGTTTTAGAATCCTCTCAAGAGACGGAGATCTGGCTGATCAGCCCTTCATACATTTCCAAAAGGCATGCAGTAGTGTTCTGCATGGAACGCTTTTGAGGACATTCAGCAGGCTTGGGAGGAGAGGGTAGGTTCTCATATGGATAAAGTTAGAAGATAAGAAACAGGGAATGAAATGGTCGAAAGGGATTGGATGACATCAAGGAAAAAACATACTTTTTTTTTTAAAATAACTCTTAAAAAAGTTAACATTTAAAGATCCCACTACTAGCTGATGAAGTCTACTGCTTAGTGTCCCTCAGCTAATGTAGTCCAATAATTGCTGCAGGGTTGGAGAGTAGTTTGGTCAAGTATCACTATGCGATTTCCCTGTTCTTACACATCTGCTGAAGGTGGGATCTTGGGCTCAATGCATTTTTTTGTTTTCTTGAAGAGATCTTCTTATGTTCTTAAGCAAAGACTTGCAAATGGCCGAGCACCCATTTGCTGCAGTATGGTCATAATTAGCTCTAATAATACCAAAACAAAAGGTGTTGGTGCTTCCCCTTTTGTCTTTCACGGAAGTGGATGTCCTGATTTCTGCATCAGTATAGTAACTTCTTGCTGCCTGAGGTTTGGTTAGAAAATCAAGATGAATTGTTGACTGTAGAAAAGTTTACGTTAACTTGGATCATGTCTGAGAAGCTCATTGACCATAGTGCAATAGTATGATCTCCCAAGCAGGCTGCAGGGAGATCACGCAACCTAGGAACGCAGTGTGACCCACTCTGCTGGCACAGGGTGTATGCATTTGGGATCTGCACGTGCCTCCAAACAGAATACCCTGTGCCTTACTAGAGGGGCACATTTCGCTTGGTTTTGAGCCACTGAACTCAGTGCTGTAATCTCTCTAGTGCTGGCCAGTCAGCCCTTGTGTCACTGTGTTCTGTTAAAATGCAGGATGTTCCACTGTGTGTTAGCAGCCAGGTTTATTATTCTGCATTTGGTGGGTTCTTACATACATACATCTCTGCATTGCAATCAAACTTCGAGCTGGCTTTGTTCTCCAGGAGCTGATCCAAAGCGCACTGATGCTTAGAGGAGCCTTCCAAGTAACTGCTGTAGGCTTTGGAACAAGCTAAGTATTAATAATGCAGGCTGGAAACATTCAAAGAAGAGTCACTACTTCACACATGCACACACACACACTTAGATGTATTCAAAGGATTTATTATCCAAGGGCTACGGAGAATATTTTGTTCAACAGCTGCACATAAAAATAACACTATCCAGTCAGAAAAAAGAAAACTCATTTCTGGCATGGTGGCCTGGCAGATGTTTGGAAGTCTGTTTTGGAGGGTGGGTGTGCACCCATACCCGTGTGTGTATGTGTTTGCAAAGTTGCCTGCTGATCCAATTCATTTCTAGCTTTCAGGGAGAATTATTGCAAGATTTCAGTGATCTGTGGATTTATTTTAAAGGTTTTAGTTTTCTTTCCAGCTTCTCCCAGATGCATTCAATAGATGACAGATTTGAGGGTAATACTGGCTAGTCTTTATATATTTAACACTCCATCCCATTCTTTCTTCAAGCACATACTGAGATCTGGACAAATGTTTAATATCATCGTTAAGTTGCAAAATTAAAGCTTGGCCAGTTGGACATGATCTACTTGGAAGAGCGCAGCTCTGTAGAAGATTCTGGTAGTCTTCTTGGGCAGGACAGCCGTAATATTGTGCAGTCCACTAATTGCCTCGGCTCAAAGTCAAAACAAACCCCAGGCCATTAACTTAGGCTTTCCTTTACTGCTGAGAAGTGTGTGCTCCCCACAGTTTCTAGGTGGACGTAAACCCTGTGCGTTTGCGCTTGTCCCGTATACTTTTTTCCATGTTCCAATGTCCCGGTTGGCTCCCACTGAGTTTAAAATATGCCATTTGAAACCATGTTTTCATTAGGCTTATCATCCTTGCATACTGATCTGCTTTTGATCTCACTGGGTCTGTGTCTGTTCCATAATTGGTTTGTCCACATTTCCTAATGTATAAATGGATAAGGAGATTTTAGGTGAGATATCTAACTTGCCAAGAAATTGGAATTTGTAAGTTCAGCCAATCTAGATTTCCACCCACTTTCTGATGTATACATGTGAATATAAATTGGTTTCGGTCACTTTAATTTACATACCAAAGAGCCAAAAGAAGGTGTAAGTTACTATAGGAGTGGATAACTAACTTATTAATGTGTGCTCCTTTTAGTTGCATTACCTGTTTGGCCTCTCTCCTGACCGCGCAGTGCATCAGCAACACCTTTATAAGCTCAAACGTATTTAATAATTCAAATTCAGAGATAATACATATAAAGATCTAATCTACAATTTGTGAATGAGTGTGGATATAAAGTTGCCTATTTTATGATTCTAGATTCACTCATTTCAGTCTTAAGGCCTGTTCTGCTATCCCAAGAGTCAAGAGACTAAAACTCAAGCTAACAAGGAGAAATGTGCCCTAGACTGTTCAGAGCGTTCTGAGTCTGGCCTATGAGATCTGTGGTAGATCTGCTCTTGGTTTCAGTGGTGAAAGATCAGACCTTTAGAATAATAGTCGTCTTGCTCTTGTTTAAGATTTCTTAGAATTAATTCGAGTCATTCTGCTTCCCAGGGTTGTCTGGTTTAAGTCAAAGTGATTTAAAACACCAATTATAACCATGATTTGAACCACCCATCAGACAAAAGGTCTTGATCTTGCTTTTTATGGGTATTTTAAAATTATTTTTTCTTTAGAAACCTTGTCATTGACAGTATAACCATGGGATGTGGACTTGTCTTGCATGACACCTGAAAAACAAGCATTTAGGGAAACAAGTGATTTTTCAAGTAATTTTATGGGCTTACTCAGCTTGTGAATCTCAGTTTATATTTTGTTAAAATAAGGTTACCACATTTGTTACTTTGTAGAAATTTAAACTTGGATCAACCTGTAGTTTGGATGCAAAGCAGAACTCCACCCAAATACGGAAAAACAACATTTAATCTCTTTTATTGAAATAAAACAGCCTTAAATAGTTTGAATACATAACAAAAATATTTTCATGCAAGTCTAAAGGATTTGTTATACAAGAGAATTATTAATCACAGTTACTAAGTGAACAAGTCATCTCATTGGGAGAGATTTTCAAAGCTGTCTGGATACATAAAGATGTTGAAAGGTAGAGAGAAGGAGTTTCAGATGTTACAAATGAAATTAATTGCTGACCTCTGAAAAAATGAGTTTGAATTGAGAATTAGGTTTCTTCTTACTTAGACACCTTTGAAGTTCTGTGTATCAGAAACCTTCGAAAATTAGTTTAACTAGTAAAGCTCAGCTTCTATTGTTTTATTTGTTATATGGATTGGAAAAGAGAAAATTTCCTGCTTTTGCATATCTTAATTGAATTCCTTTACATTAGAGGTAGAAAAACTTGATTTCCCTTGATAAGAAAACTGAAACTTAAAGTGTCTAGGAAAACTCATTTCTGTGCAGGTGAAAAGAAAATACGTAGCTGAAAAACATATAATTGCCAACATTTTATCCAGTATATATTATAAAACAATGACCTATTTGGTATATTATGATTCTGTAGTTTACTTTTTAATCTTGAGTTATACTTACAAGTTTTTCTTCCTATACATCTGAGATTAAAATAGAAGTTCTTGTAATACGTTTAATAATGACTCAATAACACTATTTTAAAAAAAAATCCTATTCACTCAATAATTCCAGAAAGTTTTAGTGTTAGTATAGAATGGCATAATTTCACATACCATTTAAAAATGCTTTAAAATTATGTAAGTTTTAAACACACAGTTAATACAAATTATTTAAATAGTAGAAGATACATATCCTTCTCTGACAGTTTTCCATATGATGGACACAAGTCTTTTGGAATGTTTTGGTACCTTTAATTATTTGTGCTACTCTTTCTAGATACTATAATAGCACTTCAAAGAAACTGGCCGTCTCTGTAGCAAGACAATCTTGTAGAAAGATAGCCGTGTTCACCCCACCTTTGGATAGTTTGCATGAGTGATATCAGGCCTCCTTTCCTCCTCAGCAGAATTTTCAGTCTTACCCTGGTAGACCTTCAGACCATCTTCTTAAAGTTGGAGGGGCACCGAATCACCTGAATCAGCCCATGAATCAGCTTTTCATAACTTGGTAACTTTCAAACCTTGTACAACTTAAACATCAAGACAACATCTGAAAGATGCCTCTGGGTAACAGATTGTATGTCATAATGATTAGTGAATTTTAACTGTATTCTATCAAAATATTTGATCTTTGTTTTTTTTAGTCACAGCCTTCATTGCCAATTCTTTCATGTGGATGAAATTAATTCTATGTCCTTCTATTTAACCCAGTCAGTGTAATCGGTGACTACGAAAACTGTCTTTGAAACTGAACTTTCAAAAACCTGCATGATTTACTGCCCAAATTCCTGGGTAAATTCTAAGAATCTTATAATTTCTATTTTCTGCCTTTTTACTATTATCAGAGATCCTGTTTATATTCATTCTCATTTTTAATTCCCTTTGAGTTGAATTAGTTATCTGAATCTGCTCTCTGACCTTCAGAAAATGGCTTGTTTAACTTCATTTTGCAGAACAATTCCTCAGCTGATTTCTTGAACCCCAGAAATCTAAGAATCTGTGTAGTATTTTATCATAAAAATAGAGACATAATGAAAAACTCCATCTTCTGTCTTCAGCTTTAAGGCCCCCTGATTTCATCTTTATCTGTGCTGGTAAGCTAACGAAGTTCATGTGATAAAGACTCAGGAAAAGCAAGATACAAAGTTTGTTTCATGCAGTAGGAAGCTATATGATCTTTTCACATACTGTCAAATGGAAGACATTAGTTAATGTTTTCCAAATGCTCAAGGTTAATTGTTCATTCACACATGTTCTTCTGAAACAGTCTGTCAGCCCTTTTTTGTATTTGATTTCCTACATTTCATTGAGATAGTAGCTGTTTCAAGCTGCTTGTCCCCCCTGAATTCCTCTTTGAGCTGCTTAGTTTATTCTTAAACTTGGTGCACCTCCAGGTCCTATTTGTATTCCTTTCCCAATAACCAACTCTGAGACAATGTGTCCCTCTGAGCTTGCAAAACTAACCTAGTAATCTGTGGTCGTCACTCCCTTTTTGTCTATATGGTAAATCTTATTATAGAAACCAGAAGTTTAGATTTTCTTTAACTAAAAACTAAAGCATCGGCCTCAAGGTTCCCAGTGTTGCGTTTGTTTTTCACTAAAGCGAAATCTTTGGTTATACTACAAAGCTCTTTGTCTGTTTAAATATGAAAAAAGGAGAGTTTGCACCACTGCTTCAGGCGTCTAAATTTACATAGGTATTTAGTGAACCAAAATTCAGGTTCATCCCACCTAACTGGAACGCCCCATTGAGGAACCCAAGCTAGAAGTCAGCTGATGAAGAGCCGTGGCCTCTGCAACAGTGAATGGGGTCTTAGTTTGCTGGGCCGCACGCTGGAAGAGTCTCAGGACTGAACTGCCCTCTGAAGTGGGCTGTTATTATTAACTGTTATTATTAACTGTTCAGAAAGAATGGTGGAGTGGAGTGGTATTGTAGTTCCCTAAAATGTGAGTAGACCCCTCTGCCCTGCAATCATCCTTCCCTGATATTGCTTAGATACGTAGGAGCTTTGGTACTCTACAGGACAGCATAAATGACCTCACACAACATCTATGTTAAGGTTACCCAGTGGTCAGTTTTGAGTCAATCCCAATCTCTCTGTGTGTCCACAGGAAAGCATGGAGGGGGGGAGGGAGGGAGGGAGAGAGGGAAATCCATGCTCTGTGTTCAGTTCTGTTTGCTCAACCTGCTATGGATTTGGAAAAGTTGCAGAATTCGGATATGGGAAATGGAAAATAATAAAGACATTAAAAAACCCAACCCTCCTTTATGGACTGCAACAAATATAGTTAACAGATGAGTGCAGTATGCATATGCAATAATGACTAGGATAGAGACTGTAAGTCAAGTGCTGCAATTTAGGGAGTATTAAGAGAAACTGAAATATATTTCAAACTAATAAAAGCAGTATCTTTCTACTGACACATAATAAAGATTTGGAATTCATTGCCACTAGAGAGCATGGAGGCTAAAAGCTTAGGTTTTGTATGACTGAAATTATTTCATGAAAAATAAGACCATCCACAAATACTAAGTAGTTTTGCTTTGGTCAGGTATAAATACGTGTGTTTCACACACCAACAAATCCACAGAGTATAGAGGCAAGACTGAACTCCCTGTGTTGGCAGGCTGTTCCATAACGTCACTGGACATGGGGGGGACTCTTGCATCTACTTTTCAAACCATCAGTAGTGTCCACTTTCATAAATATGTCATTGTATCCCGTATAACCCAAAGATCTAATCTGGTAATCTAATTCGTAATAGAGACTGAAGGCAGAGATATCATGGTTGATGTCTTCTAAACAGAGCTCTCAGCCAGCTCTGGATTGCAGCACTCGCTGGGGACAAAAAACCCAAAACTATTCCCTCTCCTACTGCCAGTTGTCCCTGCTCCCCTCTCAAATAGGCGCTCTTGCAAGAAAGACTTCACTTGTGACTCCCTTTCTTTCTACCCTGCCCTTCTGTGCAGGCACAGCCAAGCATTTATTTAATTTTTTTAAATTAAAATTTAAAACATTCAAACCTGGGGGGTTGTTTGAAACTTCCTTTTATCCCGCAGTGCTTTTAATACGGCGCTCGGGCGCTCACAGCAGGGACAGAAGGCAGAACTGCAGTTACATACAGTAACAGGGTACGAGTTGGTTGGGCCCTGCCTCTGTCCAGATATGATTGTTTTGGGGCCAAACCAGCAGAAACCTTGCATACATGGCTTTGCCATTCAGTAATGCCATGCACTCGGAATATGTGATACAATTTTTCTTGTAGTGAAATAGTTGTGCTAGATATTTTAGTTACCAACTTACATATTTCCACTCTCTGCTGTGCGATTCAAGGTATTTAAAATACTCCTTAGTATTTTCTAACATTCCCTTGAACTCTTGCTAAAACTGAAGATATTTATAGTGGATTCAATTTGAATGACTATATGTGTGCTTGAATTGTTTAAAATCTCTGAAGCAATATTTTCATGCACTATGTAATTTTTTTAGTAATATCTCAAGGTGTTTGTAGATCTCTAGAAATATGTGTGAGGAGTAAGTCTCTAATTTCTAATTGCACATATTACAGTGTGATGTCTTTTCTGTTGAAAACAGTAGGTATTACGAATCTGGAAAAGAGAAACATGTTTTGTATGTGTTTCAGTTCATTTCTTTCTCCACAGAAAAAGCATTGAAGTTTTATATTTTATTCTCAGTCATGAAAAGGTAATGTTTGACTACTGGAAATTATCAAAAGCCCAGTTGGAGAAGCAGAATACAAAGTTCCCTATTTAGGCCATAATGTAAATCTTTAGAGGTCTGTTTTAGGAAAATAAATTTATAGGTATACCAGAAAAACACCTCACTGCAGGCTTTTAAAATTATTGCTTGTTATCAGTTTTGAATCACTGTATAACTAATGTCTCATGACAGTGACAGAAATATGATTTTATTAAAGCTTCTGAATCATGTTATAAAATACTATGATTTGTGGTATTTTATTCTTAATTTATATATGCAAATCTAAATAGCATGTAAAAGCAACTTATCTGCATTTCTGTACTTGTGTCCAGAAATAGAGATCACGACTTAAACCAAGTAATTCTTCCAAAAGCTTGTGCTGATGCTGAGAAATTAGTTATGATGATGGAGGTGGTTTGCTCTCCAGCACTAGTCACTTGTAAGATGATCCACCTTTGAAGTTGTGGTAAAACCTCTGAAACACTATATTTTTGAGTAGGGTGGTGTTGAAATCTGTATCCTGCCCCAAATTTTGCTTTCACTTACAACAGTGCAACCCCATTGACTGTAGTGGAGTTGCAAGTGTGATGAGAAGAAAACCGGATGCAGTGAATTAAAACATTATTTATATGTAGAAATACCAGGTAAAAAAATACAGCAAGAGCCAAATTTTGCTACTATGTCATGGATAGTTTTAGATTGACACTGCAGTAAAGGAGAGTGTTGTCATAAGTGGACATTAATACTATTGTATTTCCAATTGTAAATCTGCATGTTTGGAAAATGCTGAAGGATTCTTGCATATGAAGCAATGTAGAATTTTAAGATGTTTTACAAATTTAAAAGGCTTGTAGAGTTTAGTAAGCGATCAGTCTAATACAATGATATTTTGGCAAAACTATCTGTGGAAGCCAAAACCCACATTCTGCTCTTGATTATTGTGGTGCATTCTACACAAAATTGATGAACACCTCCAGAGAACAGAATATGCCCCTACATTTTCCTGTGTTGCAGAGGACTAAAAACTTAACTTAGGCTTCAGGATGCAATAGCTTAAAGCAAAGGGTGAATTTAATAAAATTACAAAGAGGGAGGATTGTATTTTAGTTAAGCAGTAAGCTGTCACTGGAGGAAAAAGGAATAAAAGCCTATAGTGTAGCACAGCAGAAAAAGGAGCAAGCTGCTGAAAGCTGGATAATTTGGGGATATAGAGATGTAACTTCCTCCCTTTGCCAGGCTGTGAAATTCTTTGTAATTCCCACTGGTAAAGCTGCCAACACAAACAAAGGCAAAAATGGAAACTTCAGTGCAAGTCTTCCTTTGATGAGTAGAAGAACATATACATCCAAAGGAACAAATTTATCAGCACCATGTTTGATACAAACTTTTTGCAAGCATTATGGAAAAAGGACAGAGATGTCACCCAAATCAAGAAAGCATATAAGAAATTTAATAATAAATGATGTTTCTAAGGAATTATTTTGGCAACAGATGCACGCCTAAAAAGACGTTGAATACTAACTTGCCTAACAGTTACAGCGTTTTCTGTAACTTTGGGGGAAAGCTGGCTAAAATATGTTCATTTCAGTGTGATGCCTGAGTTTTTTTTGTTAACTAGCTGTTAGTCTCTTTAGATGAAAAGATTGAGAGATGAATAGTTAGCATGGCTCAGCAGTACTTTGAGAGTATGGGTTCTTTATTACCATATTGGAGACTTTAAGCATAAATGTAATTGTACAGAAAGAGCTGTAAAAACTTAGTACTAAAAACCATAATCTATTAAGTTATCTTTCGTCCAAATTTTTAAAGGACATTTTAAAAAGAGTGTCTTATAATTGTCTGAGAATAGCTGTTTCCGGTAAAGACCAAGTTAACTGGCCCAGGTAAGCTAGGTATCTCCCTGAAATGTCCATAACCAGACATGGAGGAGCCCAAGAATTTTCACTGTAATATCCTATGTAACTCATGTATGCCATTAATTTTTACTTAAGGCTCTCTTTCAAGGTTTTTATAGAGTGAAAACCATTTCTGTATAAAGTGGCTGGCTTCCCTAAATTTGTGAAAGAAAAGCTTCACTCACTCACAACCAGAGCTTTTAATTCAGTTTTGTTTAAGGGAATTACTGTACAGGCAGTTACAAAATTACAGATTTTGTAATTTCTTATTTCTTTTGTAATTTCTTCTTTGTACCAGTTTATTTCTAATGCATGTATAAAATGTACCATGTTGCGTTGAAAGTTTATATTTTAAAAAAGGACAATGGAATTCTTCTTACATACTTACGTATCAGTCTTAGTAAGGGAGGTGACCTCAGTTAAACTGCTGGTTTTGTTAATCCCTTGAAGTGGTAGCCTAAAAGAGATTATTTGCTAGAAAGGAGTCATATACGGATGATCTTTTTCAGGGTGAGTCAGCCATTCCTTAATTCCCATGTCTCCCAAGTCAGAACCTAAACACCATCTTTTCCTTCATGCAAAAAGCACTTCCCCTGCCACGCTAGGCTTTGCTCCAGGCACAAATAAACAGTGTGAGTCCTAGCACTGTGCCCAGAAAGGTCAGGATCTGTTGCTGCTGCTCCCGCTTTTGCCTGCCCCGGCAGAAAAGTGCTGCCTTGAAGTGGTTTGCATACCACAGCTTAGGAATCCCTGCTTTGGTTGTCTCGGGCCTGATACTGCGCTAGCTTTCTGGGGAGGAGGTCTGTGGCAGTTACGGAGGTGCCAGTCAGCTTTCAAAATAAACAGTAAGTTAAAGCAAGGATAGAGCCCTTGTTTTCTGTGGAAAAGCTATCATGCCGTTCCTCAGACCATCATTTCTGAGCACGTACAATGAAGTAGCCCCGTGTGTACCGAGGGAGGGGGGAAGAGGGAGGAGAGCTGGTCCTGTCGCAGAAGCAGAACAAAAGCCGACAGAAGGGCTCAGTACAAGCAGTGAAGAGTATCGCACCCGTCTGAAAAAATGAGAGATAGAAATCGACGGCATTTTGTTTACTCAGGCTGGATGTTACCTAGAAGAGGAGGCTTGGCTAAGAGCAGTCAGATACTCAAACGCTCTTACTGAGTGTCTTTGAACGCATAATGGTTAAAATGAGTGAAAATGTGGTCTGCTGATCAGAAGTTCAAGTCCAAAAGTTCGATGTCTTATTTCCCTTGCAGCTTTCAAGGTCTGTTTCAAAAATTTAAACTCCTTCCCAACTTTCAAATAACTGTCATTCTCTCTTGTACTTATTTATTTTTTTTTATTTGGATATAAAATAAACCTGGAAGATTATACTAGACTTGACTGTCTAGAGCCATAAGAAAAACTAGATTTTAAGCTTTCAGTGTTGAGGCCATATTTGAGCCCAGCACTGATCACTGACACATTACTCGGCTTGACTGGAGTCCTAGAAAATGTGGTAATAAAAACACATAATAATTATCAGGGGCTTGAATTAATATTTTTATAAGTTATTTTTACCTTGAATGCCTTCGAAAGATAAGGTGTTACATGACAACTTCCCTTTAGGAGAAATTATATGAAAACTCTTTTCACAAGCTTTGTACCTTGAGCTTGACATGTATTTTGAAAAGTTCACGATTTTATTTATTTCTTTGTTTTAAATCAGAATTAGTATCAGAGACATTTAAAATGGCAGGTGGAAATGAGATGTAAATGAGTACTTTTTGGAAAAAAATTCCTTGAAACCAGTGGGAGAAATCCAGATGGAGATGTTGAGGCAAAAAATACTGTGTGGCCAGTTATGACAGTTTTATTTTGTTAATGGCATTAATGTTTCAAGTTAAAGTCTTAATATTTCAGGTTAAAGGCATGAAGATGTATACTTGCATTTTACAGAGTTACATGTAAGACTGCAGAAATAAATTGGAAAATGCAAGTGCTGAGAAAACATCAGGTAAATTCAGAAGACCTCAGAACTTTAAAAAAAAAGTGATGTTTTGAAGCTCTTTCAGGAATGTGGTTTGTAAATATGTACAGTTTGTTGCTGTTGTTAATTTACATTTACAATGTAGAATTCTTATTTATGTTTATAAACTTTTTCCATTATCACTGTTTGAAAATCCGATATACTCAGATGTCTGTTTTTTTCTTTGAACTCAGAATTTAGCTAGCTTCCATCTGATTCTCAATTTTTTTTCGAGATTTAATCAAACAGTTTTTAGGTTTTGGTAGCAGTTTCAATAATGAAAAAGGTGCGCGTCCTGAAATCCAGCTGGCATCTGCTGTTTTGTCGTTGTTGTTCTCCGTATCCGATAAGGGGCTCTCTGCAAGGCGGGGGGGCGCAGGGAGAGGGAAGGTGGTAAGGACTGTGGTGAAACCGCAGACTTTGCTCTAAGGAGCTGCGCGCGGGTGAGTGCCCAGGCAGAACATAACACAGCGTTAGTGGTGGCTGGAGAGTCTAATAAATACAGTATCGCATATCGACAGAAGTATTATAAGAGTAATGATTTTATTTGTCTCGCGCCCTTGATTTTACAGACAAGGCATGGAGCAGGTAGGAGGCACTCATGAAGTGAAATTCAAAGGATAGTTTGTCTTCCCATAGGGCCTATGGGATTGCCACAGATACAGCTCGGAGAAAACAAACAAAAAAAAATACAAGACAACAAAGCCGTCTTAGAGGGGGTTGTAAATTTAAATTTCATTTAAATTTCTTGAAAAAGCACAGCAGTTCGGATCTGGGAACTTATTCTTTCTGACAGTTTTGTAACTAAAAAGGCAAACTAACAACAAAAGGGAAAAGCAGTTGAGTGAGTGAGTTTTTTGACAAAGCTGGGTTGGTTGGAGGCACCATTATACCATTATCCATTATATGGATAAAGGTTGATACCCCCAGGGCCTGCCGTGACCTGCCAGAGCCAGTCGGCCAGCCAGGGAAACGCCGAGAGGCCCCGAGGGGGGGAGGGTCAGGGGCTGGCGCAGTCCCCTTGATCAAAACACCCTCAAACCCTCTTTGAATGCAAGATCAGAGTCCACTAGAATATTTATTTGGCATTGAATTTGATCTCCAGTTACGAAACTCTTGAGCAACCCAAAATCTCACAGGCAGCCCTTTCTCAAAAGTGGCTCTACTTCTTACACTCTTTTTTTTTGTTTTGTTTTTGTTTGTTTTGGTCAGTTTTATCACTGTATGGCTTAAAAACCCCTATTGACTCAAAATGTGGAGTGGTTGTGGTGGCACTCAGAATGTATTAGACAAGGTTACTCGACAGCAATAAAATCTGCTGCTTACTGTGTGTTCTTCCCTCTGATGTACCTTGAGAAGTACTTCATGTCATATGATGAAATCTGAAGGAATAGTAAAAAAACAGCAACTGCAGAAATGCATTCAAGGGAAGCATATCTTACCATTAGTATCTTAAAAAAAGAGATTGCCGCTTATATAAATAGAGCATTTTCCTTCTCTCCAATTTCTCCACCTAGAGGAAAAAGAAAAAAAAAGGCAGGGAAATCTTTTATACCTCCACTGCTATTTTTATTAGTCTGCAAAGCTGCGGATAGAACAGTAACTGTAACTTATGTGGTCCTGCATCGTTTGTTAGTTTGTGACAATACTTAAAATGTAAAGGCATGCTGGTAAGCTTTTCTTTTTGGTTTGATAGTCGCTGTATTGCAGGCAAACAGTGAACAACAACGTATAAAGCAAGCCGTAGAACAGAAAAAACAGTATCTGAAGTAATTTTCACTACTGTGGCCCTTAACCAAACACTTTTGGTTGCAGAACTAATTGAGAAATTCACAACATTTAACATTTCGTGCTCCCATGTTTTCTCATATGAGTACAATCTTTATTCACTAATGTCTGCTATTTTCCTTTCTGTCACATTTGTGTCCTTAGGACAGTGGTGTAAATAGAGGGCATGAAGAAACTTCTGATTTATGTGTCCACAGAAAACGTCTCCTCCTTGGTAATCTCAATTTGCAGACAGAGCAGTTCATCAGTCACAGGGATGCTGGGACAGTGGTTTCCCCTGTCAGCCTGAGCAAGGAGCTCGTGCTGTAGATGTAATAATTTTCTCTGATCATCTCTTGACACTGCTGTTGTGTGCACAGAATTATGCAGTAGGATTTTTGTTATCGCCACTAGACGATAACCACCTTTAGAAGTGTATGGGAGGGTACTTTGCCTCCAGGTATCCAGGCCTGGGAAACTATAAAACCATCGTATTTTACTGGGAAAAGGAGGAGGGCTGATGGTTGTTTCTTTGGTCCTTGCATTCTTGTGAGCAGAGACGTGTTAGTCTGTGGCAGAAGACAGGAAGACAGAGGTGAAGTGGTGGCAGGGGGTGGCAAATGAGTCTGCTCTGGTTTGGAGCTGCTGAGTGAAGACCTCCTGCTCACGGAGGTGCGCAAAGGGGGTGACGGTGTGCTCCTTAACTGCTTGTGGAGTATAAAACCAGTCTGGTTTTCCTCTGCCTGATGCCTGGTAGAAGAAGAGACAAATTCTGTTCCTCATCTGCTACTGTGAAAGGCTCTCTGCAGTTCATTGGGCGGTGTCTAAGGATCTGAACCTTAGAGCTCCCTGTTCATGTATGTCCCGTGGCTTTCAGTCTTCCCTTGGCAGCATTTTCCATGATAGCTTTTTCCTTTGTTTCCCTTTTTTTTGGTGATGGAAAAACCAATTGCTTGCAAGCAATCTTGCGTTAGCAACCTTCCCCATATTAGTTGTTTCAGCAGTTAAGAATGAGGTTATGCCCAATGCTAATGTCAAAAACAACATCTGAAAGCTGATTATGCTCTCCCCAGTACTTTATATATGCTCCAGTGGGTTTTCATTGTCAAAGAGGTGGGCCTTTATTATGCCACATAATGCAGTAAAATGAGGATTACTTGGATTTCAGTGCATGAGATAATAGCAGCTGACAGGCACCTGTTTAAGGAAGTATATTGTATTCCTAAGCACGAGTATTTTGTAAAAATTAAGCGAGATTGCATGTGAAAAAACTTTTGTACTTAAACTTCATAAATAGGTTTAAGTACAAAAAAAGGCATCAGGGAACTTGGATGGCTGTATTTATTAGCAGCCCTTACAGTCCTGACAGTCCATTCTAATAATAAAGTGTGGGACCTGTCAAATGATGGCACAAATACCCTAATCTGAACTGACATGGCTTTCTAGCCCAGTTCATCAATCATGTTTTATTAGCTTTAGCAGAGCCAAGCTGCGATCTGTCATTTCGATGCTGTAGTGGTGACAAAAACTGGTGCTGAAAATGTGCTGCAGGTGTAACTTTCACTCAAAGAGCATTTCTGAGCAGCAGTCAAGTTTGTGTTTGCATGGGGAGAGAGTGCCATCTTCAGTTTCACGTCTCCACGTGAAACAAGTCTGAACTTTCTAGTGCTGCCCGATGGCTAAGAAGTGAGGAAAAAAGTATCAGCAGAAATTTAGAAACAGTTCTTCTCAATTCTTATGTTTATGAGACTTTGGACTTGGGAAGAAAAATGCTAAACACCGTGTTCTTGTTCCTGTTTTAAGATGTGGTTAATTTAGATACGTCTGTTGTGACGAGTAATTTCCAGCAGAGTAAAGAAAAGTAAGGTTGGGCTTTGTCCTTTTGGTCTGCAACGCTGTTACGAAGAAAATAACAATTGCCAGTTGGATCGCAACCCCCTTGTAACCAGTAGCAGCACACTATGCCTAAAAAATGAAAGCTAGGAGTCTGTACGCTGCTGCGTATTTACTGTGTTTTGTAAGAGCCATCAATTCCATGTATTCTTTCAGCCCAGAATTGACTTGGTGTTTACATTGGGGTCCTAGCACTTGACCCTTGTTTTTCTTGGCTCTGTGTCATTTTGCAGCAGAGCTCGAGGACAGTCCTCATCTCTTGTTTCCAGCATGTTAACATACTCAAGTAAATATTGTCTGGCACAGGCACACGCGTTATCCTTTGGGGGAGTATGTGTAAAAGTTTTAAAGTCCAGATCAAACAATGGCATCCATCTTCCTTCCTCATGAATTTCTTTTATTCACAAGATGAATGTTGCTGGCAAAATTCTTACTTTGATCTTCAAAAAGACTTTATTTTGTCAATATTCACAGACGAGGTTCGCACCCATAAAAATCCGTATTACTTGCAGAATATATGCCCAGGTACATCTTTTCTGTATGTTTTAACACTTAATAGGACTTTGCACAATAAGGAGCAGATGTGTCATAGCGACAGCAGGCGAGCAGGGACCAGGAAGGTGGTTTCATTAAAAGAGCCTTGGGATAAATGCAGCACATTAGATACCCACTGAAAGACAGGAGCTGTTGATGGGGTGACCTCTGAATGCAAGTCATCTTACTATAAACAGAAGGGTGTGGAAAGCCATTGGACAGAGCCAAGCTTGTTTACTATCCAGATCTCCTCTTAGTTAACTTAAGTAACCGGACTGTGCTAGGCTCGGTGTGACAGTTCAAGGAAGAACAAAGTGTCTTCAGTATTTCCGAGTTTGAAAAATCCTAGCTGACCGGTGCAAAAGTTTTTTGGTCCTGAAAATCTGTCTGCACACCTTAGCTGCTGTACAGTGGAAGTTAATTAGCGCTAAACATAACAGATACTCTTTTTTTTTTGTCCTGGAAACTGACTTTGCACATTTGGGGAATTCATTTCTGTTCTTCAGACACAACTGAGGTAAGGTTATGGTGGATTTTAATTTGCGATATTGATGCAAATGTTGCTTCGTGATAAAATGGGAAATATAAGTGGGTATTAATTGCAGTCAGATTCTATTCTGAAGAGGAGATTTTGTTTTCATTTCTGTAGTAGCAGTGTCAAACTTGTTTTTGGAACAACGCATTTCTTCATAGTAGCTCTAGAGTACGGGAGTTTAGGCAGGTCGTAGGACTGAATCTGTCATGTTCTTTTGGGAGCAGCTTTTTCTTGAGACAGGAGGTTACTTGTTAAGCACTGTAAGACATAAAATGCATCATTCTTTAATATGCTGCGAATGTCACATTTTGTCAAATCTGTGAGCAGTTCGTTGGTGTGTTATTCAATACATTATTGTAAGAGACACTTAAGGGCCAGTATGCTGAGACAGGTGTCTAGACGTAAATCGAGTTCCAATTAATTAGCCCTAAACTACAAAAACTGTGGATATAAATAAAGTGAATTTAATTTACTAATACTTCATTCGAGTCCATTTAGTCCATTTCTAAGTTGATTAGACATTAGTTTGGAACAAATAACGCTGAAGTATGATTACGCTAAAGCATCAGTCCTACCCCCTCAAAGTTCGCTTTAACCTTCTCTGTAATGTTATCTTGTCAGCTGGCACTAAGAGTTTGTATTTGAGTCTTACTTCATTGTGAATTTGTTTCAAACTGTTTAATGCGTTTTCCAATTGCACAGACCATTTTTTGAGAACAAATTCTGATTAAAACCTTACTTCTTCAGGGAGCCTGTGTGCGCGTGCTGCTGTTGCGTTCAGGTTCTTTTCTCCACCTTGGGGTCCGTGTAGCAGGCGAGTGCAGCAGTGCCGCTGTCGTGCTGCATTCAGAGGGCCACGATGGGAGCTGGCGTAATCATTACTGCTTCTTAAATGTCCGTTTCATTCAGGGAAACGCGGGAGGGGTTTCCTCCGGGGGTACTGTTTTATTATCCTAGTACAGCGAGCAAAGACCCAGGCAAGAAAGAGCAACCCAGTCTGGTTCACCTGTAAACAGCGATTTACTGCTATAGGGAACTGTAGTGTTTTGGAAGAAAGGTATGATAAATTATTACAGCCAATAAGTTCTTCAATATTGTGCCTGGGGTCTAGTGAGCAAGCAGCAGGATCCAGTTACATGTTTCTTTTCTTGGACTGTTCACTGTTTTCTGAAATGCATTTCAGCTAAACAGCTTTTAACTGTCTCACTACCTTTTGTTCCATTATAACTTCTTTATCTTCTAAAGTAAATCAAATGTGAATTCAAAAAAGGTATATAAAGCAAGTAATATTTTAAATTCCCGAATTAAAATTATGGTTCTTGCCAAAGCATTTTTCCAAGATAATTTTAGATTCATTAAAGTGCTTAGTATAGCTTGTTAAATGGTACTGCGAATCAAGTAGCATCAACCTTGTATGAATGTGGATAATATCAAGCAAAAGAACTTGAATTTGGCTTTGGGGAAATATCTGTATGTTTGTGTGATCATGCAAGCATGCACATGCATGTTAGAGCGTGCATACAGGAAAGCAAATTCATCTGTTACAGAACTTAGAAGTTGAGGTTATTTTCTAAACTTAAACAGATTGTGGTTTGATAA
The DNA here is from genome assembly GCF_000699105.1 of Pygoscelis adeliae. Taxonomy (NCBI): domain Eukaryota; kingdom Metazoa; phylum Chordata; class Aves; order Sphenisciformes; family Spheniscidae; genus Pygoscelis; species Pygoscelis adeliae. The sequence goes on from NW_008824338.1 coordinate 2,183,608, forward strand.
AATGTCTGATTATACTGTAAAATAGAGGAAGCAAGTGAAAAACCACACTGCATACTATCTGTCTCATTTGCATGCTTACCTATCTTTTTAATCTTTTGTTTTCTGTTGTTTTCTTTGCAAGTAGCTATACTTAAATTTTATTGAAGTTACATTTACTGTGGGAGAATATAGGAAATAAGCAGCACTTTATTCAGTTTTAAACTTTGAATTTTAAAATTTATTTTGTAAATGTTATTTACCACGGATTAAAATTTTACCATGATATATCATTTCAGTATTTTTAAATAAAAGGAGAGCGTGACTGTATTACATTTATGTATAAAAGGTATGTGAGTAGTTTGTAGAATTTAGTGCTCTAGTTAATATGCTACTTATTTACTTTTTATATTTTATGAACTCGATTTTCAATTATACTGGTGGAAAAAATGAAAAGAAATATTTCTGTAACAGCTTAACAGAAAATATAGTATCTTAGTATCATATGTGGTTTATTTCTCTACTCTATGCAATATTTAATCATTGCCCTGATTTAATACACAATTAAACAGTATTCAATTCTAAGTAAAGATCTGAAGAAAATGTGAAGATTTTTTTAAAAAGCTAATTTTAAATTTAATCCCATTTTAGACCCAAAAGGATGCACTTAAAATATATATTGAAGAACCTAGATTGATTTAAAAAGCATAATTATTTTATTGTTTGCGTTGGATTGAACAGAAAGCAGTAGGCTGTATCCCAGAATAGTAGAATTTATGTATTATTTTAGCTAGAGTTAATTGAAGATTAGCTTCCTAAATATTAAAGCAAAGTTCTCTGTGTGTTCTTCAAAATTAATTTCAGGAATATTTAAAGGTCATTAACTGAGCTTTTCAATTATATAACTGTGGCTGATCATCTGGTATAACTGATAATAAAACCTTTGGAGGGTAAAATAATCCGAAGAAATTTCACATAAACAGAGATTCTGTATGTATTATATGTTTATTTGCACACATGCACGAAAACATGTTCTTGTGTGTTTGCACGCATGTTTGAACAGTTCTTTTTATCAAGGGTTTTCTTCTGGATAAAATTAATTACCTTATGATTAGATTTTTGCTGCACTTAAAGTATTTGTACTGCTGTTCCAGGTGAGTTCTGCATTCAATTAGAGTCGCAGCTAAGAACCAAATGTACACGTTGCTCTGAACATTCAAAATGTTAGCTCCACTGAAGCACAGTTTAACTTGATTGATACTTGGATTTTAAAGCAAATAGGGACTAATTTTTGCCTGTGGCAAAAATCTTTGAAGTTTCATGCCTGTGCCGAGGCTGGATTAGTTAAGCGGTAGGACTGGGGCTGGGACTGTGACCCTGTTGTGCTTGGCAGGTTGTGATAAATGGGGGAATCTTTCTTAACCTCATGGCCAAAACATTCCAGGATCAGGTTGGGGAGACAGGAGAGAAGGGAGGGGGGTCGAAAGATGCAGGAGACTTGGCACGTTAAAGACGGAGACAAAGGACACTTGCTTGTTTGTCTGAAACAGGGGAGAATGCGCAGACTCTTGGGGGAGAAAGTACTGCAGATGCGTTGCAATATAGTTTATTGTTACTTCTGACTGTTGACCTTGGTAGATGAAATTCATCCTGCACTGTGAAGTTGTCTCTTTTTATTTTTGTTTTGAATGCTTCCAGAGTTTAGAGAATTTTGGTTGTTTTATTTTCCTAAACGAAAGAGGTTTTTTTATTTAATGCTTGAGATGTGTGTATAAAACCATCCAAAATATATTGGAAGAACTCCTTATTCCAAGTAATTGCCTGTTGGTTAAAGATTTTACTGGAGGACTGCAAATATAAACAAAATGGTATGAATTTGAAAAAAAACCCCAAACAACCAGTTAATTAATTGCTTCTGGAAAGCTAGTTCAACTATTTGTTTATAGAACATTTTAAAAAGTAAAACATACTTTTAAATATTTAAAAATTTTATATTTTAATATAGCAGTATTAATAAAAAATAAAAAAATATTTGGTTATGCTAAAGTGGCGTACTGGGATAAACCAGTCAAATTTTCAAACCTGAAAAAAGAGGCAGAATTGACTTATATGTGAGCTGAAATATGATCTATCAAGTGGTTCTTTCTTGTGGCATTTTAAGAGCTATACTCCCTCTGATGTTGTCCCTATTGACTAATAATGAAAAATATGTTATTAGATGATGGTTTGAGATTTATTTACATACTTTATACTATAAATACGGCTATTCTGGCTAGTGTTAAGAACGATAGCATAAAGCAAATGAAAAAAAGAATGGTAAATATTTTTAACGTGCTTTCTAGTTGTGGCTGTTGTTGTTACTAGTATACAAGCAAACATATGCTGTATCCCTGTGTGTAGATAAAATTAGTCATTTATCCTTTTATGATTAATTTCCCTGAATGGCATTTTAACACTATGATATTAATAGGATTTTTAATGAATGTTGTGTTGTAAATGTTCCTGGAGTTTACCTGTTCATTAATATTTGAACAATTAAATGTAAATCATATATATAAAAAGTAGTCTCACTAAATATGATTTTGCTTCTGTGCTGCTTACTAGCATATAGTAACTATGTGTACATTGCATGTATTATATTTTCCTATGCATTTATTAGAAAGTATTTTATCTGTGGTTTGGCTCTGATAAATTATTATTATTCTTTTTTTTCTACCCTTAAAAAAAAAAGACTCATTTCTTGGCAGCATTTTCTTCACTTTTATTGAAGTGTTCTAGAGGCACTGAAAACTAAACTAACCAGAAATGAACTGAATTTGGTTGCATGACGATACAAATGCATGTGAATAGGTCTTTAGATTATATCCATTTGTTTGTGAGATTTTATACTGCAACATTGTATGTCATTTTATCTTTCCTCTAACAAATTATTTTTTCACGAGTTAGATAACACATGGGCCATAAAGAACTGATTATTTTATTTTCACGAGCAAGTAGTTTGAGCTACAAAGAATTTTTTGCATCCTTACTCTAATAGAAGTACGTTGCCAAAGTTTTTTGTTATCTGATGTAGTTTATTAATGTTACAACAGCTGCTAGAAATTATTGCTACAATGCTAAACAAATTAGCTTCAGTAATGAGGAAGAACAGAAATGTATGAAACTGAAGAAAAAGGACAGCTGTTCACTGTGAACATACAGGCGATTTACTTGGTAATTTTCAAGGTGGAATGTGATGTGCGATTGCTTATTGCCTTCTCCTTCTCCTTCTCGTTTTCTCCCAGTTTTGAACACACTTTTGTTTTTAATTTGTAACGTAGTCACTTGTATACATTTTAAGTAGGTGGTTTTAATTGGAATAGCCTCAGTGCATTGTACAAAAAATACTAGTGTTGTACAATTAGCTGATGACTTCAGCTTGGGCTATTTTCATAGACCAAATTATTTGTTCATGTTCAGATGCAAAGATATTATCTGTTGAAAAGTCAGATATTTATGGCTGAATATCTTTGATTTACTACCAGGAGAAAAACTACTGCGGAATAGCAGAGCAGGATTTTTTGTTGGTGTGGGTTTTTTTTTAAATTTAATTTTATTTTAATACTGTTTTAACATGGTCTCCATCTAATTGCTGTCTTCTACAATGCCTACAGGACTCTGCCAGCTGATAATGGGTAGGCAGGTGCTGAGCTAAAATCGTGTTCATATTACCTGCTCATATTACCTTGTTCATCCTCCCTACAACCTGTCTTCTTGCTCCGTCCACCTGTTGCTTTCTGGCATTAATTGAGCCCCCCCTCTTACAAAAGCATATTCACATACGTACCTTCTTTATTCTGAATCGTTTCTTTGAAGATAATGGGCCTAACCACCATGTTCCTGTTTAGACTTAAGCTTAAAACTTTGTAGGCTTGTTCCAAGCTTGACAACTCTTAAGCTCAGGGAATGCCTTTTGCTGAAGGACTGAATACAGGATAGCCTCCGTTGGCCGTTGCTGTTACCCTCGCTGCTGTTGAAGCCAGGTGAAGGCACCGGTGGAAGCCCATGCAACCCTAGGCGGGACTGGGTCATTTTCTGTGGTTACTGCAGTTAGTCATGAACAGCCTGTTTGCATTCCCAGATCTCAGTACCTCAACATGGAGGTACTCCTGCCTTTCAGGGTTGGGAAGGAGAGCAGTGAACAACTGCTTATAATCAACAACTGTTGATTATTTTAGTCAGAAAGGGCAAAATTGTCCTGACAACATTTAGAGCAGGAATTTTCCTTTTTTCTGTCAAACACGCTGGAGTTTAACTGGAGCTGAAGAAGCCAATGGTCTGGAGTGATCCTTGCTTACAGCTACAGTCAAGCCTCCCCTTTCCTGAGCCCGATCACAGCAAAACTACCCAATGGCCAGTTGCAAGATCATTTAATTGGAGTTGACATTTTAGAGCATGTACAGTCTGAATTCAGGTCAGGGTGTGGAAGTGAATTGCTTTAATATAGAAGTCAGATGATTTTTTTTGATCTGTGAGTAACGGTCGGTTACATTTTCTCATCTTCTGGTACTCTGTGTCACATATGACACTGTCCACTGAATACAGTCATCTCTCCTGAGAGATGAAGATGGATCCAGAACACACAGAAGTGAGTTGAGTCCTTCTTAATAGATACATGCTAAAAATTGTAATGAAAAGCTGCAGTATAGCACTAGTTTTTCTCCTTTTCTGAAGGACATCTACAAGGATCAGCATTTCTTCTGATTCTGTATGACATGCATGTGCTGGACTGGTCACACAGCATGGATTGTGCTTTCAGACACCGCAGGTAATACGTTGATCTCCTACCATTACATCTGCCTCATATAGCTGTAGCTATATGTGCTTGGGATAAGACCAACAGTGAAGAAAAGTTGGACAAAAGTGTATCTGAGCAAGAGTAATAGTGGTACTGGTGAACAAGTGGCTACACTTGGAAGAGCTTGTGTCTACCATGTCGTCTTGAATAGTTCAAGTCTCAGCCTAGGAACTCTCTTTGGATCGTCGATAAACCAAGTTGTCGTGTAGCTGAATCGACATACAATGCTTTCAATGTACCCAAACTATTCCATCCCATTCTATCAGACCGTGATATGAGTCAGGTGTTCATTCATTATTAAATGGGCTGGACTTTATGAAGACTTTGGTGCTTGAAAACTAATTAGTACAAAGCTCACATCGTCAGGGTATTGTGAACATATTAAATCTGTCTTTTTTTCCCACTAAACGACATTTCTTGAACTTTTTGAACATAGTTCAAAACCACAATCCTTGTTTTTAAAGTCCCTTTAGCTCTGGGATGAAGAATGCAGCCGATGACTATGCTCCTCCAAGACAGAGAGGACGGTGAAGCTGGTGGTGTTGTAGATGTTTCTTCCTCAAGGCTGACCCAGCACCTGGGAGTGAACTCTCAGTGGAGCTAAGAAACCAGAGATTGTTGACCAACAGTAAGGCACGTTTTTGGGGGCTGATCTCCTTTAACCTTAGCACATAGCAATACTTATATTAAAAATATGGAAGACAAACAAAAAGTGCAGGGAGAGAAAAAGGACCTCACTGCTAAACCAGAATATTTTACATATATGTGTTTCATCATCTGTGGTGAGGATGAGTATTTGACGGATGTGTGATCATGTTGTTTCCTGCACTTGGGTATCGGTATGCTCCTAGGGAGAAACCAGGATAGTGAAGAGCAGAAAGGAGGAGATGATCGACAAGGCCATTTGTTTAAATTTCCTCTAAGTGAGGGACAGAAAAGCTGTGACAAGTGTTCTTTGATCTTAAGGGGGAAAGACAGATTATTTTTTGGTGAGGCAAAAGACTCAGGAGAGAAGTCGGCCTTTGTTACTGGGGAGGTCAGTATGTAGGCTCTTGGGTGAGCTAAGGGAAAGCTAGGTCCCAATGAGGCACCAGCATCTTCAGAACAGAGAGGCACCTTGTGGCAGAGATACTTGACTTGTGGTAGAGAAATCAGCATTAGCAGTAGAAATACGCTGTACCGTTGCTCATACAGGATGGTTTCCACATGAAAAGAAAACAGCATGTTTTATTATGCTTTATGGCACAGTACTATATGCCTTTAACAAAATAGCTTGAAATATTTGCATGATCTATTTGCAACATGGCCAAGTTAACACAGCCATAGGAACATTAACTTTTGAACTTCCTGACTTTCATTGCTTTAAATTTCAGCTTCAAAGTTTACTTTTTTTTCTTTGCATTTGTTGGCCCTGGTTAGTTTTGAAAAGCGGGAGAAAAGAAAATAAGTTCAGGTTTTCTGAGGGGGCACTGAATCTTATGCATATAACGGGAGATGACTTGCTATTCCTTTGAATGTTAAATGATAACTCCAAAGCAGTTTTGATACACCTAGTTTGTTTATGATATTTCTGTGGAGCTGGGGAATCACAAGATTAAATCTAGAAAGCGTTGCACAGCGTGGCTCTTTTCCTGCATCTCAGTATGTTCTTCTCCTGAAAAGAGATCAATTGTATCTGGGAATGCTGAGATTTAAAAAGCAAACACTTAAAACTAATAAAAATGTTGTGATCGCAACAAATCTGGGGGAGATCATGGGACCATAACCTGAGTAAAAACAGGAAGCATTTTTCCATGTCTAGATTAAGAATGGTATCTTCTAGCTGATTTCCAGTTTGGAGATACCAGGGAGGCACCAAGGGTATACTTGCGGATTCAGCTGCAATGACACATACTGCTGATTTGAAAAGGCAAAAAAAGGCCACAGGTTTGTCTTCAGTGTTTTTTAAATAGAGAGAGAGAGAAAGAGAGGGAGTGAAAGAGAGAGAAAGACGGGTGAGGGAGAAAAAAGAGAACGAGATCTTCCAGTGCTAGTACTTTAGCATTTCTTCCTGAATCTGACTTGGACAATAAATGAGCTGCTCCCAGCTCCCGACTGGTGGAGCTTACCCTGCCTTTGCAACTGCTGAATGGGGAGCTAGCTCCTTTTCTTTCTTTTTTTCTTTCTGGGAAGGGAGCCAGCCTGATGGCCCATCCTCCCAGCAGGGCAGGGGAAAGTGTTCTGTGAGCTCTGAGCTATTAGGTAACCCAGGCTGAAACAAAAAGTGCTATTGTGGTGTGGCATTTGCCCTGCCTGCCCCACCAGTTAAGGGAAGGCATATTTCGTTCTTTCATCTAACACAAACAAACAAAAAGAAAAAAAATGGCATTTTTTCCCACAGTGCATGTATAAGTGCATTTTTAAATGTAGAAGATAGTACTTTACAGGTTGCAATTGCTTAAATTATGACTTGACCGTCACACCCTCTGATATTTTCTAAAGTGCACTTGTGCCAAAGGCAATTCAAAATGTGTCTTAAAAATGTTTGCAGGTATAAAAGACTTGAAAGCAGCTTAGAGCTCTGAACTGAGTGAACCCATTAATCAGGTTGCAAAAACAAACACGTAGGAAATCCTTCCACTACTAAGAAAGTGCCAAGGAAGGAAAGTTTTGACCCCAAAGATAGCCTGCGAATGAGAAAATTGAGGAGTTAAGGTTGTCTCAGATTTTATCAATTTATGCTGTAAATACACCTTAATGAGACCTCCTTCTGTAAAACTTTTCAATAGAAACACAGTATTATATTAGATAAATCTTTCTGATTTAAGTAGCACAAAGGCTTGTGTCAAGGCTAAGACTGTGCAGTGTTCCTGAAAGAAACAATCATTATGATCTCCTTGTAAGTATGAAAAAGACATTTACCCAGATTGATTAAAACCCTATTTACTTTACTTTCTATGTACTGTGCACACCAGCAAGAGCTCTAGTGTGTCGCTACTCATTGTCCCAGGCTGGTGAAATAAGGTCTGGGGGAAATGCAGGGCCGCTTTGCAGCCCCTTGCCCTGTCTGTGGACTGGTTCCTGTCGAAGATTCATCCACAGTGTTCTCTACACAGGTTTATACAGAAAATCTGAAGCATTGTGGCAGTGATGAAGAGTGTAATCTCAAAAAGTGGAAGCATTTAGCAAATTAGTATATGCTTTGTAAGTGATAGCTCCTTCTTAAAATGATTAGAGTCAATGACTGGTTCAAAGAAGCTGAGGCTCTAAAGCATGAAACTTTAGCAGGAGCCATCTCTCTTCATTGCTGTAGTTAGTGTTGCAGACAAAGAGGATTTCATGGAAGATGTAATGAAACACACAAGCTGTGTGGGGACAGGGGGCACTCCCTCACTCTCTGGCAGCACTGTTCCATTTCCTCAATGTTTTCCCCACTACCTATCCTCTTCGGCAGTCAATGGAGAGTAGCGACCATTATTCACAATTCATCTTGGCATAATTCCTCTCTGTCTGAAATAGTTGGCTACTCTAGGTCAGGTGAAATACATCTGTGTCTTTCTGTTAGATGTAAAGGAAGCCTGCAGTCACAAGCCTAGATAGATTGAGATGCCTGAACTGCAGGTATTTGATACTAGATGTATCCCCTCTGGATTATTTTTCATTGCAAGTTAGATGTACACCACATGGTGTTGCAGACCAGAGTTACTACTGTATTAGTCTGGGGAGAGGTGGGGGAGACAGGAGGGTAGCAATGATACATTTCATCATGAACACATCTATCTTACGAAAGGTTTGCATGGAAAATAGAAAGAAGCGATGGTGGAACAGCAATGGCTTCCCCTGTTCCCATCCCTTCCTCTCAGCCCTGCACTGTGCTACGCGTTTGAAGCTCCCACACAATATCAACAGTGTTCTTATTCCTCTCACCTCTTAAAGACATGGAAGCATATCTGATGTCTTTAAATATGAAGTCTCATCTACTGTACTACATAAAATACGAAGGTCAACTTCAGCACTTCGCTTCCATACTCACACCTTATAAGTAATTTGCACTTTACTTTCATTTTTAAAAAAAAAAAAAAAAAAGTTCAGCATATTCAAAACTCGATCTGTTTTTATTAGAGTTGTCAATTTTCGTTGACGGTATAACAATTTCATTACTAAGAAAATGGAAGAGACTATTGAATATAGTTTAGGAGATGAGCTGAAAACTTGTTTTCACTGAGGACTAGTTCATATAGCCTTTAATTACAAAAAAAAAAAAGACTTTAATAGTGAATGAAATTCACTCTAGTCAATTCCTGTTGATTTGTCCTTGAAATTAAGTTGATTCCCATAGCACGGTTTTCCTCATTTTTCCATTGCAATTAGAACTACTTTCAGATCTGCTGAGATATGATAAATCTACTTCAGGATGTAATTCAGTTAAAATACAGCTATGCACAGAGCCTGCACTGTGAAAAATCGGGGAAAAAAATCAATTTTCTATTGCTTCAAGGTCTTTCACTCAACAGTAGCATCAGTGTTTGGGTTTTTAACTAAGTCAGAAACCTATTTAAAACTTGATGGTGAGTAACTATATAGTATTACATTTTTTACATACATTTTCATTTAATTTCACATTACATTTTCATACAAACTGTTTATATATATTTATATTATGTAAGCTTATTATTATTAGGCTTAAGTAACTGAAACCCTTATGAGACCTATGGAAGTGTAGCATAACAGTGATTTACTGTGAAAAATTCAGTTGAGAATTTGGGATTATTCAAAATTCTTTCCAGATCTTTTTCTAGGCGTCTTCAGCATTTCTGTTTGTTTTTGCAGAAGCTTCACTGAGATTTTGTCTTCACAAGACATACATAGCAATAGTATTATTTGAATTTAGCCATCAAAAAACTGCTTCATTCTCAATAATATTTGTATATTTTTTAAAAATCAGTTTGGAAGCATATACAGTTTCAGAATGGCTACAATTTATTACTAAATCCCAGCACTGTACCTTTAAGCTAACCCTTGCCCTGTTTTTGTAGGTCAAGATAATGTCATTATTTGTTTTATGGTAGCAATGAAGGGTGTCATGGTAGCAAAGGAAATCTTTGTTATGCTAGGCATTATACAGACAGTCTCTGTGCTAAGGATTTTGTTGTCAAGAGGGTTATAAAACTGTATGTAAACAGTGTCAAAGTCAGCATCTAAAAAATCTTTGAAGGGCAAGCTACTTTTCTTTACTAGTCATTCTCATAGCAGTGTCACAGACATCCTGAGCCATATTCTTCTCCTTTATTTCCATCAAACTGTTCCCCTGAATGCCCCATCCTCTCCTGGGGCCATTCCACAGACCTGGTCCCTTTCCCTGGACAGTGAGTAGAAGCTGGTGAGCTTTCACCAGGGTAATTTGCTGTAGGGAAGAATCCAGGCAGTAGAAGTGCACTTGCTCTGCTCACACTCTAGACCAATCAGAAGAGGCATTAGCACAGGCTGAGCAAGCACATACATGTGCTTTGAGATGTCTTTGGGTCTGCAAAGAGTACTTCTCCCTCTTCATTCTTGTCTCCTTGATGTTAGAGCTTCCATAGCTTTACCACACAGAGCTGCTTCCTCCAGACCCAAAGCGTTGCAGGCGCTACTCAGCCCGATTGCACGCCTACCAATTTGGGAGGGATGCTCAAAGCCATATTTTGGAGTAGATGAGGGAGCTCAGCAGATTAATGGCCAGAATAATTTACTGCTGATGTTGCAAGATTTTTCAGCTGTGCTTATTGTAAGTGTTAGAAGGGATTTCTCACCTGTGTCACATTATGAGTTTAATACCATGAGTGTGTGTGCGAGAACACCTCGTAGAGCAGGACCAGTTCATGGTTTAACATATAGTGTAATGAGGTCCAATAAAATCATGTTAAAAGGATGTTAATGTTGCAAAGGAAAACATCAGAAGCAAGGAAATGCCAGAATTAATATGGCCTGTGGAAATCCAGTCTCTTATGCATTATGGTGTAGCTCTTATTACATGACATACTAGGCTTTCCAGGAGATGTCTCCTTTTTCAGGGAATGTGTAGTTAGATTTTTCTTTTTATGTTCTTCAGTCTGTATTTGTTAAACATGAAGCATCCAAAGTCCATAATTAATATAAAATAATTCGTCATGTAACTATTTCTCATATACATTAAATTAAGAACTTTAGTGTTTAATAAATGCATCTCTTTTTCACAGTGCCCTCATAGTATCAGACACTTAAAACA
>NW_008824338.1:2194670-2209739 GCF_000699105.1 Pygoscelis adeliae
AGGGCAGAGGTGAAGGCAGAAATTGCATAAAATATTGACTGTTTTTTCCCCAACTTGAGTCAAATTAGACCTTCGTTTTTATGGATAAACATAACATTTGTACACCATCTTGTAAGTTCAAAGTATAGTTTCCCAGCTTGGATCATTGATTAGGTCTGCAGTGCAGCTGGTGTAGCAGAACTAGCCTGTTACTCTGGGCAGACTGGTCACTAAAGATTTTACTAGTGAGTTTCACAGATCCTTGATGAATGCTCAGCCTGTGTTTATGGTGTTAGTCCCAAATACAATTAGAGGAAAGGAGAGCAAACTGTGCTGTGCTGTCCCGTCCCAGCCAGCCCCAGTACTCTTCCACTGTCCACACCTCACCCCTACGTCTGCCACACTTTTTTCACCTGGCTTCTGCCCTCCTCTAATTTTGCCCCCTGCAGATCCCGTTCCTCTTTTGTCCCCCGGTTTCCATTCCCTCTACCTGTTCCTGTTTTTCCTCTGTTCCTCCCTGTATTTGAGTCTACAGGGTTTTTCTGTTTCAGGGTATTGCCTGGGTACCTGCACGGCAGGAGATGGGACTGACATAGCAAAGAGGGACAGTTTCGCTAATGTCAGTCCCTTTCCTGATGTCACAGGGGCTCCTGGCACTCAGAAGAAGTAATCCTAAGTCTTACTCAGCGCCAGCATCTTTGAGATGGAGCGTATTGAATGCAGATAGGGTCCTTCAAAAAATTCAGGAGCCAGACTACTACAGGAGTCCACTAACAGTGTGAAAACAGAGCTTTTAGAAGCTTATAAAGTGAAACAAATTTGGGCACCACTTCACATAGATGATGATTTCTGGGTACCAGTACACCTTGGACTCCCCCCACTTCCAGTTTTGGGATTCTGCCTCCAAACTTGCAGGCGCTAAAGCTGCTCAGCAGCATAGTGGCGTGACTATTTTAAAATATGAACACAACAGCATGTTTTCTCAAAAATTTGGATTTAAGGATTTTTAGCTGAAACATTTCAAACGTATTGTAGTAGGCAGCCAGGGTAGGAGATTTCAGCGCAGCTTGGCAGAATTCAAAAACAACTGGAACTGGTATCTTACCACTCTTGTGAATGATTCTCAACATGTATATAACTAAAATGGTGAGAAAACCTGTGTAAACAGAGAGAGAAAAAAAGGAAAACAGAGAAGGAGTAAAGAAAAAGGTTCTTTTTACAGCATTTAACACATGAGAATGTAAATAAATGTGGTGTTAGTGAAAGTTAATTATTTTGAAAACAGTCAACAAGGCAGATTAAGAGGAAAAACAGTGCATCTGAAGACAAAGAAAATTATGTTTAGTCTTTGATCAAAAGTTTGCACAGTGATTTTCTGTTCACCTTCAAGGGTAGCATAATTTTATGAATAACAAAATGTGTTTTGCTACTTGAATAGCCCTAAAGAGAAATGGTGTTCATTCCATATGGCCACTTGAAAGAAAATCATATGCCTGTTCCTCCTTTAAGAAATAAGATTTTTAATTATTAAATCTTTTCTCTCAGAGAGGGACCCTAAAAATACACCATGAAGTTTGCCTTTAGTCTCAGAGGAAAAGACAAGTCTATACTGTGTGCTTATGCTGTACATTTCCTCAGAGAATGATCATGGACTAACTGCATCATCTATATACCAAGCTGAAAACCTGAAATATTCTTATTTTTAAAAATATTTTGTTTTCATTGCAATATTCTTGAATAAAAAATACTCACTTTTTTTTTCCCCGAAGTTTGTTCCACCTCACAGGAGGTGAGTCATTTTGATACAATTGGTCCGTGGCTTTTCTGCTACTCCCTTTTAAGGTATACCAAAATATGTTGGGTTTTTTTTTTTATATTCACCACACAGGGCATTTCAGTCATTTCAATTACTTCATAATGTTGGTCAAAGCAAGATGCAGTAGTAGTGTGAGCAGGGGTAGGACAACTTGTCCGTGAGTACCCAGCTATTGTTTAACTGAGGGAAGAAGCACTTCTCATCCCTGCCCAGGAAAACCAGGGCTCTTAATATATATATTGTGTGTGTGCTAAAAGTGCTTGGATAGCATTAGTGTATGTTTGAATTATCTTTGAGCTTCTGTGGTAATTGCCCACCAAAGGACCTGCCATCACTTTGCAAAATCAGGGTGTTGGGATGTGCTGGGTGACTGTCACACTCTCCAGCAACTGGGTAAAGTCACTGGTTGAACTTTCCTGACCTGGGGAGTGAGATCTGAGCCCCAGTGCAAATGTGACAGACAGTGCTACTGGTGGCAACCACACAGATGGCAAAGGAATTGGAAAGGAATTGGAAAGGAATGTATAAATGCCAGTAAGTTTAACAGCAAGGAGATAGCAAAAATAGCCTGTAACCTGGAAGTGAGTATATGCTAAAGGGACAGACCAAAAGGAGATTTACTAGGATTTACATAAATTAGATGCATTTATATTTGTAATTTTAATTACATTATGTTATTATATTTTATAATTCTATTTTATAGTTCTAAATACATTATATTTTTAATTATTTGAAATTATATTTTGTATGTAAAATGAAAAGATTCTTTTTCTGGCCAAGTCCCTCTGTAACTTGGCTGAGACAATGTGCTCTTGAAAGTAGACACTTCCTCTAAAGGAAGGGCTGTTTCAATTTCGGTATCTTTGAATGATTTTGAATTTATTTTTTGAACAGTTGCCTGTGATGTTGACTCTCAGTACACTAATTTGAATGCATATTTCTTGTTTGTATATTAATGCACACTGCAGGCATTTTTCTTGGTACTCGATCATGTGCTTATATCTCAAGTATTTTACTGTATTTCAGATTTAACGTTACTTTAATAACAATGTAGTGAACATAAAACTATAGCAATGATGTTTGCATCTGAATGTTTATGGGATAGTGCCTGTGAGTTTTGGGTTAACGTGAGCCTTCACTGTCTCTCATGCTGAGCCGCTGCCCCATCGCATGTCTCCGTGGTACACTGAGACTACCAAGTCCATGGAGCAGCACAGCAGGAAGAGTAAAGAAACAATCCAAAAGGAGGAAAATCAGTGGTGATGAAACTGAATAACTGGCTAGGTTGAAAAAACTTTTGTAGTAAAAATCAAGCAAAACAGAATATATTTGCTTTGTGTTTGCTACTTTTTTATTGTTTTGGATAACACCTGTTGCAATAATAAAGGCAGTTTTAAGTTATCGTCATGGGGAAATTTTCATTATTGCTACTGAAAACTGATTTCTATGAATAACCATGTATGCAACCATATTGTTTTTTCAGTATCTAGAACACAAATGAAGAATAAAAATGACCGTCTATAGAACCATGCTTGTACTCAGACGTCTTTGAGTGATGTTGCATGGCATTCAGTTGAGGTATTTAGGGAAAATACTTAGCATTAGCCTAATCCTTTTTCTGTTGGAGATGGTGAGTATTTTGCCAATGACTTCAATAGAAGTGAGTCACAGTCACAATTTTTTTCTCTGAAATGCTTTTAAATTAGCAAAACAGTATGGAAGACTCTTGATGCAAGGCATTCCCGAAAACTGTCATTGAACACTTGCTGGTTGTAATGGGAATGTTCTTTGTATTGTGTCAGTCACATCAAGTGAGTCTGAGTGACTATAATGTTTCTAGATGGCTTTAAAAATGGAGTTTTGAAACGTCCCACACAGTCCTGGATTCTGCATTAGCACACAAGTGAGCAAAATGTTTTTTTCTCTGCTGAAAGTACAAGAAATTTAGATTACCAGAAGGTACAATTAATTTTTGGCAGGAAATCCTGAAGATCCCAAGGAGATACCTAGTCTGCAAGAGAACAGTTTTCTATTTTTATTTGAAAGTGATGGATTTTTCCCCCTTTAATTAGCTAACAGCAATGTATTGCAGAGATTAATACGGAAGTTGAAATACCTTTTATGTAGTTACATATTGCAAATATGTGTGGAAATGGTGTATGTGTTCTTTGATGCATTAGGAAAATACAGTTAACATACAGTTAGCAGATTCACAAAATTAAAATTAACGTATGAATTATTTAGCTAACGCTGTGCTTTGCCCCAGAATCTGGTGTTTATTATTGTGAGCGTTAGCAGGAAACAGAAGCGGTATCAATTGGGAAAACATTTCTTTACCGAGCTGAGAACAGTATGGCTTTCTCGTTTCGAAGTGGGGAACCTGGCTCTTTGGTTTCTTTGTTCCTAGTTAGACTACTCCCAAGCTATTTTAGCCGAACATTTTACATACTGACGGAGCCTGGGGAAGTGCAGTTGGCAGCTGTTCACGGGATAATAATGAAACACACTGTTTAGTACTGCATACTGCTGCTGTAAAATGCGGGAAGTATTTTATAGCGATCATGGTGAGCAGAGCTGGATCCACTTTAAGCGCTGTAAGTGCGTGAACCGTGAGCGAGGAAGTTTCAAGTGAGAGTAACTGGCACTCATTTGCTTTTGCAGGTAAAGAAACCGTGTACAGAGTCAGATGGTTCAGAGCCGCAGAATCCCAGGTACGGTACCGGAGAGCAAACGCCGACTGATCGCAGCGCGGTGGCGGGGCGCGAGGCGGAGCTGTGCTGCGGATACGTAGCATCAGAGCGCGAGAGACCTGTTTTGCAAAGAGCGAATGGTTGGATCAGTTTTGATGGTTTTCACTCTGGAAGAGTTTTTCCCCTTTTCCCAGTTAAAGATGTGGGCTAGCATCTAGGTTGTCGAGTTTAGATGGTGCCATAATGCTGAATTGTCGTCCTCAATTTAAAAATAAAATCTTATTAAACAGTGAAGGGAAATCAGTGTAAACAAATGTCACTTTCTTTGTTTATCCTTTTTCTGCATACCTGAGTCTTGAAGTTTACTGATAATATAGTTTATTTGGGAAAATTCACCTGTATCAAAACTTCTTTGTTTTTACTTACAAAAAACATGCCACTGTGTTCCTAAGTTGGGAAGAGACCATACATTCTTTATAAAGAAACTTTTCCAATTAGTCTTTGCTAATTTCATGTACATGGAAAAATGGATTTAATTTCCATGTTTTGCACATATATGTACATGTCAGTATAATTTTGAGCAGGTGAAGTAGTGATTGTTTTAGATGTGCCATCAAGTGTGCATCAAGATTAATAAGCTGTTGGGCAACAGTGGATGACTTTCTTCAAGTTTTGTGGATTGAAGTGCTTTTGTCTTTGTCTTGCTCCTGTTTAGAAGACCTGTTTCAGTTTCACAAAAACTCAGAAGCTTTAACTGGGGGGGGAGAGCCACAAAACAAACCTGACGTCACAGTAATATTGTGATTAAAACTCAGAAAAGCAAAGTAACTCAACGTTTGCCCCCAAATCCCATCCTTAACTATGTCTTTGGGCCACTGTTGCAGCAGGATCCTCTGGGGGTCACCTGCAATGTCCAAGGCCAATACAATGCCTGTGGCTTGAGCTGTGCCGTGCACCATCTGAATGTCTTTGATTAGCTTTTTGTGTCAGCTATTAATACATCCTTTCATTTAGTTTGGTAAGAACTGAATGTATGTAAGGGAATACAAAATTCAATGTCCAAATATGCTTCTGGTGAAGTCAGTAGCAGTTTTGCCCTGGACTTCAGCGGAGGCATGTTTTGCCCTTCAGTCCTCCTCTAATAACTTCTGAAAGAAAAATGTATCTGCTATGCTGCTGCTTTGTTATCAAGGTCAAGCTCTTTCCAGGTACTTTCACGGCATGGAGAATCCCAACTTAGCAAAACACTTGTGCATGTGCATAGTTTTAAGTGTCTTGCTTGGCCAAATGAGACTTTTATAACTCAAGTCTTTAAAAATCATGAAGAAGTCTGATGTAGTTTCATCAGACTATGATATTGCAACAAAGCTGAGGACCCAGAATACGATGTACTGTCATTACCTCTGCACATCAGGAAATTTCTTATGAGCTGTAGAATAAGTTTTTCATACCAAGTCTGAGGAATAGGATACTTTTTTCTTCCAAGTGCAAAAGGGAACCCATGTTACAAATAGACAATCTGGAGGCTAAATCTGGTAGTTTCATTTTTTTAAGGTGCATTTTCAAACAAAAATGCTTTTCATTTTGAGCTCCGTGGCCTCAGTTTGAGGATATATCAGATACAGTTGGGATTAATGTTCCTGGCCTGAGCGTGTGCAATGCTGTGTATACAGCTTGAGGTGGGATTTTTCGGTCAGATCTCGATTCGTGATGTGATGTGATGACTTTGGTCTTTCAGGGGAGTCTCTGACAGACCTTTGGCTGGAGCGGCGCTAGAGGGCACCGCGCAGCACATAAAACTGCAAAGCCTGGAGCAAGGGAATTCTTCTCTAAACAAGGCTTAAGTGAAAACATTGCACATAAAATAAAACATCAGCATAAAAATGAATGCTGGAGACACACAGCCTTACAGAATAGCTCCTGGCTTGGGACCTAAGGCCAATATCATTCATTTATTTAGCTAGCTTTATAGTCTGTTGGTTTTGGATTTGAAACTATTACAATAAATGCAGATGGAAAGTGTTTTTACAGTAGGGAAGTAATTAAATTGGGTGTGGGAACTTTGTCAGGAGAATTTTGGAGTGACATGTGTGTATCAGCAGATTCTTTGTCTTGCTTGGCCTTGGTTTGTCTTTTAGAAAGAAACATTCAAACTGCAGATGTGACTAGTAAAAATTTTTTTAAGGGAATTTACTAACCTATGCAGCATACCAAAAAATGCTTTCCAGAAGTATCCAACTATACATGCAGTAAAAATCGACCATTGCCAGCATTTATTTACAGAAAATGGTTGTGATCTTGACAGACAGGAAAACTGCACTGATAGAGAGGGAACTGTAGGTAAGAGTTGAAGTCGTGGTGGATAGGTGAGTTGTAAACACAAAAAGAAACATGCATGATGCTTCAGTATCTCTGTCACAAATTTTGATTCACAAATTACTTTGTCTTACAAATTCTGTCAAAGTTTCTTTGGAGTTATTTTGCCAAATCCCTATGAACTGGTTGTGAATACTTCCTTTTATCCCCAAATGTTTAGATATTATACCTAAATGGTGGTATTATACCTAATCACGGTGGTATTGTGGCCGTATCAATATTATGGTATTCTTTCTTCATAATTTTGTAATAAAAATCAAATTCACCCTGCAAGTCTGGATAGCCATCCAGTCATGCAAAATGCTTGCAGCTTCTTGGAGCCGCTGGTGTGCAAGATAGAGGCAGTAAATGGTTGGGAATTGCCAACCATTGTACTACAGGTCTGGACAAGACAGGAGTAACATGCATGGGTGACAACTCTGGCATGCTGACCCTGTATCAAATTCACTAGCGAGTTTAGGAGAAGAAGTTCCTGTGTTCAGAGCCTATAAACATACATTGCTCTTAATTTTCTTACATGGTGGGTATACTTTAAAATGATACCAATCCTGAGTATGCTGAACAGCTCCTACATTAAATTTAATGTCATACAAGAATCGCTGAAGTCTAGTGCAGTGCAAGAAAGTTAACTTGTTTGCAGTAATTAACGAGCTCCCTTTTTACATAGATAATCGAATAAGTCATTTTAATTCTAATAAGGGAGCATTTTGTCGCCTTAAAACTTGTAAGCTACACTTACAGCCTCATACCCCAAGACCTTGGTGCAGAAATGAGTTAAACACTAGAATATGTGTGATTCTCAAGTCTGGTAAAATGATAAATACTCAGTCCCAGACTCCCGCTCACACTCAGCTAAAGCAGGTTTGGTTTGGCCGCACATCCCAGGGCAGCATCTTTCTTTGAGACAACAGACTGCTTGATGAACACATCTCTGCTACCCCCAAATCCTCCTTCCCTTCCCACCAGGCCTGCCAGAGATTCCATTGTAAGACCAAAGTCACATCAGGAATTGAGATCTGACAAGAAATATTGGGTTTTCTGGGCTATAAAATGAAATAGGGAGGAGGGAAATGAGGGGAGGGAGAAAAAGTCCCTGCAAATGGAAATTTAGTAGGGTCTTCTGCCGCTTCCTCAAAGTCCGCTGATTATAGGAAAAAAATAATGCTTTTTTACTTTCTGGAGAGGATAGGAGGCTGCAGAAGAATTGGGGGATTTTTCTGACATCTGAGACACAGTTTCTTTTTTTCCTGGAAGGATAAAGGGAAATGGCCATATATTTAATATACTTTCCTTCTGTAAACCATGATCTCTATATTGTGAAGATTATGTCTATGGGGAAAAAAGGGAGAGCTTGAAGATTTTAACAAGTAGTTTTGTAAGCTTGGGATGAAAGTTAGCTGACAAATTAACTTGTGAAAATACATAGTGGTATCAAAAAGACATTACTTGTGTATTCACAGAAGGGCAATGGATCTTTGTATTGGTAAGTTAAAGCTAAGCCCTATGGAGTAAGAAGCCCTCCATTCTTGTTGCATAATTTTTGCTACAAACCTGTGGATCCAGTATCTCAAGCTATATTCACTCTTCTGACTTGTCTTTTCCTTTACATACTTTTTTTTTTTATTTCTAAAAGCAAAAGAAAGGGAAAAGAAGCCACTCTTAAGCAAATCCTCCCTTTTAAAACTTTATCAGATGCTGTAAGAAGAGTGTAATCAGAGGCATTATAGCTATTGCGTTAGTACCAGCTAGACAAAGTTTGTTCCTATGTATTACTGAACTACAGATTCACCGATGATGATCACTGGTTAAGTATTGAATCATATGCACAGACACAGTTGCCAGATAAACAGGCTGTCCAAAAGAGCACGGAGGGATTTTTTTATGTGTTTAAAAAAGGTCTCCAGTATTTCAATTTAATATGGGTTTCAGTGAGGCTCTTAGCATAGATTGCAGCTGTTCATCAGATGATTGCTGTTCTGTTCTTCCACACCCACACTTCTTAAAAGTGCACCACATAGTAAGATTTAAAAGATACGAATTCCTGTTTCTGTTTCTTCATCTTAAAAGTCTCTCTTAAAACTTCTGAATGAGAAATAGGCTTTCACATTTTCTCACTGGCCTCATTTTGATACCTATTCATGGTTTTTCATTGGTCAGGATATAGAGTGCACGTACACGTCCAGAGACAGTTGCTGTCATTAATGCATTCGCAAGTAAATAGATGGTATTGAATGCCAGTGGGAGCTACCACAGTTTTCCCATTCAGTTCACTGGACCAGGGTTTGTTTCCTCTGCAATTTGGGGGCACTGTTGTGAACACGATGTTCACTATACTTACTGTACCTGAGCTACGCTAATACTGCATGAGTGCATTACTGAACAGTGTTTCCATGGGCATCCGTATATTTAACGAAAATTAAAAGGAAAATGTGTCTTCTGCACCTTATTCTGGACAACCAGATCATCAAACGTGTTTCGTTCTCAGTGGTTTGGACTGTGTAAAATACACCTGAGATTTCTCTTTCGCTGACTAATTCCCTCAACAAGACCTTCACAGTCTTATCTCAGGATGATGATGGTTGATTCTTTCAGTCAGGTATTGGGTTTATTTTAATACCATGTAATTGTCCATATTTACCAGATCTAACATTGTAACTCCTCAACCCAAATCCAAGCTTTACAGGCATCTGACAGATTCTGTGATGAAGCTGTCATGCCTTCCCCATGACTGTTTGAACACAGCTGACCCTCTGCATACCCGTTCCTAGGAGAGCAAGACCAGCAGTACCTTCTCATTCATTTGCAGTTCAAGAGATGAACAACAGATGTTTGTCGTTACATGGTGAAGAGGAGCTTTACAATTGAGCTGCCAAGCAAGAAAAGCCAGCAATAGCTATGGAAATTGTCGTTAAAGCTTCAGCAATTATAATAGAAAAAATAAATATTGGTTGTGGAGTAAAAATGGGCAAGCTCAGACTACCAAGCTTTCATGTGTGTTGTTTAGCCACATTACGCTCCCTCATTTTCTTCTCATCCATGTCTTGAAAGTTTTTTTAGAAGGTAAGGGTTTGTTGTCTGTGAACCGTATGTAGCTTATCCTGGCAAGAGGGTAATTTAAATGCTTTTCAGAGTTAGGAGTAGTGTAGCTCCACTGTACCTCACACTGAATAATCTGTAGATCATAATGACATGATAAATGGGCTTCATTTGAGGAAATGAGATATTGAGAGGACTCGGTTTGATTTAGACTCTGAATGTGAGATTCATCTCACCCTGAAGTAGATGTGTAAGGTAGGCACTTCTGAGATGCCATTTATCTGAGCTTTCTATTGACTGTGAAGACAGCTTACCGTATCCCTCTTCTCCTGAGAAACCATGCAGACTCCACCAGCAATCGCCTGTTGCACTGCTGATTTATTACAAGAAGACCAGCTAGATACACAACATGAGCAAAGGCAATGAAAGCATTTATTTTGATTTTACAGATTCTGCTTTTCTGCAAAACTGTTCAGTTCCAGAAGGGGACACATGTGATAATAAAATTATTCTTTAGCCAGGAAAAACCACTTTATGACTAGCTGCTAATATTTCTTGTGTTTGGGGCAAACTATAAAGAACAGATACAGCAACACAAATTTGCTATGAAAAGACAGAATAAATAAAGTTGAAATTGAAAGATTGCCACAAGTAATTTTGGGAACTGGAAGAAAAAATCCAGTCAACAGGAGGGATAGTATATGTCTGTCAGAATATAGCATTCATGTCAGTGAGGCCACTATAGTTATAAACACTTCACCTAAGAGAAATGTTTGCCAGGATCAAGCCCAGACTTCTCAGTCAAGACAGTGGCTGGCAAAAAAGGTATCACAATTTTCCAATTTTAAAATAACTACATTGTGGAATAAGATTTCTCATAAAGGCTACATTCTGGGACAGACAAGCTTAGCTTGCAGTCGAGAGAATGTTTTATACAAATCTGTTACTTATTAAAGGTTTGGTGTACGTATTTAGTCTGCATGCCACTTAGGCAGTTTGAGTCAATCAAAATAATATAGTTAGTGAGATGACTATGCAGATACATGTAACTGAATGACATACAGCATCCACGACAATTGCACGACAGTTGCTGCGAGAAATATGTTGCCTTGCTATGTATGTTGTCTTTTCAGGCATGTAGTTTTCAGGCAGTGCAAGTCTCTCCTATTTTTAGAGCAGGCTGAGTGGTATCTCTCTGCCTGCTGTACGCTGATGTTCTCATTCGTTAACTTTAGAAATTCAGCCTTCTGATTACCCGAGGTCTATTGAAGCTGGTCACTGTCTGCCCGTTGGTTTTTGTTGGCTCTGGATCAAGCCCCCAAAGACTTCTAAAAATATATTTGATATGTTTACAGAAAGTACAATAATCTATTTAGAGTGCAAACACATGGTAACTGATGACATCACAGGGAAGTATCCGAATGGTGTATATTAACAGATCCCTGTGGCTTTAACAATAAAATTAATGTATTTTTTTATATTTCATGTCTGTTACAAATTCCTTTTTTTTTTTGTTAAAATCATGCATAAAATATTTTCTATTATATTAGTAATACTTTCTCTGGGTGATCCCATACCAGGTCATGTCAGTGATAAGACTTCCATTAACCTGAATCAATGGTGGGTCAGACTTTGGAATAAATGAAAGCAACAAAACCCAAGAAGTTTTGAACACTTTTTTGGAAATTTATATCACCTTATTGAAAAAAAAAAGATAAACAAGAAGTGTTAGTAGAAGTAATTTGGCGATTTTGGAGTTACCCTTAAGTGCAAGTACCTAGTCTTTTTGTCTAATGTCACATACTGTGAAAGATAAGAGCTTTCTAGTCTGGATTTGTGCTACTGGAATGCAAGAACCAACAACTGCTAATGATTTAAAACCTATTTTAAAAATAGAAAAAATCTAATACATCTGGAAATGAGATGAAGGTCTCTGAGAAAGAGAGAAACATGCTATTCTAACAGGTCTGAGTTTATCGTTAACTGTTGGTAGGTATATGTCCTATTTATGAGATAGAGGAGATAATACAAAATCCTGTGCAAGTGCA
Organism: Pygoscelis adeliae; assembly: GCF_000699105.1. NCBI lineage: Eukaryota > Metazoa > Chordata > Aves > Sphenisciformes > Spheniscidae > Pygoscelis > Pygoscelis adeliae. Next base: position 2,206,616 of record NW_008824338.1, read on the forward strand.
TGCTGCAATGTACTAATTTAAATTTAAAGGATTTATTTTATTTGCTGTCCCCTTAGAAATGTGCTGTCATTCCTGTTTGTTTAGGTGTATTTTGAAAATGGTTAAAAATCTGTTGGATAATGGCTTGAACCACCTACTCTTAAAATATTTCATGACTGCTTATTTTTTCCCAGTTATATATTCAACAAATATTTTTTCCCAGTTATATATTCAACAAATACACAAATATATGCATTAAAAAGTAGTTGGTATTTTATATGTATTTATTCATTGGATATGACCTTATGTCTTACATATCTTAAGTAAATGTCCTAAACATCAGGCTGTTCTGAAAGCCATTCCACTTGGTACAAGTATTACACATTTCTTGGAGCGGGGATTTGATCCAGAGTATCTAGTCCCTTTTGCTATCCCGGACTGATCTGTGAGAAAATTTTCCATCATCTGGAGTAATTCCTTGCTTACGCACTGCTATTATATGAACAATGGTGGAGACTCCCAGGACATTGCTGTGTCCACATCTGTTTTAAGCTCTTCTCATCGTTCTTTCTTCCGTATGCCCTTCTTCAGAGAAAGGAAGTTTTTTTATGTGAATGTTTGTCGTTAATTGTGAGGAGGACTGGAACCACCCCATATATTTGTATAATTAATAGTTTTGACATAATTGTGACTTCCGAAGTGCCTCGTGATTTTTGAGCCTGTGCAAGAGTGTGTTATTTAGCAGACCCCAGCCATGAAACCACCCTCACACATGCTGAACTACTGTTACCTGTATTCTGCCATCGTAGGCAATGGGATGCTGAGTGCCCTTCAACCTAAATGCACGTTAGCGCTCTTTATAAGGTCTGGGAAAAGCTGGCAAAAATGAAGCTCTGGAGCTGTGTCAATGACTAAGTATTAATGGCAGTTAAGAACCAAGAAACCACCAACAACTAAAACCAGACAAGGGACTACTGAAGAACTGAAAAGAAGGCAACAAAAATTTCCAAAATTTCATATATAAGAAGCCCACTAAACCCAACTTGCTCATAGTAATAACTTTCAACCAGGAATGGCAACCTGTAAACGAAAACGTACGCAGGCAATTTAACATGAATGTTATAATCAAAGATTCTTGAAAGCACACTGAGCTAGTCAATGTAATCCAGTAGCCATCATTTCAGAACAACTTCTTATCAGCACAGGTACAGCAGTGCGCAGTGCAGTTCTTGCATCGGTATCTCCCATCCCCTTTATCATCCCTTTCATACGTGGGTGCTGTTGCACAGCATAACTTGGGTAACTAAGGCAGCTATTTTTACATCAGGCAGAAATGGTAACAATATATGTTCTGCTGCCTTTACTACTGGATAAACAGGTGGCACAATGTAACACATATGCTGATGGTAGCAGTTAAATGCAATTTTGAGACCATGTGCAAGGCTATTGTCACTCTCCCCCATCCACTTTCTCTAGCTGGAACTGCAGGTGTGTGGAGGGAGCAGGACCGAAGCCATCCCAGGGGCTTAGCGTGCACCTGGTTGTTACTCATCTATTTTGGACGGATCAGATACCAGTGCGGGTGAGCGGGCCAGCATCCTCCCTGCTGCCTGCGACACAGCTTGCTTATGCCAGATCATGGTGTGGGCACTGGTAGCCCAACATACAGCCTGAGCTATAACCAGTTGCATAGGTAGATGGTATTTAAGTTCACTTTTATGTGTGTTCTTCACGCTGCATTATGGACCAGCCAGCGTTCGTTAGCTCGCTGAGAAGTGCCCTTGGATTGCCAGCAGTTCCAAGATGTCAGTCTGGCAGTCACTGGCCTGGCTGAAATTAATTTCTGTGTTAAGTGAGTATATTGCTGCTCTGCAAAGCGGGTGGGCAAGGTCCAAGTGATTGGCCTTTAAAAGACGAGCATTGACTCTCAGAGAGAGCATTCGTTATACTTCCCTCTCCCTCTCTGTTCTTCCTCCCCACCCACCCCCACATTTTGGCGAGTTTATATTGAATCTGTTGATCTGCTAAGTTGTGCTGTAAGTCATGGTACTTTTTGGTATACCTAGTCTTCTTGGATTTCAAAGAGAGGGAAAAGGAGTGCATATATTTCTGCATTAAATAATGTAGTAATCAGAATTGAACATTTTTGAATCTTCAAGAATGTCTTGGGATAGGGTAAATACTATTTTTGAGTGAAAAATGATAACCTAAGATTATACTTGCAAGTATTTTTACTTAATCCAATAGTTTCTTAGAGCCTTATCCTAACATTGAACTGGATTTTCAGCCATAAAATGACAGTGTTTGTTCTTCAAGTGCAGCACATGCAATCACAATGAGAAGGAGCTCTGTTTCTTTCTTTCTCCCTCCGTCTATTTTTTGCTCTGTCATATCACATTACAGCAGTACACAGGAGAACTAATTCAGACTCTGTTCCAGCTTCTTTGACCTCTTGGGTACTCCAAATATATTTTACCATTGGTGAGGCCGAATAGTAAAAGTATTTGGTTCCACCTACTTTGCACTTCAAATCCAGTTGAACAGAGTCCTAGAAGAATGCAGACATTTAAAAAATTGGCCATTTAGATCCAAATCCCCTATTCTGAGATTGGTACAGGTTACTTTTTAAATGAATCATTTTTTTCCTCAAATATTTTTAAGTGTAAGTTCTTGGCTAGATATTTCACAACCTGTTCAGACACATTTTAAATATCACCAGTCAGTCTATGTACTCGGTAAGCATTTAACTAACACCATGCAGTTAGTATACTGTGCTAGTATTTAACATGCCGAAAATCACCTCTTTGCCATCCTCCTAGATCCTGATCAGTCATTAGGAAAAAAAAAAAAATGTAGGAAACAAGAATAGAATGAACCAAAGAAATCCATATAAAAAGAGACCACATGCAAATAAATTTATTGCAAGTTTGCTTTCTGTTTTCTAACATCTGCACCTTCCACACGTTACACACGTGCATGTTAAAACTGCTTTACTTTTAGCATTTCAGACTTGGTCTCCTCTCTTTATGTTAAGGTAGCCTTATCAGAGAGTGATTTTGTGCTTCAGCTCTCTCCACACACAGCTTAGTCTGAGCACTAGTCATCGTTGTCCTCCTCTGGGAACAGAAGTCAGAGGATCCAGATG
>NW_008824338.1:2209785-2211251 GCF_000699105.1 Pygoscelis adeliae
CACTTCTGCTAATGGGTTTGGATTTGCCCAGGGGTCTTTTATGTGGTTACGTTGCAGATGGTCTGTCTGTTCTATCTTCTCCTTTTGAATGCTTTTATTTAAAAAAAAAAAAAAAAGGCAAAAAACTTTCATCTGATCCTCAGAATTTACACACTCCTTTCCAGCTGATAAGGTTCTTTATGGGTCTCATAAGATGCCTGTGCAGGCTCCTTTCTGTTAGAAATCGCAAAGCTTTCCATATATCCAAACGTGTGTCTTGAGTTTTGTTGGCAATTCTGGACTTAGTTCTCCAGTTTAGCTGCCAAGTGATATAATTTACTGTGATCTGAGTCCGTATTATTGTCAAATTTCTTTGGGAATTACTTTATGTCATTTGTAGAGCAGAAGTAACTTTACCTCCCCTTGAAGCATGAAATATACTTGCCTTCCACTAGCACTTCCACTTTGAAAACCAAAGTTCAAATCTGGATTTGTTTAAATGTGAAAATGAGTATGATGGTCTCAATCTAATTCATAGGGGATTCTTGTCTGCCATTTAAGAGAGGCCCCGGACTGAAGCAGCAAGTCTGTGGGAAGGTATATTTGGCAGATCGATGGAGAAAGGCGTACACAGTGCCCAAATGAATAAAGCAATTCCACAGATCAACTTTTTAGCAGAACTATTTATTGTGTGGCACGAGCACAGAAGAGGGCAGAGAGGGAGAACATCCTGTTTGGTGAATTTCATTTTAGTTCTGTTTCAATTTACAACTGAATCTATGTCACTTTAATTTTTAAGGGTTTGGGGGATTTTATTTGCTTTTCAGTGTAGAAGTAATTGGCAGGTGACTAGACATAAGATCATGTTTTATTCCTGTGTTATTTCAGGCTTATGTCTTATTTTCCTTCTAATTATGTAGATTAAATTAAACAGAAAAAAACCCCTGTGCTCTCAAAGATGCAGTGCTTTTCATGACTTTCTCAAAATAGTACTAGAGAAGGATATTCATCCCCCTTAGCGTTTCATTATTATACCATGTTTCACAACAGTAATATTTTAAAATTTGCTGAGAAACAAAAATAATTGAATTATAAAAAGCAAGCGTGTTATTATTAACATCTCCTACCTTAGTGCCCTGTCTCGCAAACCAGGTTCTTAAGCACTGGGGAACCTGTGCTAAATGCAGTAAAGTTACAGTCTTAAGTCTGCAATACAGGCGTGCGTGAACTTAAAAACCACCAACACTTTAGGGTTTGTTTTGGTTTGGTTTTGCCCTGCTTTTTCCTCAGGACTTTGACAGAAGTGGATATTTAATGATTTTTAACGGCTAGGCGGTATGTCAGAAGTCATAGTGAGGTCAAACCATTTGGTGTAAGGCGGGCTTTTAGCAGAGGGAGCTATAAAGGCGAGTTTCCACCAGAGAGGCTGGTTTCCAGTGCTGCCGTGTGCGGAGGGGGGGGGGGGGGGGGGGGGGGGGGCGGGGCGC
>NW_008824338.1:2212450-2233599 GCF_000699105.1 Pygoscelis adeliae
GCGGGGGGGGGGGGGGGCAGCGGGGGGCTGGAGCCGTGGCTCTGCCCGGGCGGGCAGGTATACCCCCACCGCGGCTGGGGTGTCGGCATGCAGGCTGAGCTGGAACTGGAGGTGTTACAGATTTGCAGCTGGTACCTGCCCCTTCTTGTGGCTCAAGGGGATAATTCGGGGTGGGGGGGATTGTGCCCTAGAGTCCTCAGCGACACGTATTTATTGACTCTTAGAAAAATCACCTACTTCACCCCAAATTAAAAAGGTACATAAAAACTGTGTGTATGCTTTAAGTCTCAAATTATAAAATGACTTGGGGAAATCAAACAGCGAAGCAAAACGAAATGTAATCATTTGATATCAATTGTAAAGGTCGGCCAGCATGAGTACATTTATTAGGGCATCATTCTCTCTCTCTTGCTCAGAATAATAGAAATTGTTTTGAATGTACTTAGTTATTTGAACGTACTTAGGTATTAAAAGTAAATGCAATAATCTCCCTGTTCTTTCAGGTGTGCAGGTAATAAGGTCTCCTGGAAAAAATGAAAAGGGATGTGTGCAACACATCTAACGTACCTTGCCAACTGGAATGGTTATGCCCAGCTACACCTTATTACTTAACAGGAATGATCAGATGCTGAAGCAGTTAAAGCATCAGGCAGTCAGAAAGTTGCATATATTTATTTTATATTCTAAACCTAGCTCATTGTTGTGACTGCGATTAGAGAACAGAAATAATTGCTTTTGACACAAACTGTTTTGGAGCCAAACTTAATGTGCTCCACATGAGGTAAACTACAGAATATTTGTCTTGGGAGCCAAGGTAAAGATCAGGTTTAACTTTTAAGGGGAACTTCACCGTTAAAAGTGAGATGCGTTAATGTTTCCCATGTTAAGACTGCTTGCCAATAACTCTCAGTATTTTATATTTACAAAAAAAAAACCCCAACCCAACCCAGAGAAGATGCAGAATGCTTGCCTTAAAACGTGAAGTTTGAATGGAGCATGAAAACTACAAGTTTTTGGCAACTGCTGTATTCTGCACAGTCTGTCATCATAACTCATCCTTTCTGGAGATGGATGAAGTTCTTGCAGGCCCCTGTACTGGTGGCTAAAGAAATTACATTGAAATGAGGTATGATAACTCTAATACAGCACACCTGAAAGAGCTTCTTTTCCCTTGGGCAGTCCCTGACGAAGAAGAACCATGTTTCAATAACTACTTTGAAATTTAACAGACATTTCAATTCAGGGTAGGTCAGACACAACCCACCCTCTGCTCTCTTGTCATGAAAATGTGAATTCATACTTACATCATGCAGTCCAGGCTCCACTGAAGCCAACAGCAAAATTCCCAGCCTTTCATCCTTGATTTCCCAATTTTCGATTTGCTTAAATATTGTCTTACATGAATAAAGTTGACATTATTATATTGCAATTAATAATGTTATTACTATATTGCAATTAACAAATGGAGCTATGGATCAGGCACCAATATCTGGACCCAGGTATCCCAGCTGTCCCATTTCCACTGGTGGTGGTGGTTATGCGGCAGGTCAAGGGAATGAGGTGCGTTCCCCCTTGCTGATAGTGTACCTCGAGCTACTGCACAGACAAGCCAAGAATGAAGGGTAACTTGAGAGGTACATCAGATCTAAATGGAAGAGCTACCCCATCACAAAAGCAGGTCTTCAGCACCCTAGGAAAGGGTATGAGGAATTATATCACTTTCTCTCTGAAAAAGGTAGTTGGAAGATAACATAGCGATGAAGTTAACCCTAGAAATTCCTCTTTCTCACATGTGGGTGAGTACCAGGGATTTGGGGGACCTTCTGTGCTTTGACATTTCTTTCCATCTCAGTCTGCCATTAACATGTGGTTTGGAAGAGGGCATTTCCTCTCATTAAAGAGCGAAGGTGCTAGAGCACCCCCATACTCATTGTCCAAGGGAAATCAGGGCTCCAAACAGCCCTTTCAAAACTCCTCTCATCTTTCCACTTAAAATCAGACTGTCATGCCATGAGGAACACTGCCTTGTGTTTTCCCTGAGATGTTTTGAAATTCCGTGCAGTAAGCAGTGTGGCTTGAAAGGCTATGTCTTACAAAGGACAGGTTAGCAACAGGCTAGTAATTGGCACAGCTGATCATCTCCATGTTCCTCTGTATATATGAGAAATAGTCTTTGTTGTTCAAATTAGACTTAAAAACACCAAAGAAAGACTTAGTGAGATTCTCCAGTCATCGGGTTTGTTACCTGTTCCTTACCTCCGACCAGGTCACTTGTCAGAGATGCAGAAAGGACTCTGAAATTCCCAGCAGATTTTTCAGACGGGACTCTGAACAGTTCTTCTGCCGAAGTTGTGGCGTAGGCGGGAAGGCCACAGGCTTGCTGCTTGCATTTCAGCCATCTCCACAGAAGTGTTTGTTATTTGTTTATGACACAGCTCATCATGTTGTAAGAACCACAGAATTTGCAAGTGCCGATCACATCTGGAAGTGATCAGAAGTGGAAATGGGAGCTGTTGGGTGAACTACTCTTTGAAAATGTGGCCCTGTGATCCAAAGACTTGCGTTTAGATCTTACGTATCTGTAAACCGGTAGTCTGTATTTCACGTAAGTTGGATACTTGACAGCTCCCTGCGGAACCGCAGTGTCATTATCGCTTTTGATTTATTTAAATGCTCACATAATGACTTCAAAACCTACTTTAGTCACCTTTTTTTAAGTAGCAGGTTAAACATGAGTTTAACCTCCTGTGTACCTTTACGTATTTTCTGTTCACACCAGGATTAGGAACTGTGCAATGCAGCCTGTGGACTGCAGGGTTCGTGGCCAAGCTTGTGGCAGCGTGTGAAACGTGCCCCTGCCTGAGCCCGAGCTGTGGCATGGGATCATTGCTGCTGCCATTGGGGCTGTGCTAGGCACGGGTTTGGTACGTGCCAGCTGGCGCTCAGGCATGCTTCGGTACAGCCCAGGTTCAGGATGGGCCAGCCTGTACGTGGTCTAAGAGAACTGAGCTCCCTTCCGTTCTCTCTGCTGTTCCATCAGTCCCTGGTCCTCGACGCTTATTAGTTTAGATGTTCTCTGTCTGGCTCCTAGAGTGGTTTTCTCCAACCAGCTGCCTTTTTCTTTAAGAAGACAGGAAATACCTGTTCAGACACCACATTACCTCTTTCCAGATACTTCCTCCAGTGCCTGGAGCATTAGACCCTGAGCTAAAATCGTATCATATCAAACCTGTGGCTGCCACATTCAGATAGCCCAGAAAAGAGATCTCAAAGGCTGGGATCCAGCTGGCCAGAAGGTATCGCTTTGCCTAACTTTGCTTTTTGTGTGTGCATCAGTTTATTACATCAGAATATAATAGTTTCCCATATAAAACCATCATTTGCCTTCATCAAGTCAAACCAATCCCAAGCTGCAGGGTGGGGAGGTGGGGTGAAAGGGGACCCATATGGAAAAAAAGGCTTCCCTTTATCTACCTTTTCAGTGACAGCCTGCCCATTTCGCTAGTGTAGACCTGTGTTTTGTAACTGAAGAAATCTCCTGAGCATAGAGAGGGTGAGCTGGAAGTTTATGCTGAGGTAAATAACTTAAGTTCAGCCTCCCCCTCCTCCCCCCCCTTGTCTTGATTTTTATCTATTCATTTTAATACTTGTTGGCTTTGGACAAATGGACTACATGTCCAACAGAGGAATCCAGAAATGGTTCCTAGAAATTATTCTATGTTTTATCCACAAGTGTGGAAATCCAAGTTAATTTTACACTGTCTTTTAATTGTGTCAGGGAAATGGCATTCATTCCCAATAAAAGTCAGAAAGCAGTGAGAAAATAACTTAATGTGAATTTGTGGCCAACTGAACTGCACTAGAATAGACAGTTTTCTGTGGTTTTCTGGAAACCACATTAAATGACATTAAATTGAAATAAAATGTCTCAGTCAATAAGAAACCAGGGAAACCATACAGTTACTGACTTTTAAGCAAATAATAGTTTTCAGCAATTATACAGCACGACAATCCAAGCCTTCTAAATTTATTGCTGTGTTTAGTCATCACCAGAGCAAACCTAACCTTTTCACCTTCATTTTATTCCTCAGGCAGGAAAAGAAAATGTCGGTTTTTCTTTTCCAGCAAAAATAAACTTGAATTTGTAAGCAATTATTTTTCACAGTATTTAGTCATATTTTCTCACTAGACCCACGAAGAAATCCATATATCCCTTTCAGTAAAGCAATATCTGCTTATTCCTATAGCAATAGCTGTATGCTAGATTAACAAAAGCTATGGCCTTTGGTGTTTGCTCATGGGGTGAGAAAAGAGGGAAGCACAGATTTAACGAAGACAAAAAATATCTTGACACCTAATTGTCAGGAAGCACAAAGAATCTCAAGGTGGCACAGCGTTAAAAAAAGAGGGTGATACCAAAAGTTTAACTGAGGAAGTGGGAAGGGGGGTTGGGGAAGAAGCTGCAGTGCTGTTAAAAGAAACATCCTTTTTCTCCAGCTGTGAATGGCATAAGGAGGCACACTGCAATGCTGGCCTTTGTCACCAAACCTGCTTGCCCACGTTCTCAGCCGAGCCCTCCCCAGCGAGTGCATCCCGAGCGCTGACACTGGCTGCCTGTCAGACAGCCCCTGTAAAGTAATACTGTCTGCATGAGGGTTTTTTCTCCTGGAAAAACCTATTAGAGCCCGAATAGCCAGGAGAAAGACAATAGGCGTGAAAGCAAAACTGAGATACAATCACAACCAGTGCCACTTTATGTCCCAAAGGATCGCCTAAGGAGTCCCATCCTCTGCAAGATAAGCAGTATTGTTGAGATCTAAAAAGCTATTAAACAAAATAGGGCAGTTTGGAGTTTTCCTCTAATTATTGTTGCTTTGTACTGGAAGAATCCTCTCCACAGTGCTGTTATTGCAATCCCTGGGTAGAGGCTATTTCCCTGTGAGCTTGAACTCACGCACTGGGATGCTGCATGATGATATTCAGGCTTGTAATTAATCATCCATATTCATAAGGACTCTACTGCAGTCCTCACTGTACAGTTCTACAAAGGTGAACTTCATGCTATTTTTATTATTTATCAACTCTCTGGTATTTATAAACATTGCAGAAAACTCTAATGTTGCAATTCTTCATTTCACTCAGGTTTCCTCCCTGTGATACCCTCTATCTGACATTGGTTGTAGATTGGCAGAGAAGTATTTTTTTTTATTATCAATGTGGCATTAGTTTTGCTTGTTTCTCTTACTTTTTTAATATGAAAGTTGACACCCTACTTACAAAACCACGAGAAATAGAAATTATGTAGCTAGAATCCACCTTCTCATAAATGGTTGCAAAAAGTTTAGCACTTGTTTTCTAGATTGTTAAAAAAAAAAAAGTAATAAAACTCTGAAGAGCGTTTGCTCGTTTTATCCCTGTAACATGACATTTTTTACTGCTTCTTAGCACTGTATCAGATCACTTTACAAGTTAAGAAATGAGGCCTCAAGGAGAGTGGGAAGGAGGTCTTGCTAGTGTCCAGCAGTATTATTTGTTTTTAACTCTCTGGCAGGCTCCCAGAATTCACATGATGGAGGGGCATGCTTTTGTGAGATTGTGCCTAGAATAGCAAAAGATTTGCTATTTTGGCCATCTATTAAGCTTGAGAAGATACACAGCAGGGGTTGATGAGCCTGGGAAAACAAGAGAGGCAGTCATCTCAATGGAGCAAATTTATCTCATCGGTTTCGCTGTTTCTTCATTACCCTTTACAGTGGCAAAAAAATGACAAAAGCTGCCATACACAGCGTAAAAGCACCTGGAAAAGAAAACATTATTCACCTGTATTTTAGGGTTGGTGTAATGGTTGGAAACGTTTCTCATTTGAGGAGTGTTCTTATGCTGTGTGTTGTGTTACACTATTTGTGGAAGTCTTTGGTGGAAAGATGTTGGAAAGTTTTTTATTGCGCATTTATACACTTATACACATGTATGTGTGGATATTTAGCACCAAAGAATTATTAGAAGTTTGCATGTAGCTGTGTGTTCGTGTACATGTATTTGTACGCATGTGTGCATTCCCGTGAAACCTGTCCATCATCCAGAATCCCTCTCTCTCCACCTTCTTTGTTACTGCTCACTGTGGTCTTTGAGGACTGTTAAAGGGTTGGTGTCACTTATTTTTAATTGCATTATTTACAGTTTGTGTAGGTGCAAGTAAACATGAAAAATCCCTGGCCTAATTGTGAATGTAATGTGTAAAATACAGTTTTCTAAAAAAAAACACCCTAGGAAAAAACTCTATGATGTATCTATTGTTATTGATTGTTTTAAACTTTGTTGCAGATTTTATGTAGATTTTATTGGACTAATGACCAAGAAAGATCTGGCTAAAAAAATTTTCTGTGGGAAATGGAAAGAAAACCACCCCACTTTTCTTCAAAACTGTGTAGTCGGTCAGAGAGCTGAGCTGACAGCAGTAGGAAACAGATTTAGCTGAGTCTGAACAGATCTGTTACCCAACTTTCATAATGTTCTAAAAGTTAATTTTAAATAAAGGGAAATTCCCTGTTTGTTTAATTTCAGAAGCTCCAAGGTAGCTGACATCTTAATTGGACAAGGCTCCAGGTTTCTGTGAGAAAGTTTGGGATATGTAGGAACTAGGGTTACAACAGGAGGGATGTAAGAAAAGCAGGGGAAAACTAACAAAAAAAACAACCCCAACCACCCCCAGATAATGTGGATCTTTGCCACAGTGAAGTTTAGTAAAGATTCTGCTAAAGAAAGTTATGTAGACAACTTCCTTTTAAAGAATTTTAAAAAGAAAAATCTTTTTAGATACTTGTAAAGAACTTTGTTCTGATTAATTTATAAACTAAATTAAATTATTCAATTTTAAATAGCCTTCAGCTAATCCTTCTTTCAATTCTCTTTTGTTTGGGATTTGCTGCAAATGCTGCACAGTGAGGAATTAGTATTTGTAAAATGTTGTGTCTAGATTAGGATTTAAAGTACTTTGTTTTCACATTAGAATATTTATTCTTCTATAAATCTTTGATAAATGATTTCATATTTTCAAGCTTGTTAGTAAAAAAGTTTGAAATACAGCAAAAGTAGATTATGTAGAAAAAAGTTCACATTTTAAAACATGATCTCTTTAAAGAAGAAAATTATCTAAATATGATCTATTTGTAGAATTCATTAATAATCAATGGAATTTTGAGTTGTGGAAGGACCCAGCTCTTAGTCCATGTTTATAGTATTTTAATTGGAAATGCAAATGGATTATAACAACTCAGATTTTCTGGAAGTAGATTTTAATTCTGCCGAAGAAAAGCGGCGCACAAGTGGATATGTGATTGTAACGAGAGAAAAAAAATACCAGGAATTTTAAAAACACAACCCTAGAAGCAAGGCTTGAACTTTTTACCTTTAAAATAATACAAGCAAAAGCTATACAGAAATGCAGTGATGCAGTTGTCAAGTTGGGCAACCATAATTAGCCGTACTTAAACCTTCCTACACAAGGTTGGGTTATGATGCTGGGCTGTGCACTCCAGTGGTCTGGGATGCATCACAAGTTCTGTTCAGCTGCCGTTGTAAAGACAGGGGGAAAATTCTCCCTTTGGATGCTGTTCCTTAACCCGCTTCTGAACATACGTTAACTCCTGAAAAGACGTCACTTCAAGCCAGGGAACAAAATGTGGAAGGCCCAGGATTCACGCACAGCCATCTTTCTGATACAAAACTGCTTCAATACGTTGGTGTTGTCCACGTCCAGGTTGGAGTTGAAGCCTACGGCGATCTGGGAGGCTGTTCTGTGCAAATGGGATGTTTTAGAGGCTTTTCCAGTAAGCCTCTAAAATGATCCACTAAGCATGTGCAAATACCAATTTTCGAAGACTTAAAGCGTAGCCAAAGCAGAATAAAAGGCAAATCCATCTTGCCAGTTTTCAGGTTTTCGCTCAGGAGCTTGGAATCATGCTAACGTTCTTCAAACAAACAGTCATGAGAAAATTAAAACATCTTCTTACCAAGTAATCTGTTTCCTCTCAAAATTTATCTTTTGCTACAGTTTAGCATTTTACTTAATTACTCTGGAAAGTAGTCTGAGACAATGCAAGAGGGGGAAAAGTAAAGCTCAAACAGTTACGTGCCTGGCAGAGAACCAAAAAATGGAAAATAAAGTTGTACGATGTATTTTTTTAAGCAGCTTTAACAATAGATTTTATTCTGTCTAAATTGAAACACACTGCATTTACTAGAAAACAGTCTTTAATAAATAACTGCATGAACTTAGAAGTATTAACTAGTCCTTCAGAGATCACTCTTTTTTACTTTTTTTTTAGTGCAGGAAAACACATACTGAACCCGAACCTGCTTCTGATTAAGTCAGTGAAAGCAGGACTCTGATAAACATTTAGTTTGACAAAATGAATTCAAGATGTTGGAATTATTTCATCAATTTTTAAAGCATTTTTTCTGAATCCTCCATTCACTGAAACTGTAAGATTTTAGTAGGTCTGTGACATCTTCCCAAGAATTTTTTAGGCTAAAGATAAACTAAATGCATCCAGAAAGGTGAATTGAATGACATCTGTTACACAGAGGGTAACATGTGCACTTGAATAAATAAATTACATAGGGATATATTAAAATAATCCCCTTACTTGTTCACACAAGATAGAGCACCCAGGATAAGTATAACGTATACACATGGTTCTGTGAAACTTTTTATTGGTTTGGATATCCTTTTTATCCTTAATAGACTACCAATAAGTGCAAGATGTCTTTTACTCATGGAGAGAAAATGTCTATTTGTAAATGTACTGCTTTAAAAATAGTATTAGTTAATTAACTTGCCATGTCTTTGGACTGGGATGCCATTTGCTATGGAAAACAAATATAAGGCAAATAAAATACTTTTCTGCACAAAAGGTTTCATACTGATATGGAACAAAAACTGTTCCTTTTACAAAATCCAATTGTTTATATTCTTTGCCAAGCAAATGAAAGTCAGTGGACTTAGTTTTCTGATTAAGAAAATCTGATTCATTTGAGTGTGAAAAGTGCTTAAGATGGATACTTCTTAAATACACTAGTTAGGTAAATCAATGATTTTGCTTATGAAATATTGCTGAAGCGTTTGCGTCTGTGGCCATGATATATGCCTGTCTGAAAAGAAATTACTGTAATTTTCATGCTAAACAAAAAAAAAAGAACGTGTGAACCTTCTAAACTAGAACTGCCTATTAGGTCTCTCTGGGCTGATCATACTTGAACAGGAAATCATGACACTTAAACTGCTAAGTGAACACGTGGGGAGTATTACACTGTGTATGCAATGAAACACACTTTGTTTATTTTGTGTAGCATTCTCCTGCTCCCTTAAATACATACGAGATGGAAACTCACAGACTTTTTTTAACCTTTAGCTGCTATCATTGTATAGAAACTACTAAACAAAACCCGATGGACTAGTAAACCACTTGAGTTCATTTTATTTCATCTAACACTGATCACATTTCCAGTAGACAATAAATATAATGCACTGCTGACATATGTGTAGAAATGTATATACAATTAGATGAAGAAATCCCGGTCAAGGCAGCTCAAATCTCAGTTTATGCCTTTGCATTTCCTTGAATATAGCTATAAAATTCTTACCTGCTGATGCATGGCCTCCTGCAATATCAGTTTTCCCCTGCTCATCCAGACTGCTGCTGGGGAGGCTGCCCTGCCAGTGGAGTATTGGTGTACCTCAGGCTTGATTTGAGCATTTACTGGAGTAAATGAGATTCTCTGCCTGGGCTTTGTGTGCCTTTGGGTAAGGCCTTGGTGCATTTTCCCAATTGAGATGTAGTATTTCCTGCATTTTTGGGAAGATATTCAAGACAGAACAGCTCTAAGTCTGTGTCTTGGGTTAAATAAATGCAATGAGAGGCAAGCTAAAGCATCCAGGAAATCAACAGAATTAGGAGCACAACATGGGAGACAATTTCATTCTGTGTTTTTTTTTTTCTTTTCCTAATCTTGGAGAAAAAAAATAGATTCAGGCAGCAGATCCATACTTGTTGGAAAGATGGTGGGGGTTTGTTTGTTGTTTTTTTTTTCCCCAGAGGAGGATGTGTGGAGCACAGAAGATAGACAATTTCAAAGACAAACTTGCAATAAATACTTAAGATGCTGGGTATTGCCTTAACAATTTGCCGCTGCTCTTCCTGCCCAGAATATCAATATACAGGAGCAGTTATTCTTGCTGAGCTATCCCAACCGTTCATCTCTGTCCTAGCCATTTCAGTCTTCTACAATGCAATTGGGCTTTTACAGCTCTGTAAGACAATCTTTCTGTTGGTCTTTGTAGTATACATGTGGTAAATGGTTCTCCGGTCACAGATGGGCTGGCCACTTTGCTTATACATAGCAAAACTGTTTCTTTGGGGAAAAATCTGTGTAATTAATTTATAAATGAAGCAAGGAAAAGGCAAGCACACACTCCCAATTGGATTGCAATTACCAGTCTAACAAGAAATGTGCCTTGTCTGCTTTGTCTGCTTTGTCTAAGAAAGGCAGACTTGTTGTCACTGAATGAAAGCCATCCACAGTCCCCCAGTATAACTGTGACGCTGAAATCCATTGCGGTCTAAATCCACTTGAAATTTTACAGAATTCCTAGAAATGACTCAGAAAAAACAAACTATCAAGTGAGCTAGTAAGAATATATGCATTTGTAAGAGTGAAGAATCTTCCAGATGTACGTGAAAGTTCTGTTCATTCATCTGTATGGTCTGATTTAGCGTGGATGCAGTGACTGCTGGTGGTTGGAATACAGATAATGGGAGGCAGAAGTTCCTATTCTGACTTTTTCTGTAATGACTGACTTTTCACTTAATTTCTCTGTTTTCTTCGAAGAAATACCTATATACGTGCATTTATCCGTTTATCCCTCCATCTGTCCATCCATATATATGCACTCCCTCATGCACCGCTTTTACAAGTTCTTTGAGCAGTTTCATAAGCCTGTGGCATTTACTTCGTAATACCTAAAGGAAAAGTGAAAAATACCAGCCTTGTTGCTGTTGACATCAAATTATTAGCTACTTTCTTAGGTTTGGTAAAAAGCAAGGAAGACCTTAAAGGAACCTGTATTGATTTGTTAATCTGGCTGCATTATAAACTCTCCATGTAAAAAAAGTTGTTATAGAAAAAGCAGATTATTATAGGTAGTATTACAATACATTTAAATACTGTCACCTTCTTCTTTAACAGGTCTATGGAAATGCAAGATCTAGCCAGTCCTCATAATCTTGTTGGAAGTAGTGATGCGCCGGGTAGTTCCAAACTGGATAAACCTAATCTCAGTAGCACATCAGTTACAACAAATGGGACAGGAGGTAAGTATAAGACACTGCTGGCACATAAAAAGTTTTGGCTAGTTTTTAGTCATATGCATTTTTTAACATAATTTCAAGGATGAGCATAAACCCATTTATAAACCCAGAAGAATTACGAAAAAATGGCAATCATACCACATTTGGGTTAATTTAAAATCTCTGTCAGAAGAAGTGCATCAAAATTAGGCTTAGGTAATTTTTTTACCTGGTGAACTTGCTAATACCATTTCTTGGCAGGTAATGCAAGTTTGTCATAAAGAGATTTTTAGATTTTCCTCAAAAGTAACTGGTTATTACTGCTGTATCTATTACTGTGGGGACAGCACTACCATGCAGCTACAACACAGATGTTCCAATGCTTTCAGATAATAGATTCTGCCATAGCTGAATTGGAGCAGCGGGAGGCAGGGTACCACATTCTGAGATGGAGTCCTGATCTGATTAGTGTCCATGAGAGTGACACCATGGATACGAGTCAAGCTATAGCGCCAGCCCTCTTTTTTGGAGCTTATATGTCGCTGTCTATTTTAACAGTTGGCACCAAGAAAAGTTTTCTAGTTTGTTCTTTCTGGCCACAATGTAAAGCATTTTATTCACTTATCCCTATTTAAAAAAAGAAATCTGTCAATGTCAATAAAAAGAGTATGTGCATGTGAGGGTAACAGAGCTCTGCAGAGAAGGGCTCAACTGTTAAAGTTCAACCTATTTATATTTTTAAATAGAATCCTTATTCCGGCATAAAGAGAAGGTGAAACTTCAAGCATACCATTAAAGAACGCTAATAACTAGATGCCGCTATATTATACTTGCATAAATAAACCAGTTAAAATAATACTCATAAAAACAATACAGTGCAGTTAAAAGACTTGGCTCAAATTGCAAAAACACTTACCGGCCTTGAAGACTGTTCACATACCCTGAACAGACATTGGGACAATGAACCGTTATACCATTCCTGTTCTCAGGAGACAACATGACTGTGTTAAATACTGCAGACTGGTTGCTGAATTGCAGTACTCCCTCTTCTGCCACAAGTATGAGAGACCCTGGTACAGTGCATGTGTGTGGTGGTGTGTCTCCATGACTGCTGTGTAACATCTCTCCTGGTTCGCTCTGTTCTTTTGTTATGCGGTTTGAACATTTTCATGGGGTTCCCTCCCCCGCCTTTTTTTCCACCCCTTCTCAGAGGCCTTTCCCACAGCCAGAAAACTGGTAGGAAGTTGCAATAAATAATTATCTTTCCATACTTTGAAAGTCATTTGATGAGCAAGGAGAATTTAACTCATTTAAAATTAGCTTAACTGTCTACATGCTCTGAGAAACTGGGAGAGCCCCGTGGTGATCAACGTCGCTGGGAACTGTCAGTAGTCAGCATTGCTGGAAGTCAGACCAATGGATTTTCCACAGAATGCCCATTTGTTTTTCTTTTATTTTTAGGTACAACATTGCATGATTACCTGAGCACAAACCAAGGTTGACATTATTGTTACTACTCTTACTACTACTTTCATTATTAATTAAAGCTTATGTCTAGTGTGCTACTGCATGTAACTCGCCAATTCACAAACATTTGGCCAAATTTTCCAAGCTGTTGTTTTCATTTATGAGTTTCCTCTCATGTATTATTAATCGTTATGAGTTATAACGATTAATAATAATTATATATGGGACACTGTTGCAGTACCTATGGGATTAAGCATAGGTGTAAACACACGTCACCATGACTCTCTACAAGCTGTTACACAGGTGCTTAAGCTGTGCAGGTTTGGGCTAAAGTTAGGAAGATTTCAAAAAGTTTCCTTTTAAAAAAACTCTCAGAATTAGCTTGCCATTTGTAAGCCACATGTCTAGAGGCAATTTACCCAAAAAAAGCTCAGACTTGAGCACAAAAGATCATTTGCACTAGAATAACTGATTCCATGTGAATGCCCCTGCTCAGTTACAAGAATTTAAGGAAGGACTGACCTGACTTAGTCTGTCACCTCAGTTAACTGTTCAGCATGTTCAGATAAATGTGGAAGGTAGTAATTTAAGTACTAATTATCAGTTGTGAGGAAATGTAATGTGAAAGTCCTTGCATTACTTGCATTAAATCTGATTTTCCATAGGCAGTAGAACTTTTAGATCTGTGCTTCTAGTTGAGTATATTCATAGGAAAACCCTTAAGGCTTGCTAAAAGAAAGAGGAAAATCATTCTTATGACAAGCTGTGTGGTTTATTGTTTTACATGAGCTTTTAGTCAGACTTGTTTGCTCTAATACCCATTGCACTTGCTTGTCCTGCTTCACGCATAGTAGTAGCATCTCTTGCCCCTAAAACTCTGTGTTCATTTTCAGTCCTTAATGTAGAGAGGTTCTTTAGGAAAAATAAGAGGTTCGCAGAGTGGTAGTCATGTTGGTCTACTAAGTCCTTTCATCAAGTGAAGAACTTACGGTGTGGAAGCTGTTGCCTGTTGGGAGCTGTATTCTGAGTTCATCTTAGAATAATTAAGTTTGGAAGGGATCCCTGGAGGTCAGCTGGGCCAAACCCTGCTCAGAGCAGGGTCAACTTTGCTGTTAGATCATGTTGCTCAAGGCAGCGTCTAGCTGAGTCTTTAATATCTCCAAGGTGGAGGTGCCACAGCCTCTCTGGGCACCTGTCCCAGGGCCTGACTACTCTCACGGCAAAGAATTTTCCTCTTATATCTAATTGGACTTTTCCCTTGCTGCAGCTTGTGTCTGTTGCCTCCTGTCGTTTCACAGGGCACCTTTTGAGAAGAGTGTGCCTTTGTTCTTTGTCATCTTAGCACCTTCCCATTAGATAGCTGCAGGCAGCAATTAGCTCTCCCCGCAGCCTTCTCTTCCCAGGACAGAACAAGCCCAGCTTCTTCTGTCTGTCCTTGCACATCATATGCCCCAGCCCCTGACCATCGTGGTAGCTCTACTCTGTTAGCATGTGTAGTCTTCACTGTTAGCAACACTCAAATATATTTCCACCTTGAGATTGCTTTTAATTTTATTTTTACTCTTTCAGTATATAAAAAAATTAAAACTAATCCACACTTTAAAAAATAGAATATTAAATGTATAGTCTTTAGAGTATTCATCCAAAATGCTGGTTCAAACTCTGAGTTCTTTGCATTCTGTCTAGAGCAGTTGCCGTAGTAGTATCAGAACCATGCTTTATCTCCCATGTGGGAAACATAGGGATGATTCTGTGTTTTTAATTGGTGTCAGCTTTTATTTTGATTTCCGCTTTAAATGTTCCTGGGTTTTTGATCTGATGTTAGAATTCTTTTTTTTTTTTTTTTTGTTAGCTTTGTGCTTTTTTCCCCTCTTGGTTTAATGACATGCAAAATAAAGAAAGAAAGGTAATAGTCCAAATGTCTAGCTACACTGAGGAAAGACCTTGATGAATTCCTCACTCTGATAAAATCTGAATGTAACAAAGTAGAACTGTTTAAAATCAAGCACATATAAAAATACTTTCTACATGTATTTTTCAACAAAACTCAGTGCCAATATGATGTTTTTCCTCAAGTTAAGTACATGAGAGAGTTTCTTTCGGTTTAGATCCTTTTCTGCTTGACAGGAGAGAAAAAGTTGGTGACTATTGGTGCTGATGGAAGTGCACTGCAGCTGGCATTAACCAGAACTAGACACAACTCTAAAGTAAACATTTCAATTCTTTACTGACGTTTTTGTTAAATAAAACAGTTAGGCACATACTGGAGTGTCTTTCTGGATGCAATACTGAACACAGGTTTGTAGTTCGGTATGGGCAAGAGTGGAACACCTTCTTGAACAGAAACAGATAAAGGTACTAAAAAGTAGGTTTCTTCATGTAGGTAAATGTCCATACTCTGCAGAGAAAAGAGGTACGTATCTTATAAAGTAAAATATGACCAAAGATCTTCAGAGGGGAAAATACAGATCTTTTAACTTAGTGTGTTTTTTCATTCTCCTACTGAAATACATACAGACATCTGTTTATAGTAACCAGAAAACGAATTTAGTTACTTTTCATGTTTCAGGCAACAATACATGTGCCACATGACTGAGAGGCCTGATGTTCAGTGGAGGCAATTGTTTTGTGACAAATGACCCTTAAGCTTTTTCTTGATGTATATTTTATTGATCTGATGAAAATAAAATCACATCTTTCTCATCAAAATAGAGAAATGGGAATGGTTGATTACTCTTATGAATGACTTTTTGTTCATTTTGTGTAATTTTTGTCACAGCTTTTTTTTTTAATCAGCAGATAATAGCCTGCAAAATGACAAGGAGTGCACAGCAGCTTGAAAAAATGTGGCTAAAATTCTTCCCTGATGATTTCATATTGAATTAATATCCTGCTGCTTGCAGGGAGAATATACGGGTGTGGCGGTTTTATTTAAAGAGAAACGATAATGAAAAGAAGTCTACATTTAAAAGGCACACATTCAAATATTTTTAAGTCTCGCACAGTAAATGGAAAGACACAACTGTATAACTTGTGTAAGCAAGTGCTGCTTGGTTTCCTTAGCACTGGGGCACCAGCGACACTGCAGGGCACTCTCCCTGTCACAGACACAAATACATGCCGATTTCTCAAATGTTCCCTGCTTGACAGGTGTCCCTTTGAATTCAGCGTAGGTCACTTGTGCAATTGTAGATATCTGCAGCATCCCATATGACTTACTGAAGTAAGATCCCTTAAGCAGCGTGACTGGAAATTGGGTGTGATATCGTAGGAGAGTTAACTCACACAGGGCCTGTCACAGGCAGCCATACTGATAGCTGTGCAGTTTCCCGCTGAGCTCCTCATTGTGCTCACAGACACAGGGAGGAATAGGGGTATGGTTCTGTAGGTGTTGTTTTCCCATAAGGAAAACAAATTATTTAGCTCATCCACTACCTTTTCATCTACAGACTGTAAGAGGGATGGTGAACTCGAGGGCAGCTCAGGCTGTATTTGGACTGAATCACCCTCTGGAAGTACCTCTCTTTCTCAACTGGACGTAAAGGGAGATTAGTATGCACCTAATTTATGTGCTTAAGTTAGGTGACTTGAATCCGAGCCATAGTTTGTAAATACATTGCCAGCTCAGAACATGAAACTGCCCCCCTCCCCCTTACTGTTGCCAGTGAAGTCAAACATGGATGCAGTGATGTTGACAGACGAGAGCTTTGGTCAGCTTAGCTGATGTCCCTCGGAGGCGTCAGGTAACCAGCTGGCAGAAAATGCCTTTGCTTGGCATATGTTAGACCTGCTGGGGGGGGGCTCTGCCAGCCCGGCTGTCGCAGCAAAGGCTTCTCCACAGATCCTGGACTGTGTCCTTGGAATTTCCATACCTGGCATACGACCACAGTAGTGGCCCATGCAGGTCCTCATTGCCACTTAGCTCTGCGCCCCCGGGCAGCAACCGGTCTTGTGATATCTATAAGCAAGTTGCTGATAGATATGTGATAAATGCTGACACACACACCTAATTGACCTTCACAAAGCAATTGTGATAATATGTTGATGGTTTCCACATTTGCCAGTCAAACATCTAATAAAAGCTGCAGTGTATTCTGTACAGCTGTTTCTTACCACCTCAATTAGAAGGGTGATTCCCAAACTTCATTACAAAAGTCCATGCCAGATGGTCTGTTCAGGTAACATATTAAACTATAAAATCTAGATTGCCTCTGTGGTGCTTTCAGTTATAGCTTGGATGGTAAGAGTGCATGATGATCCATAAGAAACAATTTGAGTTCAGAGTGGACCCAAATGTTTGGTAACCTCTGAGTTAGAAGCTGACTTGTCATGGCTGTCATTTGTGTCCTACTCTAGTTCTTCTGCTTTTTTTTCTTTTAAACTTCTCTATTCATTTATGGAAAATTGCTTGCTGGTGACCTAGCTCAAAAAACCCCCCACAGACTCTGTAAAAGGGGAAAGGGAAAGGCAGAATGCTGGCACTGTGAAAGTAATTTGCTTCTGTATGAGCATGAAACCGTATTATTATTATTGTTTCACTTGTCAGGCAAAACTATTTTTATGTGCTACATCCCTTGACAGCTAATGTTTCCTTCCTCTCTGCTACTCTTAGGGAATTGTTAGAATCAATTAGATTTAGGTTGAAATCTCCCCAGAAGACATTCCAGTTGCTAAAACCAATAGATAGACGAACGCACAGATAAAAAGCTATGTAGATGCATGGCCCTTCCAGACAGAGCAAGTGTAGATTGTCTCAATACGGTGGTAGAGCGAAGGTCGAAGCTGTTGCACTGCATGCTTGTTCTAGCTGGACTACCGCTAGTGAGACTGGCATGAAGAGTCCAGTATAAACTTAGAAGTAAAATCTCATGTCTACTTATTCTTCTATGTAGTGTCTCTTCTTGCAGTCAAAACAGAACCCATGAACAGCAGTGAAACAACAACAACAACTGGAGATGGATCGCTTGACACTTTTACTGGGTCAGGTAAAGCCATAACAAGATCACGTATTCTTAGATGCATATTAATATAGCATTTAATAACCTTCACTAATGAACATTTCACTGCATGGAAGAAATCTTTAAAAAACTACAATAAAATAACATTTTAATACATAATAATAATAATAATGATAGCTTTTTCATTTTTGTAAATTAAAATCTACAATTTTCATGAGCTATGATCTTAAGCTTTAATGGTGCCTAAGATGATTACTGTATGCAAAAATCTTATAGTAATAATGTTATTATTGTACTGTAGATTTTTCTCAGTGTTAGTCTTGTATGATCTTAGGAGAAAAAAAATGGATTGTATTTGTAACAGCCATTCTAATTTGTAAAATTTAAAATCTTAAGGGTTATATTTCAGTGCTAATCTTTTTATTCCTATCAGCAGTGTGTTAGTTTAAACACTGACCAGATTGCCATAAGCTACTTCCTTTCCATGAAAATAAAGTCTGTATTTTACTTTAAATAATCATGTTTCAGTTACTTCTTCTTAAAAAATTCAAACAAACAGCAATTTTTAAGTAGATTCCTATAAATTATTAAAAGGTGATGAACTGTGGAAAAGTATAGGTAATCCGCCTCCTAATCATTAAGCTGAATCCTGCTAATAATAGTATCAGGGAGGGAGAATAGATTTTGCATCTGAAAATACCAGTTCAGTGATGGCCTGACTGAAATGTCACTGAAGCCAGGAATCGTTGGAATCCACACTGGTACTACTATTACTTTGGTAGAGTTAAGTAGCCAAGCCCTCTTTAAAATTTTTTGGAAATCACAATGTTTCTGTGTAATGCAAATGTTTTAAAAATTTAGTTTATGTTTCTGGAATTGTTTTTTAAGCATCAGTAAATGCAGATATACTCCGAAGTTGGTTATTCAGAAAAGTATTTGTAATAAATTTAGTGCCTGAAGAAAAGGTCTTTTGTGAGATGTAAAGCAAGTGTATACTATTTCTGACTAGAAAAAATGAAAACACTGTCCTCATTATGATAATACTGAAAGGAACCCCATCAACTTAAAGTCTTACAAGTTCTATAAAAAAATTAATAGTCTTGGCTAAAAATTAGCTTTCCTTTTTCACTCTGTTGTTACTCTGTCCTAAAATTGTATTAGAAATTATTACAGATTATAAAATGTCCAACCATACATATGATTTTATCATTGTTGGTGAAATTTTATCAGGTTCTGCCATGTATTTAAGATATCTGAGTTGGATTCCATGTGTAAAACATGGCTAAGGCAACATTTTCATGAAGGGGTGCCAAAAATTGCAGCCTGCAGTTCAAGTTTAGATAGCTAAGTAACAGCTTGATTTCCCCAGGTGCCACTCACCCGTTAGCTTCCACTGACTTCAAAAGAAGTGCTGAGATCTCTTCACTTCAGAGATTTGGAAACAATCGGTGCCTCCAAGAAAAGGCAGGAATTTGAGCCTTACACATTAATTTTTGTCTGTTAGCCACCTGCATACTCAAAAGAAATACGAACCTGATTCTCAGTTTAGGCCACAAACTGATGTATCAAATGAGTATGGTCATTCACAGTGGGAAATCAATAGTCTGCCTGTCTGGGTGATGCGCAGTCTTCATCATCAGAATGAGACGCAGAGCTGCCTTGATAAGAATAAATCCATCACTTTCACACTTGCCTTTTACTGGTACTTGCAAATTGGACAATTTTGTTGGCTCAGTTTTGTGGAAGAAGTGCTAAAGAACAATAAAAACTCACCAGAAATGTATTTCTCTGACTTTTTAACCTAACTGGTTTTTTGGGAAGTTTAATGGGTTGCCAAAGACAATAAATACTGACTGGTAGAAAGATGTCATTTCAGACAAACCAGCTGCAACTGAAAATAATGCATAAGAAAGCCCAACACTGAACAGTTAGTTTTTTCCTAATAATCAGTTACATACGTGCGTTATTCCCAACTGTGACAAGGTGATAATGCTAGTACTTTCCTGCAGCTTTCAGATCACCTGTGAGCTTATTTCGTGAGGATGCCTAGGCATATAGGCCACTAGCAGGGATATCACCTACTCTGTCTTAAGCATAGGTCAGGAGGACTCAAGCATCCTTTGTTGAGTAGAGAAGGATTTAGGTATGTTATTAAATATCTTATGAAATGAGACATGGGTGAAAAGAGAAGTCCTTGTGCTGAGACCCATTTGAGAGTCTGCCATGCAGAAATCCTCTCCTTCAAATATTCTACCCATTAAAATTGATTTCCGTGCTCCAAGGGCAATCAAAACCCGTGACGTGTCCTGGAGCTGAGCAGAAGGCTGAACGAGCCCTGTGGGGTGTAAAGTAGCCAGCTCTGTCCCTAATGACCAGCTGTAACACAGAAAGTGATGGTCAAACAGATTGTGCGAGGTATAGGGCAGGAGAGACAGATCAGGCTTCACAGGTAACTGTGATGAACCCCAATTTTTGATTGAAAAGTTGAAAAATAAAGCACATCTATCTCTTTACTTTGGAGTGACAGTTGCCACAGTGGCCTTGCCCAGGCCATTGGGCAAGCTCCTGCTCAGAGCTGCAGCTCATGTGTTGCAGCTCACACTCAGGGCTCCGGTTCCTCCGTCCTACAGAGCTGCCCCTGGGAGAAACTGTGCTCTTAGCAAGGGTTAGCCAGGTGGAGAGTCACGTTGCGCACCCCTCTTCCTCCTCCTCTTTCTTCAAAGAATGACAGTTGGTAATTAATATCGGTATACTCGATTTGAAGCTTTGTGGTCCTGCAGCAGACTCCCATTGGGGTGGGTATTCACAGGATGTGGAGAGCTGAACAGCCTTGAACTGAGCATTTTCATACTCTGTGAATTTGCTGCAGCTGCTGTACTGTGAGTGCCTGCATTCTTGTGTTTATATTGCGTACAATACTGGATTAATTTGAGAACTGTTTATCATTTTAATGGAGTGGAGAGAGAGAGATTGAAGTTCTCATCATCCTTTTTACTTACACACAAAAAGGATATAGAAAACAATTTCTGAAGGCTATAAAGGCAAAGTTAGGAAATGCCACTGCTGTATAACCTACGTTTGGTCCCCTTGTGTGTAGACATTGTGATTTGTTATTTAAATGAGATCCTTTTAACCTAACCTCTTTGCACAGAATTTTCCAGATGCGTAACGAAAAAATACAAAATTCCAGCCTGTGTTAATATACTGAACCCAACACATGCTATCAGAACAGTTTATGGTGTTGTGGTTTAACACAGCAGGCAGCTAAACACCACACAGACGTTTGCTCATTCCCTGTCCCCACAGTGGGATGGGGGAGAGAATCGGGGGAAAAAAAAAAAATAATAATAATAATAATAATAATAATAATAATAAT
>NW_008824338.1:2233882-2279658 GCF_000699105.1 Pygoscelis adeliae
GAGGATGGGGAGCTGAAAAGTCCTTGACTAGTGTAATCAGTACTTAGCAACAACTAAAACATCGGTGTGTTATCAACATTGTTCTCAACCTAAACCCAAAACACAGCACTGTACCAGCTACTAGGAAGAAAATTAACTCTATCCCAGCTGAAACCAGGACATACGGTCATTTAAATTCTCCACAGCCACCTTGGCCAGTTGAGCTAACAGGGTAACCGGTAAGAGCTGGCTGTCAGCTTCTTGTCCCCTCTGTGAATCAACGTTAGTGGGGACTGGAATATGCCCTTAGCACCATAGTGAGACTTGAGAAATCAAGGGTCTTATACCTGCCCTGAAGAGCATTCCTCTGGTAAATTCAAGTAGTGAAGTCTTAGAAATACTTGAGTTTTTTAGAGAAGAAACAGTTTTGATTGTGTTTTTAATATAAGTAATATAAAACAGTGTTTAACCCCATTGATATAAATGGCTGTATAAAGTGGCACAGTCATAAAGACCATAACAACCTGCCTCCACCATCTCCTCCATTGCCAACAGTCCTCAGAAGTAGGGTTAGGAGGCTATCGAGCAGTGAAAGTTGTTTAAGTTTGATAACCCTTAGAATTACCAATCTAATTTATGAGATACAGGCATAGTCCATAGGCTCTACTCAGTCATAATGTTCTCTTATGGTAGGTCTTACACCCTGTGTTTCTCAAACATCTCACAGGCTAAAATGTAGTGTACAAATCAATGGGACAAGCTACCAGAGAAAGAGTGAAAGGAACAGACTTTTTAGTTTGAAAGGTACACAATTTACTCTGGGGGCAGTTGCCTCTTTTTCTCTCTCTTCCCAGTAGTATCATCAGGGAAATTGGAAAAAAAAAAAAAGAAATTTAAAACCAGACACATTCCAAAAGTATTTTATTTTCTTGTCTGAATTTATAAAATAAGGTATATGCAGAAAGAATAAAAAAGCAGGCAGGACAGTTTTTGCTGAAAAACATTAGGTTTTGATAGCTCAAGTGATTTAAATGAACAGTCATTCATTTTTTGTAGTTTACATCAGGTGTGGTGGAATGGTAAATGTGCTTTAACTAAACTAACTAATCAAGTGAGCTGTCATCCAGCAAACGATCAGACAAAAAGTGGAGCAGTACAGGCAAAAAAGATCCAATAAGCTGATAATGGATCACAAAAGTTCCTTGCCCTTAGAATCGCCAAGGTCACTCTGTTAGCTGTTGCTTGTCTTTAGAAAGGTCATACAACAGGGAAGGGATACAACAGGGAAGACTACTCTTCAAGCCTTAAATAACTGAGAGCATCCTTTAGAGTTCTATGGGCTGATTATGTTGATATATACAGCTATAGGTTCACCTAATTCTGGGAATAGCTGTATGCGCACCTAGTGGATCACTCTGCGGATTGAGCTTAAACCACAGAAAGGCATTCTCAAAAAAAAAGAATAGCCACATAAAATTGAATTCAGCAGACTTCCATCACAGGCAAACCCTCGATATCTTTTCAATCAGCAACTCTTTTATGAAATCTGGTGGCACATGTTCCAAAAATTATTATCCAGTTTTTCTTTATTTTCAAGCCATACTCAACCGCACATTTAAAAAAGAAGCTAATTGTTTTTCTTCTACTGTGTTTTCCTTTTAAGTCCTACATGTTCTAAATGCATTTAAACTAGCTTTAAAAAGATGAAGTTCTGCATATGTTCAAAGTAATAGATCTCAAAGACATTAATTAGGCCTGGATGTAGAAATACATCATGTTTCATAAAATAGTAAGGAACCTAAACCTATTTGTCACTTATATAATTCTGAAAGTTCATTTCTACTACCATTACGAACAACTCAGGAAGAGGGTACACTTTGAAGTACAACTATGATTGATTAGACTAAAGAAATTCCAGTGCTTCGTTGTGTACTACTTTAATCTTTTGAAAAGTGAATGAACAGCAGATGGCCTAATAAAGACACTCTGTGTGTTTGCCCAGTATGGATTTGCTGTGAAGGGATTGGTTCAACACTTTAGAGTACATATATTTGGAATACATCTGTCTTAGTCAAGACAGATGGCTAAAGGAAAGAGAAACTTCCAAACACTTGGAATTAATCCAGTGTGAGCACTGCTTCTGAATGAAATTTTAATGGGGTATGACTATTGTTCTGTTAGCTTTCTTGGAAGAATGCAGCTGTGAACAGTATAGACATACACAATTTTGATGGCTACTGGACAGGACTGTTTATGCTTACTTTTAAAATAAAAATACTGTTGTTAGGTCGGTCTGTCGATAAGGAATGGTATTCATTTTCTAGTAGTCAATCCAGTATCTTCCATCACCTAAGCTGACTAAAATTAACCACACCCATATAAAACTTATTTTTCCTACCCAGTATTAAAATTAAACTTGTTAATGTGAGACTTTAAAAGTATGCGTATGTTATTTCAATCCCATGCAATGTCATACTTTAAATCACAAGATTCTTTTTAACTACCAATTTTAATACAACTTGCAAATTTGAAAGATCTACGGTGTGTGGATCAGATTATGTATGAAATTGCCTCTGCAATATATTCAGAAACACGTCAGTCAAGCTGAAAAAGCATGACATACCCATACCAACTAGAGAGTCCTGTACAACGATGAATGATTTGGGAGTTTTTTAATTTTTGTATTAAGATGTTGCATTTCAGGTGACATCTACTTTGTTGAAAAGCTGTCCATTTCAGTAAGCTTCTCTGCTAACGTTGCTGCATTAGTATTCAGACTATTTGGCTGTATTGGTCTCGTGATGTTTCTAACGTTCAGACTGTTTGGCTGTATTGGTCTCATGATGTTTCTAACTGCTGTACTCTTGTTTTCTGTTTTGCAGTAATAACAAGTAGTGGCTACAGCCCAAGATCAGCGCACCAGTACTCTCCACAGATATATCCCTCCAAGTTAGTGTCTGCACCTCTTCTAGTCTTTTATAGGGAATTGACCATGGCTGTAGGCAGTTCTGTGGTTTGTTGTAAACAAGCAGAGAGAAAGGAAAATACTTAAGCCTCAGTACTGACTCCAGAATAGCTCGCTCTCCAACTTTTTTTCCTCACATGGCTGCAGAGCAAGATCCTGCTCTGGGCACAGTACGGTATTGCTACACGAGAAATACCTTTGAATATCTGCACACAACAGAAGGAGAAAATCGGACTATTACATTCTCAGACATCAGCATCTTAACAGTGCTGGCAATGTATACAGACATATTTTGAAGAAGACAGTTTATATTTAGAAATCACAATTGCATGTGCAAGATGCGTACTGAGAGGTAACCCTGTCACAAACCCTCCCAGTGCCAACATTGCCAAACGCTTCCAAACATTCCACAGTCATGAACCACCCTTTCCTTCTCCGGTATCGTAAGATTTAAAAATCAAATAAATTGGATTAGCTTTTAATCTCTTTTTTTGTTTTTAAGCCAATGGGTGTTGTTAGGAACAGAAAATTTCTTTCACTTTTTTTTGTGGAAAACAGGCTCTTGGGCAATCACATGAATCCAGGAGTGGGAACTTTAGGAAAAAACACCGAAGATTTTGTACGAAACTGCTGCAGTTAGCAGGCTATTAGTTTGCTTGTCCTACAATCAGTGTTGTGCACATGGGTGCTTGATTCCAGTATGCCATCTATTTGTTTCCATGTATTTGATACCTATGTGACTTTGATACAGAGGAAACATCGAAACTGTAGCTGATTAGGCTTTTTCAAGTTTCTTTAACAAATTTGCATTCATCTCATGAGAGCCAATATTTATTGATACAGAAAGTAGGTGACTGAACTAAGAACAGTCCACCTTATTCCACTTAAACCAGGTTTTGGCATACTATATCTCATACTTTTGGCCAAATACATTACAAGGTTTAACAGAATTTTTAATCTACCGTAATAATTTATTGGCATCTAAATTAATGAGTAATCCTTTTCTGATAGTAACTGCTGCCAACTGTACTGAACTAATTAGAAAGAAAAAATAAAAAAAAAATAGAATCTGAAATTCAGTCATGGCTTTTAATGGTCAGGTTTCAGTTAGCGTAATTCTGCAGAGTGTGTTTACTCAACTCTTGGTCCATAAAGTCTTATTTGACTTACAAAACAATCCAAGACAAATGTTTCTCTGTATGTTTTTGCAACTCTGGAGGGCAAAAATTTTAAACTTGATTTTATTCAATCTCTCTCTAAAACCCCAGTATTTATAAATAGAAGACCATTTTTATTTCCATTCTATTTTCCTAGCCCATATTTTCCAAATGTTTAAAGCCCATCTGGTTACCCAAGTATTGCCATCAATATTTTTCATGCTGCTCTCAATGGGCACAATCCATCGCCCGTTGAAGCCAGAGGCTAGATGTCTGGTGAAGCAGAACCGTACACAGAGGACATAATGTAGTAGCTTTAACGTTCACCTCTGTATTTCCTTTATTCTTCTAGTCCAAGTTTCCCTCCACTGGATTAAAAAAGCATGAGGGCCTTTCTGATTTAAGCAGGCTGATCTTGGCTCAAAGGGGTCAAATCCATATAAAGCCGTATAGTGGTGGCACAGTCCACCTACAGCTGGACACAGTAGCTTGAGAATTAAATTGTAGTGATGGGATAGCACAAAATATTCACCGTGCCCTGAGGAATGTGAGCCAGAGTGGTTTTCAGCTTATTTCAGTGGGTGATCGAATAAATCCCAGAAGAGGAACAGCTGGCAGAATAATGAACTGCCTTTAGACATCTTTAAACCTTTTTCTTTACTTTATTGCTTGAATCAACATACAAAGTATTTGTTGCCACAGTAATGCTATTTTTCCTAATATTTAGGCCCTATCCACACATTCTTTCTACACCAGCAGCTCAAACAATGTCTGCCTATGCCGGACAAACCCAGTATTCGGGAATGCAGCAACCAGCGGTCTATACAGCCTACTCACAGACTGGACAGCCGTACAGCTTACCCACTTACGGTATTTGACATCTTGTTACTTCACCTTACGTAGAAGTAAGAGCAATGCCGATGTGAACGTTTTTTGCTTTCTTTTTTATTTTCCCAACTGTAAGAAAATATTTTAAAGAATCAGTTGAAAATTAATTTCTTACACAGATTTGGGTGTAATGTTGCCAGGCATCAAGACGGAAAGTGGGCTCTCGCAGACCCAATCACCACTGCAGAGCGGGTGCCTCAGTTACAGCCCAGGGTTTTCCACCCCACAGCCAGGCCAAACACCCTACTCTTATCAGATGCCAGGTGAGTAGCCACCACCGTCAGGGCTCATCCCATCCCGCTGCTGCCGACGGCCCCCTCTTCCCTCATATTTATGATATATTTTCCATTCATTTTTGTGAACTCCGGCAAGTACGCTTGTCATTGACAGCTACTTTTACCTCTAAAGTTTAAAGCTAAGTATTTTTTTCCAGTACTGATATGCATATACGTATTCATTTTAGTTATCTGTTAACTTAGATCTGGCCATGCAATGCAGTCCTTATTTGCACCTGCATTTTTCTATGGGGTGAAATCACATGGCAGGACTGGAAGCATTTGTTGTATTTATTAGCATACACAAGTCACTTTTCCTTGTTTCCATGCATCTGACTATGACATCATTTGTTACTTGTTTCTCTTTGGATTAGCATAATTTGTTAGAATTTCTCCTTAATTCATATTTATTCTTTCATTTATTATTCAATTAGTACCCTTTGATCACTGATAACCTGTTTTATTTGGATAATTTTTAAGCTTCTTATACAACGGTTAATCTTTTAAATATCACAAATTACAATATGAATCATCTGACATGTTGAAAACAAGGACATGCCTCATTACAGATCGATTAAAACCACCTGGATCATTAAAATATTCTTTATTTTAAGTGTTAGAACTTAGAAATGAAGGCAAAAGAGAAAAACATTTTTTGAGGAGAGGTGAGACACTGCAATAAATTGAAAAATGCTTTCTCGATCAGTGTAATGACTTACTGCCAATACCTTCCTTGCATGGTGTGAAGAGGAATGTATGCCTGTATGTGTGGAAGTAGCATTTCATTTCTTTTGAAGTTTCATTACAATGTTTTATTGTTTAAACAGAAAATAAAAGCTGTTTGTTCTTCTGATTCATCTATATCGTAACATGGAATATTGTATTTAGAATTTTATTTTTATTCACAAGCAAGTTCTCACAGTTAATTGTATTTTTGAATTTTAGGTTCTAGTTTTACACCATCATCCACTATTTATGCAAACAATTCTGTTTCAAATTCTACAAACTTCAGTAGTTCACAACAGGTATGAATATTAACATTTTTGTTTGTCAGTTACAAAAGGATTTCTATAACTCCAATGACAGCATGTTATTTTAATTTAGATCTGTTATGTTGAATTAGACTCACTGTGGTTCAATGTTATTTTCTGTGGAAAGCGATCAAAATCCCAGTGG
The DNA here is from genome assembly GCF_000699105.1 of Pygoscelis adeliae. Taxonomy (NCBI): domain Eukaryota; kingdom Metazoa; phylum Chordata; class Aves; order Sphenisciformes; family Spheniscidae; genus Pygoscelis; species Pygoscelis adeliae. The sequence continues at coordinate 2,240,323 of NW_008824338.1, forward strand.
AAGCCTAGTTGCATCTTCTGGCACTTAAATACTTCAGCAACCTCCCTATAGTCTTTTGGTAAATATCCTTAAATTAAAAAAAATTTAAACTAAACTCCCCAAACTCTTGCAAAAGTCATATGATTGCACACTTAGAAATACTTAATGGAAAAATCGCTCGTTACTTTACTTAATTAAGTACTCTGCTGCATTTGCTGTTTTAGGATTATCCATCATACACAGCTTTTGGCCAAAATCAATATGCACAGTATTACTCAGCATCAACATATGGTGCATATATGACCTCAAACAACACGGCTGATGGCACTTCATCATCATCAACCTACCAGTTACAGGACTCTCTCCCTGGCCTGACTAGTCAACCAGGTACAGATCTACATTCAGGTGAAAACAACTTTTGTATTTTATTCTGTACTTGTATAAAGACAAGATTTCCGTATCAACCTTGTTTGAATATTGACATTTTAAGCTCATGCCTTTCAGAAAATTTTATCATGCAAACCAGCCAAAATAAGCTTTTTTTTTTGTTTAGTTAGGAAACCTGTCTAGTTTATTAGTTAAATAAAGCTCTTTGCAAACTGAGATGGTTGTCTGTGGAAGGAGTAGGCCTGAAAAAAATTACAACAGTCTGGTAGGGATCTGTTAGTACCAAAAACGACTGTACAGTAACAAACCTTTAGTAAATTTTGAAGTAAAAGTTCAGTGAGCTCTCCTGTTACTGACAGTGGAACATTCCTGTATCCACCTACATGCTCTGAAGTATTGCTGTAAAGAATTTAAAACAAGATACTGTTGTTCATTTAATTATGCCCCAATCACGCTAGCAAGAGTACATGGGCTTTATTCAAATGTATACAAGCCATGCTTGCTAATTCACAAATTTAAGTAACTAAGAATAGAGCAATCAGTTGTTAGCACAAGTCTCTTTAAAAAAATAGTATTGAAGTAGTTGAAGTTGCAAAAAGAAACTTCTCAGGAGACATCTGGAGACTCAATTTGCCTGCCCAGCTCTGCCCCCTTGTGCACATCCACTACAACACAGTATTTCGTTACACGGTTCTGTTCCTAGGGCACTGCTGCTGGGTAATGGCAGCTCTTCATTTTTTCTCATTATCGTTATAACCCAGTTCACAGTCATTTACCTGCTCCATTCTATGTGTTCTGCAAACACAAATTGTCTTTTTTTTTTTTTTTTATTATGCTAGGTCTCTAAGTTCCTGAACATCTCGCCAATTTATTTTCCCCCATTTAATATAAATAGGACTAAAGTAAAGACAAGTTAAAATTATGCATTTGAAATTATGCATAGTACAGAGCAGAGCTATGAAGATCTTGATGGGGTAGTTTAGGAATTGACAGGCGCAGTCAGATGAGTGTGGTATCCTTACTGGGTGAACAGAGCCTGCTTTTGCATGCTCACTTTCCTGTATTGTTTCCATTATATAGGAAGTTCTTAATGATCTAGCTCGCTATTATGTCATATATTCATAACCTAAGTAGCCTACTAAGGCTGTGTGTAGCATCTGTGGGGAAAGGTTATCAATTGCCAGCTGCCTGGCTCAGCGCTCGTAGAGCAATCCTCTCTTCCAGGGACACTGGCTTCCCTCATGCAGCATGGGTAGTGTCTGCCTTACCCACAGACTGTGAGCATTTCCAAAAAGACTAACAAACTGGGTTTTGGATTAGGCTCTGAATAGAGGGGGAAATGTGGTTTAATCACAAAATCAACTCATTGCATAAATCTTCCTAATTCTCATCTTAACAACTGCACCATCTCACTGAAAAGTATAGTAGAAAAAACTAATGTGTTATAATAAGGAATTTGTACAAAGGAAGGGTAATACTGTGTAGAGAAGTATAAGCAGGCCTCATACTTCATACAAGCTGCTTAAATATACTAAAAAGTTGGAATTTTAATTGCATGAGTTGAAATTTTTCCTAGCGAGCTGTTTTCCTCAGGCTGATCTTCAAAGTCTGTGTGTGTGTATGCACGTGTTTGTGGTGTGGTATGGTATGGAAATGGGTATGGGGAGATACACATACCCTTGGTTTTTGATGAAAGTGTAAAATGTTATTCAGTAGTCTCAGAATGCAAATTTAGGAAGAAAAAGCTAAGAGGTAACTTGAAACAAAGTGAAATTTCAACAGTTGCAGGACATTCATAACAGACACAAATCATATGCAAAGTATTTTTAAAAGACTGTGAAGAGTACTCACAAGTGATGTTTTGGTAATTGCACATCCTGTGTACTTTTCCTTGCTCCTTTGTTACTCCTCCATGTTCTTATTTGAGAAAATCAGCGTTTCCCATATTGTCTCTCCCTTGTGTATCTGTGCTTCCTAGAAATGCTGTATAAGTTTATCATGTATTACAAACTCCCTTAATATCATAGAATCATAGAATCATAGAATCATTACGGTTGGAAGAGACCTCCAAGATCATCGAGTCCAACCGTCAACCCAACACCACCATGCCCACTAAACCATGGCCCTAAGCGCCTCATCTACCCGTTTTTTAAATACTTCCAGGGATGGGGACTCAACCACTTCCCTGGGCAGCCTGTTCCAATGTTTAACCACTCTTTCAGTAAAGAAATTTTTCCTCACATCCAATCTAAACCTCCCCTGGCACAACTTGAGGCCATTTCCTCTCGTCCTTTCGCCAGTTACTTGGGAGAAGAGACCAACACCCACCTCGCTACAGCCTCCTTTCAGGTAGTTGTAGAGAGCGATGAGGTCTCCCCTCAGCCTCCTTTTCTCCAGGCTATATCGAATAGCATTGGCAAAGAAAAGGAATCTTACATAGCTTGAACAGGTTAAAAAATACTGAAGGCTTCACATCTATGAATCAGTAAGGATTTTTCTTGTTTGTGGATTGTTTAAGCATATGAACTTGTTTTCCTGTTAAGTAGGTTGTGCATCTGAACTTACAAATCTGCCCACGCACTCCTTATTTCTGTGAAGTACTGCACTGATCATGCGACCCTCTGCTGAACACCCACTTTGTGCATACATGACATGCCTGTGCCCTTCCGTGTCACTGTAAAAATAAATTTCCATCAGTGAGGTGCAGTGTCTCGGAGATCACTTCAGATACAGTAGATCATACTGCAGAGCTTCAGCACTCACTCACTGTGTTTACTTGCTGTCTAACAAGCCTTTATTGCTCGCTCCTTAAGACTTACTCCAACCAAAACCTGAGATTAAACACAGCAAGGCATTTCACTCTTCTGCCATCTCTGCTAGCTATTCAAATAACTATCCAAAAGCTCTAATAATCTGCACACTTACCGGATTTCTTGTTTTCATAATAAAGCCCCATCAGATCAGGAGTTAATATCAGTTACAATTGTATTTATTGACCAAGAAAATGAGATGAAAATTGAAACAGACTTTACTCTATCTGCTACTCATAACAAGCAATAACACATTACGAGCCAGGAAAAAAAAGGCTTGTGATGTTGAAGCCATCTTCTGGCTGCTCTGTCTAGTAAGAATATGTAACAAAAGTCAATCCATAAGGAGAGTATGAAGTGGCTCAGAAGTTCATCCATCCCACCTCTGTGTAAGGCTCAGCTCCTTAACCTTCCCATGGACTTCTCTTCTGAGCTTGTATTGTGCCTGCCCTATATTAAGATTTTTCAAAATGCACTCGTGACCACAGAGTATCTGCGAGACAAATAGGTATCTCCAGAGGCACTTTATCTCAAATTGGGATAAGTCAGATGAATCCTGAGATGAGGTCTCAGGAGATGAGTACATTTGAGTACATTTAATCTAGGGCAGATAAAATTCTAGCCGAGGAAATAGGCCTGGGTAAAAGCTTCATGTTTTTAGGCACCTCACTTTCATATGTCCAGAGTTAGGCGAGGTGAATCACTTGTAGGATATTAGCTCCAATTCGGTTACTGGGATGCAGCAGAGCTTGGTCTCTCTTAATTTGTACCCACAGTGAAGTCACCCTTTGCAGCTTCTCCAGGAGATGGCATTAGGTCTATGTGCAGACTATGCCCACACCTCTTTTCTCCTGCTTAAGTGGTACAACTGTGTTTTAACAGGGAGGAGGGGATGTTCACATCAAACTAGAGGTGGGAAACAATGTTCTGGATATGAAAGACCACCTCCGTTTGTAACGGTGGTGCTGTAACTCCCTGTCCTCTTAACTGGAGCTGCTGGAAGGTATCCACGGCACAGAAGGCTTCATGCTGGACATGAACCAGTGTGTGTGTATGAACATCTGTGATAAAGTGGTCGTTCCATGTTCTGGTTTTAACATTTTCCTCTTGTTTTATTGGATCTCTGATGCTGCTAATAGTTCCAGTGGGACGAGGCTATGAAGTATATTTATTAGGCATGTGTTGAATATTGGAAAAGCTAAAAAATTTCAAACATTGCAATAAAAATTTCTGTCCAATATGAGCTGCAGCAGGAACTCTTCATGAAGGTAATGTTTTCAGTACTCTTTGGTACTAGAATTTCTCACATTCTTTTATGTTACATGGCTGAATTTTTAATAAGATTTCCTTTTATCAGCATTGACCTCACTTCTAAAGGAAATGGAGGATAAGAAAATGCAGTTGCTTCTTTAGCCTGCTGTTGGTAAAAAGCAAATCAAGCAATTAAGCCTACAGTTGTTCAAAAAAACATGCACTACTGACTTCTGCAGTTCTAAAATAGATGCATACCTTTCGTTCAAGTAAGAGACAGCTGCTCATTCTGATATAGAGATTAGCATAATGAAATAAAGTTGGCTTTAAATACCTAGAACTTACAAGGTACAGTGATTAGTTACAGTACTGATTAATGGATAATTATCAGTACAGCGTTGACCCAAGCAGAAGCCTGGGGCAACTGGTAATGGTTAATGCTAAATGGAAATAGAAGTTATTTACTTCAGTTGTTGGATACTTTCAGAGAAGATTTAGAACAGGGCTTTTTTTTATATTTTATTTTTGGTAGATTAGAGTAAACACAGTCATTGAGAACAGATGTTTTAATACGCAACTGTAGAAATGAGTCTTGATTTTGTTGTAAAATGTTGAAACGTTATAAATATGAAGACTTTGTGGTAAGAATGTAAACATTCATCTCCACTTATTTAATTTTTGCCTTTTCATTTCTGGGGTTTTGGTTTGGGACATTTTTTCCACTCTGTCAGAAAAATCTAGGAAATTATATTTTTGTATAGACTTCTTGCACACTCAGAACTTCTTTTGAAGCCAGTGTAGGTTTTTGCTGCACAAGAATTCTGGTTATGAAGCATCTTTTTGTACATTTGTACATTTACCAAAGTATATTTTGCTGTTCTTCTTATGGGGAAAGAACTAGGATAATGTGACCTTATTGATCGATCCACTGCCTGCAGTGTCCTTACTGACATCAACACCGTGCTGGGAATAGAAATGATTAGTCAACAAGAACTCGCTCTGTCCATTCAGTAGGGACAAGTGAAAACACCATGAGAACATTCTTCATTAGATATTATTATTGCTGCTTAATTTTCCTGCCATTTCTTGGCAAATAAGAGTTTTAGCTGAAAGAGAAACTACTATAGAATGCATATGATCCTTATCCAAATCAGGACAGACCTATCTAAAATGGTATCTGGAATAAATTCTCAAATTACAGTTTTGAAAATCTCTTCCTAGCTGCTGCCTGAATGTTCGGCTCTGTTCTGCACAAGCAGAGAAGCACATTGGTTTTGCAACATTGAAGCAGTCATCACCTAGTTCGAGAAAAAAGTAGTAGTATCTTCTTCCAGGCGATAGCAGAGTAATTTGAGTACTTTCCCAGGAAGTGAGAGAGACAGATTTGATTTCCTCCTGTTCCATGGAGGATTCATCACCTTCCACTTGGGGGTACAGGGATGTGGCTTCTGGGCCATGAAAATACATCTTTATACTTCATATATATCAATCATTCAGTCAAATAAACAAGTGCACCCTGGAGAAGGCAGTGGAACCTAGATATGTCCTTCTCCAGGTAAATGTCCTAATCAATAGGCTCAGGAACTAACTTTCTTCTTATTCTCCCTTTTCCTTGAATCTTGAATTCTTTCCTCACAATGTCTAGAGCTCCCAGTCAGGAATGTGATATTATGGGCTTAAATCTTATTCTTCCAAGAAATACAACAGTATTTTTCTAGTCAAGATATATAAATATATCTCCCAGTGTATTTATTTTAATAATCTTCTGTATGTGGTTCACTGTAAGGTATAAATAAATGATGGAAAAGATTAAGAATTTAACTATTGTGTTACATTATGCACAGACCCTTAATTGAGACTGCAGTCTATTTTTTCTTCTTAGAGTCTGCTAGACCAGAATTGTTTTTTTCTTTGTTGTGGAGGGAGAATGAGGTGAATGACGCAGAGAAGATCACAGAAACATTCAATTTTTCATGTTGGAAGGGACCTCTGCGGGTCTTTTGGTCCAACCTGCTCATGGATGAGCCAACTTAGATCATGTTGCTCAGGTTTATGTCCAATGCAGTTTTGAGTATCTCCAAGAATGGAGAATGCACAGCCTCTCTGGGCACCTGTCCCAGGGCCTGACCACTCTCATAGTGAAGGATTTTTTTCTTGTATCTAACAGGAATATCCCTTGCTGTGATTTCTGTCTGTTGTGTCTTGTCCTTTCTCTGCATACCTCTGTGAAGAGTCACTCAGCCTTTCCTCCTACATACTAAGCCCCTTAACTGTCTTGGTGGCCCTCACCTGGACTAACTCCAGTTTGTCAATATCTCCCTTCTACTTGGGGACCCAAAATTAGAGATTTTTCCAGATGTGGTCTTGCGAGTTCAGAACGGAGCAGAAAAATCACTCTCCTTGATCTGCTGGCCACTTAATGATGCTCTTTAGTAAAAATGAAAAATGTTCAGATTCCAGTTCGAAATCAGATGCATCATAGACGATTCTTTGGAAATGTTTGTACCAAGTGTTAATTTATTCTGCAGATGTGCCATCATGAGCACTTCTAATAAATATTACTGAAGTGGCCCAGAAATGCACAATTACGTGCAGCACAAGGACTCCCTTGAATCAAGCTCTGTAGTAGATGTCAGATCAAAGCTGTATCCTTTCCTTATTTAATGGAAAAAAATCAAATCGTTAATAGGATAGATGATGAAGGATTTATGCCATTTAGCACTTGGGAACCTAGTCAAACTGCATTTATTGCTAGCAGTTTTAAAGGGGCGCTGAAGGTACTGTGTTATGAAGAAAAGGATATTTTCCATTTACTGAGCTGTGGCATACAAGTACTTTGTAAAGGGAAGTTCCGTGCCATCCTTCCTGGAGATACCTTCTTCAGTCTGTCTGTCTTACATAGCTACTGGTTTGTGATCACCTCTAAAGCCCTTCGTTACCAGCAGAGGCAAAGTAGATTAAATGGGTAAGTCAGGGATAGGCCTGAGTGTTAAGAGCAACTATGCCATGCCAGATCAAAGGTCCGTCCAGCACATCTTCTCTCTCACAGCAGACAACAGCTGAATCTTAGAGAAAGATGATCAGAATGCAACAAGTACAACTTCACCCTCTTTCTAGTAGTAACTGGAATATTGCATTTAATATTATGACTTTCCTCTGCCAATTTATGGGCAGAGGTAAGGTGAAAAAAAAAAAGTGAACTCTACTAAAGAGCAGGTGACGTGGGAGGAGGAGATGAAGCAGGAAGCTGACTGGCTGTTCTGGTGCGTGGACGAGTGCCAAAGGGTGTTCCGGTAAAAGTAATGCAGGACTTGGAAATAAGTCTAGCTGAACTCCAAACATGGGAAATGAACTACTTGAACTAAAAGGCACTTCGTGTTTTGAGAAGTCATTAGTATGACTTCTAAAATACATCGTCCTTGGATATATCACGATTTTGCGTGGGCTCATGCGTATTTGTATATATGTCTGCACATGCATACGTGTCATTTTAATCTTTCTCTTATTCTGCTACGGTTTATAATGTTTCCTTGGTAAAGTCAAAAGTGTATGTGGCATCTGCAGATTCCATCTACATAAGAGAAACCACGTTATCACTCCTTTCATACAACTTTTTTAGGTCCATCTTGTGGTTGAGTTTGCATACAGCCATGTCTAGCTTTGAGAAAAAAAAAGGTTGTTATTTAAAAATCCAGCACTAATTTTGCCGTGAATGGTTGACTTTACAGGGGAGTTTGACACGGTGCAGAGCCCCTCCACGCCAATCAAAGATCTTGATGAGAGAACATGTAGGAGTTCTGCATCAAAGTCTCGGGGTAGGGGGCGGAAGAATAATCCATCACCCCCTCCGGACAGTGACTTGGAGGTATGCCTGCAATAATTGATGAAGGGTAATGTGGATGTTTCTTCTGATGAAAAGTATATTCTGAAAACTACAGCTGTGGAAATAGCTTAAAGCATTTTAGAAAACATCATGGACTCGGTCTCACTAACTGAATAGAACAGACATTAGTCACTGTTTTAACATACATGTACAATGAGACATTACTGTTCTGTATGACAGAGTTAGGCAGAAAAGTAGATGTGATTCAACCTTGCTCTTTTTAGCTCTAAGATTGCGTATCTTTCAGTTTCTCATGCAATAGAATCACAAAATTGTGAGACCTGTACTCAAAATTGTCACATTTGCTTTTAGTTTTTTGAATAGGAAATCTCAAATACATTGCTCAGCTTAATTGCACGTATTTATGAATGCAGTGTAAATATGCAGGATCATCTGGCCATAGCCTTTCAAATACTTAGGCAGAGGTTTGTCCTTGTGCTTGTAAGTAATGTCAGTGGATTTCAATGAGGCAGCTTACATCAGTGAAGTTATGGCTGTACTTAAGTATGTGCAATATCAGTGCCTTAGTGAAGAAATATATCTGCCTAATATATGGGGTGACAATTTAAAACACAAGTGGCCTCTTAGCAATGGAGTAATTATAGTCTTATTACTCCTGTGTTAGCAGTGCACTGCCTTACAGTGACAGGAGGAGGAGGAGGAGGAAGCGGAGTGCCTGTGTGTGTGTGTGAAACACTCCAGCTCTGGCATCAGGGGAACGTGCTGCCCACCGGTGCGACGTGTCCCCTGCTGCCACCAGACCCGCACTGGGAGCGAGCAGCCCTGGCCAGCCTCACTGCTGTGCCTTCACTGACCAGCTCCGGGTACAGCAGAAGACGAGACTTGCTGGGGCATGGCTGGCCACACAGCCGCTCCTGGTGGCAGGGTGGGCTGCAGAGCTAGGCACCGAATGGAAATGCCATTGCTTTTATACAGAAACTGTTACACGTTTTTTGATTTCCAAAGGATTTCACTTTTCCAGTGAAAAGACTCTAACTTTTTACATTTCAGTTTCCCTGTTTCTTTTATAGTTTACCAGTGAAAATGAACCCCTTATCAATATAAGGAGTTTCTTTCCTTTTTTTTTTTTTGTTAGAATAATCCATTTTATCCTACAATATTATTTAAATTCTGTATGACATTATATGTGGCATATAGCACTTTTACCAAAGACTTAATTTTTGCTACGCAGGAGAAATAAAGAAGAACCTTGAATCAGTAAGACTTGCAGAGAAGTATCTGAGAGTACTTTTTATCCTTAAGTTAACAATTATGCTTGACCCCCATCACGCTTCTGAAATCTGTGTTACACAGCTGTTTTGAAAAGCTTTTTAGGGGACAAATAAGAAATGGTTGAAGAGTTCAAAAGTTACTCTCCTTCTGACTTTTTACCACGCATGATACACTGTTGTTGCTGATTTTCAGAGGAAACCTGCTTGGTTAAGCGATTAGTTAAACTTTAGGACTGACTTGACTTTTAGCCCTCTGGGTGGGATGGGGGTGGGACTTTGATGTTGTTTGTTTAATAATACTGTCCCCACTTCTTTTTTCAGCGTGTATTTGTTTGGGATTTGGATGAAACAATCATAGTTTTTCATTCGCTGCTCACAGGATCCTATGCACAGAAGTATGGCAAGGTATGTGAGCCATGAATTCTGCATCGATTCCCTGTATCGGAGCTATCTGGCCTGCACGTGTATGTGTTTTTCACCTTCCATGTTCATCATGGCTTGGGTGAAGGTAGAGGGAATGTGTACAGTAAACCCCATTTTCAGAGGGTTACTGTGAAAAAGTCAAGGAGAGAAATGAGACACAGACGCTAAGCACAGTATATGAGGCAGGGCTGAAGCAGATGCTGCAAATGAGGGAAGAGTTTATAGAGCAACAGGGATGAGTTCCTGAGGTACGCTGGAAGAGACATTGCAGGGAGGTAATAGAGGTAATGGGCAAATGGAAATAACTGGCTATTTGGATGCACAGAGGAAGAAATAGGAAATAAACTGGAGTGATGGGTAATTTATGGGGAAATTGATGAATCAGAATGAGCAAGTAAGAGGCAGACCTGCTTCAACGCCAGCTGCAGATGTTATTCTTTGACTCTCCATCTTTTCCATTGAATCTTTGGTTCCCTTGGCTGGCTCTGGGGTGAGTAATGCCAGGGAGTGAATCCCTTTCCCAAGCAGACAGTTGTACTCATCCTCTTCCCTCCGGTGAGATCCAAAAGCAGTTCAGGTCACAGAGCAGCAAGCAGGAGAGCAGGAGGAAGAGCAAGGGAGGCAGAGAGAGGCAGTCGCAGCCTGCAGGAGTGGGAGCTCCCCTGCTGAGTCAGCAGCGAGCCCCGCTGGGCTGGTGGTAGGATCCCAGGGAATGGTGCTTGGGCAAGGGGAGAAAGGACTGGTGGGAAGACCGGTGCATAGCAGCAGGAGCAGACTGCTGGGAGGGGTAGAGCTAAAGGCCTGGATAAAACAAAAAATTAGGGCAAATGTATGGAAGGGAAGAAAATGGACAGGGAGAATATTGGTATGTACATACGTGGATGTAGATTTTCTAGGTGTTGTGCCATTCAAGCGTAATTAATACAAAGGTATTTCTTCTTAAGAACATAACCATGTCCACACTATGTCAGGCAAAGGGCTTGTTTAGCATAAGTTTCCTGCCTCTCTATTCCAGCCAGAATCAGATGCTCAAGAAAAGGATGTGAGAAACAGTACATTAGAGAAATGCTTTCCACACACACCTCCCCAGTGGGTTAGAAATGTCCAAAGCTAGATCTGTGAATTATAACCACAGATGGGCCAGTCCTCCGTGTTTTGAGACAGCTGTTTGTGGTTATTAAAAGAGAAAGCTAATAGGAAAACTCACAGGCCCAGACAAAAATCTGAATTTTTGGAATGCTAAGATAAGGGTAGTTATTCATGTCTTGTAAAAAACAGCCTTGCTTGTTTTGCAGCTTCACAGTGCCAAATCAGTGCACATTTCAGCGCTCTGTCAAAAACTCCTCTTCTGCTGTTCTTCAAACACTGTAACAACAGTGACTGTCAGAACCATTTTTAACTTAGAGTTATCAAAACAAGAGAGAAACCTAGCTGAACATGAACATTTATATCACTTTTGAGCGTAGCCCATAGACTGCCACAGAACTTGCTGAATTGCCCCAGTGATGTAGTCATTCCTTTCACCCTTTTTTGATTGTGCCCTTAGGATGTTTACACCTCATGCACCACCTCGCATAATATATGAGTAAAGTCTAAGTCAACTTTAATACAAAGTTTTAAAAATCAGAGCACATTTTGTAGCTCATAAACATCTGTGAATAACTTTGAAAACTGTCTTAGAGACAGCGACAGAAAGGTAGTTCCTCTTGGTTTCTCACTTCGTTATGAATAGGAATATTTGAAAAAATCCCGGTACTGCTGTTCTTTAAGAACACATCTGCTGCTATAATTGACTCTCTATACAGAGTCCTTAGGAACAGTAATGGCATATTAACAGCCAGTAGTACTGACAGCAGATAAAGTTGGCTTGTATAAACTAAGAGTATCTCAAGGGCAAGTGAAATTAATGTAGTTATACTGCTGAGATCAGCATCAGTAAACAAATGTCATGAACAACCATGAAGCAAAAGGAGAGGAATTCCGTAGAAAATCCTTTTTCTTTTGTATTGATAGGTGGCATCCATACAACTAGGGAAATGTATTCCTTTCCAGAGACTGTAAAATAAAAGTAGTAGACTTTTTCCTTCCTGCAGTGACCACCTTTGCCATATTTATAAAGAAGTCGTTGGGAAGGTAATGAGTAATTGCCAATGAAACTCAAACATATATATTGTTGACTGCAAGGAGGCTAGAGCAGTAGGAAAGGGAATACAGGGAGAGCTTAGCACGAGTAGGCTTTAACTTTTGCATGTCATTGAAGTGTTGCCTGAACTTAAGATGGAATGTGTCTGAGCCTAAGTGCCTAAGAGGTGAGACATGGGAGAAGGGAAAGATAGCACAACTGGACCTTAGTCGGTCTCTGGTGCATGACCTGTTTAGCAGATGTGGCCCTTATCTTGTCTGCGTATGATTTCCATCTGTAAACAAGGTCTTAATCCAGACTGAAGTCTGGCTTGTTAGGAGAATTGGGTTGCTATGAGAGTAAATAGTCCATGAATTGTGAGGTTCTCAGTGGAAGTCTTGAGAGCCCACAGGTCTTTCAAAGGTGTTGAGAGAGCTGTTTATCCTGGAAAGGTGGTATAAAATTACTTCTCAATTAAAAAAATTTCAGGGTAGTGTAAAATAATGGTGATACTAAATTATTTAATTGTGGTAATTTGCTATCTGATTTTAAAAAATAAAGGCATGTAATGTTACACAGATGCTCAGCTGTGCACCCTATGTTCTTGCATATGTATTTTGTGAGCCCATTTTGTATAACATAATCAGGTTACTCCCAAAAAAAGAAACCAAAACACAAATTTCTCAGGAAAAGCAGAGTTTTCCCCTTCCCCCATATTTAAATATTCTAAATGAGACTAGTGAGTCTTTAATGTCAACATTGCTTTAAGGGAAGGCATCTTCTTATACCAAGTATGTTCACTTCATATTTTCAAGGGGTGAGATACTGGGTTTAGAGCTAGTGTGAATATACAGACAGGCAAGGATGTTCACCTTCAGATCTTTCCCATCTACTCCGTGACATCTAAACTTTCATCCCCCTTTTCCGCTAACTCTTTACCCTATTTCTTGCAGTAGCCGGGCAAAAACAAAACATTCAGAAATGAGTCTTTTCATCTCTCTGCTCTGCTGCAATTCAGGCTGCGCAGGAAATGCAGTGAGGGGAGGTGCAGCATGTGGAGGTGGCCATCACGCTGTTATGGCCAGGTGGAGGGACCAATGTATGTGTGCAGGAGCACCTGAGAGCCGCAGTGGTACCAGGAAACAGTCTGTCTTTCAAAAGATTTCTACAGTTTAACAAGCAGTGGAAGTAGAAGAGAAAAGGGAAAGGGAAACCAAGCATCCTCGAGGAGAGATAGGCAATGGGGGCATTCATTGTCAGAGGTTATGTGGGAAGGCCTGGATCCAGTAGTCAAGTTTTGGGTCATGTATTTGTCAAGAGAACGTCAGATTTCTGACTTACGCTTGAGGATTTCTGAAGTTGAGAATGCACGCTCTCCTTGGTATATACTTGCCCAGCACTTTGCATGGTGTGATATTAATTTGATTTCAGAATTATATAGGCTGTTATAATAAAGATGTTAAAAACAAAACTGGTGATGAGGTGAAAGATTTAGCTTATTGGATGCATCTGTAAGCATCTCATTTGAAACACAGGGCACATTACTGCTTCTTATCTAGGCACCAGTAGATTACAGCTGTAAACTCCGCTGAAGTGGGAGAGATTTGGCCAGAGGTTGGTCAATGCATCACTTTGATATTTAAAATATAAAACTTATCCAGAGGAATATTCTATGGCTTGCTGTTGTCTACCTGTGGGTGTTTCTGTCTGACTTTTGGTGTAGTGCTTACTTAATTATAGGGCTGGTCAGAGCTAACATAAAAAGAGAATAAAAACTACCCTACACCTCTGTTAGGTTTCAGGGAAACCGTGCTGCTTCCGAGCAGTAAGAGTACCTCTCATTGTTCAGCTCCTTTGCTCATCTGCTTCGTACTTCATAAAACTAGTACATGTCTATTTTTAATTATTTACTGCAGTAGCAAATTATGAACATTGGAATTTGAGCTGTTATATTGTGACTTGTGTGGCTGATGATGGTTTTTGCAGCTGAGCACCAGTTGGCAGATACAGTTTTCTACAATGCTGAGCTCTTAAGTAAGGATTTGTTGACGTGACAGGACATGTGTTAGGAGATGTCATCATCTGTTAAAGTTCATGAGGTACATTCTTATTCCCTGTGAACAGTGTGTATTCTTTGTTCCATTACATTCCAGTTATTCTTGCTGATTTGAGGCTGATTAAACTGGAGTTTTGTCTACCTCCGAGCATTTATATTTCATTCATTTCTCCCAGGTCAATCCAGAGGGCAAGGATGCCCAGATAAACACTATGACTCAAGGTGCAACTGGCTAAAAATGAGTGAAAGTCCCTTGTGACCTTAGAAGGGGGAGAATGTGATTTCCAAGTGCAAAAATCAAAACAAATCCACACTTCATGATCACATTTGGACATTTTTGATAGCATTGCCAATGACAGAAAGTTGTCAGGGAGGACACATTAACCTTGTACACTTCTCTGGAAAGGGCTCAGAAGCTTTTTATTGCTCACTCTCTGCTTGTCCAGTCATTAAACAGCAAAACTTTGTCACCATTAACACCCATGATGACATTCCCAAGTTCACTCATAAATATGCTTTTGTCTGCCTGTATTAATAGCGTATCTCTCATGACCTCCATTTGTCCTCTCCATTCACTCCCTCATTGTCTGAGACCTCTGAGTCCGTTTTCCTACCACCTTCTAGAGAGCGTGGAACAGAAACTCCCTATGGAGTATGTGAGTTTTCCTTCATCAGCCACCAGATACGGTTATTAAGAAGAGATGTATTCTGTTCCTCCATTGCCATCCACATGAAGCTCTCCTGGAAACAGGTGTCCCCTATGAGAGAGTGAGGGCTGAACTTAAATCTGAGATTCCTACATAATGTAGGAAAGTGTCTTTAAGTGAAAAATATTGGTACTTAACTTAAGCATTTCCACTTTTTCCAAAGGTTGATTTTGTTCTAAGTCTGTTCAGGACAGCCACCCATTGAAAATCTGTTCTTACAATATTATTTGCATATTTTGCTTGTTTTCTTGCTTATTTTTAAGGCTTCATGCATACAAACTCCTGTCACAATGAATCTACCTGACAGTCTATTTATCTATTTGTTTTCTGAGATTTTATAAAAGAGAGTTTGGTGTGTTTGTATTATTTTTCCATGAAATTAAATGATTTTGAACATCTTGTGCTGAAACCTGACCTTCCAAGACAACATTAAATAGTTTTCTTCTACTAATGGACACTAAGCTTTTGGGGCTTTATTCTAGTCGCTTCCCTCTTGGTCAAAACATTTAAATATTGGTCCTCCCAGGATATTTTTACCTAGTCTCCCAGGAGGCATTCCAGTGGATGGACCAGTCTAGTACAGAAGTCCACAGACAGACAGTCTGGCTCCAGTTTAGTGCCTTCATACTAACGTAACTAAAGTAATTTGTATTTTGGTATACGGAAGTGCTGTAGCTGGTCTTGACTCTTTTGCACGCTAATGATAGCTGGCTAAAATCATGCCTCTGAGAGCCAAAGAGTTGTGCTTCTTTATTCTGCAAATTATCTGGGGAAAACGTCCAGTTGGGGTTTTTTTATTATTGTTTCCTCTTTTTTGTATGCTTGTGCGGAGTAGCACAAAATACCATTTTGGCAGGAGTTCAGTGTGCCTTTTATTCAGTTTCTCAATTTGCTGTGCTCAAATCTGTATCAGCTGCACATGTTTCTTGCTTTCTTTTCAACACTCAGTTCTTTGTGCCACTTGAGTGAGTCTGCAACGTCTGCTTCAAGTTGAAAGACAGTAAAACGATGATTGGGATATTCCTCCACATTGTGCAAACATTATAAAACCACAAGACCCTGACAAATCTGCTTTCTCTGTCTATTTTTGTATGTGAAGGAGTGAACTTAACATGGCACGAGCTGGAATGTGATGTTTAGTTCTCGTTAAACAGTTGCAGTGCAAGGTTTGGCCAATTTATTAAAGCAAGAATTGTTCATGACTTGAGAATTCAATTCCAGTGACTCTTCTTAGCAGAAGTTGTTACGGGGAGATCCCAGACTGATTTCATGCTAAGCTGAAATGAATTCTCTTTGCTTTATTTTATTTTACGTATAGTACCTAGCAATATCCTACACATGCCTTTGTCAAAACAGGAACATAGGAAATCTCATTTTAACAGTAATAAAGTCGGGCATAGTTGGTTACAAAAGTACTACTAATAAGAAAATCATAAAAGCTTTGTCACATTTACATCTTTCAACTATACTAGGCAAGGCAGGAAATTGTGATGCATAGTTGGTAGTTTCTGTAAAAATAAATTGGATTATAATGGAATATGTAATAGCAAATTTCCGCATTTAAGTCTGCTTCTACCCAGGAAGGGGAAAAAAGAGGCTGAGAATCAAAAGTCTGAGATTCCAGGCTTGGAAGCACTCCAGTGAATAACTTAACTCACATAAATAATAATGAGTTACCACCTGTGCATAAAGTTATGCACATGCCTTAGTGTTCATAGGATTGAGGTAAAGAAGCATATTGCAAATACTCGCATTGTATGCAGGAAGAAGAATTTATAATTTACTGTGCACAGAAAAAAAACGCTAGAGAAAGAAGAGAGAAACACATGTTTATATGTGATGACATTTTGATAAAAGCATTATGGTTTGATGAGGAATCTCATGAGTCCAGAGTAGTTTGATGATTTGTGTTCTAAGTATCTTACATGAGTTTTTGCAAATCTGTTAACATGTGGTCCTTAATCATCCCCTTGGAAAACTGACCTTTGTACTTGCTGCTACCTTCAGCCATGTGACTTTCAGATCCAGTGAACATGACTGCAGAAGATGTAGGGATGAAGTTATGTTACTAAGCACTGCATTTGGTTTTTACTTCTGAAAGGTAGTCTAGACCAGGTCAAGGGTCAACGTAAAAATATTTCCTTTCACTGCCGGAGAATTGGTTCTAACTTCGGATCATTACAATTTGTTGTACACTATTCTACCCTTCGAGCCTGACTTTTTCATGAGCAAGGGTTAAAATATGTCTATGTTTCAGATTTTACCATTAGTTTTTAAGTGCTTGAGGGCAGAAGCCATCTTTTATTCTGTCGTTGTGAAGCCCTGGAGTAGCGGACGTCTAATGCTGATTGGGAAGCCTTTGATCCTAATACTAACAAATGATCATGTGAGGTTTTGTGTGATTTTGTTGCCAGATGCTCGTAAACTTTTAGACTTTTAATCTCAAGGTATCTAAGAAAGGATTTCTGAAAACTTGCTAGTGTCAATCAGAGTTTAAATGATGAAATATGGATTTTTTTCTTATTTTAATAAGAGGATCATTTTAAAAGTCCATTGCAGTACGTTAAGCATAAAATAGCTAACTGAACACCACAAGCCCAGGCAGATGATTAAGGCAATGATAAAACTAGTTACCAGGTGTCAGCTAAGCATCAGGAACTGTCCGTGTGCATTCTTACTCTAAAACAAATGTAAAGTAATGCAAATTGGCTTAACCTCTTTCCTAGCAAGCCTAGGAAAGTTACATTAATTATCTCACATTTACTGTATACTAAATGCTCTCAGGCAAACTGTTATTGCAGATCGGTAGATTTGTGGTATCTTGCTGAGGTAGAGCGATTTGGTAGTGTGAAAGCTGACCTACGAACAGATGCAACATTTTGAATTAATCTCATCCAGGGACAGGAATCCTGTATTTTATCAGAAATGTAGGGATGATCTGTAGCAAACAAACAAACGTACGTATGCTTTCCCATTCCTGTGGACCACCTAGAGAATTGTGCCATAGGTTGTACACACGCTGAAGAACACTTAGAAGAACACTTACAGGCACTTTGTTGAATGAATACCTGCAATAAAATCATAAAGGGAAGCCTGGAAATTCATCAGTGAGTGCCTGCATGCAAGAAGAGTAAATATTGAGACGGAGAAGGATCAAGCACAGGGTTTGAGGATACATACTGGAACAGCACTGCTTTCAGTGGGTGCCAAAACAGCAGGAAGTGTAGGAAATAAGTGATACAGGCCTAAGCGTGGGCAAGGCAGTGATGAGTTACCCAAAATGAAACTCAATTTGGGGAAATGGGCATAGGTTCAGACTACCTTTTGTGTTTTTATAAAGCAGAGACATTGGAAATTGAAAAGGCCTCTTAAATCACACCTTCCTATCACAGTGTTTGATATTTGCGTACAAAGTAATTATTTGGTAGAGATGACTACCTTTGCTAGTTCAATTTAGCACGACCTTGGTGAGGACTTCTGTGTGCCCAAAAGTTGGGAAGAAAAGCCAAGAGATCAGAGGAATTGTGCAGTGGACTGGGTGTCACATGGAGTAATTTTGTTCCTACCTCTGCTGCTGACTCAGTGCATGGGGTCAGAAAAATTAGTTATTGTTTCATGACTCAGCTTTTTTCTGCCCACAAATTGACAGGCAAGATACTTACACATTTTTATAAAAGGCTCAGGGTTGAAAAATGTTGTGTATTCTTATTATAATAAATATCAGTTTTCTTACATATATCTTTCGTGAGAGGTTCCTTCCCTGTTTACAGCCTTCTTTATGCAGGTTTACATATGGCCACCAGGTTTTCCCCTGTCAGTTTAGCCAGGTTACAAATGCCTTGACTTTCAAAAAACTTGATGTTTCAACATCCCCAGCTCCCCAAATGTTCTCACACAGGATCAGCAGTCTCTTCTTCTAGCGTTATATTAAAATAGCTTAATACTAAAAAGATTTTAGAGAAATTTCTTGCAGTGTTAATTTTTCAAAACACTTTGTATACAGCAGTTTTTAAAGTAATTCT
Organism: Pygoscelis adeliae; assembly: GCF_000699105.1. Lineage (NCBI taxonomy): Eukaryota > Metazoa > Chordata > Aves > Sphenisciformes > Spheniscidae > Pygoscelis > Pygoscelis adeliae. The sequence continues at coordinate 2,259,195 of NW_008824338.1, forward strand.
GATACAACTTAAAGGCATTTAAGTACTTAACCTTGCTTTCTGTTTTTTAAGGATCCACCAATGGCAGTGACCCTTGGACTGCGAATGGAAGAAATGATTTTTAACCTTGCTGACACACATTTATTTTTTAATGATTTAGAGGTAAGAATCAAAAGAACATAAACCCCATTTATGTGTTTTTAACATAGTGGTTTTGCTGTGCATTAGTGGTTGTTGTGTGTGACATTTTCTGCCTATCTAGACTTTGGGTTTGTCATACTCTAATCAGAGAGACATTAGCCAGGTGGCAGTGACTTCTCGTGGCACCAGAGTCCTTCCATGAAACTGGGTGAGAGAGGGAATCTGCAAACTACCCTTTCCTCTCTTTGTCCTATGGCCATCTCTTCAGTTTCCATGGATTTAGAGCTGTCTGCAGTCATTTCCAGGAGGGGGACATATGTGCCTCCCATTCTTTCTCTTTAAGTTCTCTACATTCGCTTTCAGCGGGTGCCGTCATCCGACCACAAGAGACTGTGTTCTTCTCTTCACATACCTGAGTAGCCTTTTGGCCACAGGCCCCCCTTTCTTGCTCGAAGGCAGAATATTCTTCATTTACCTCAAAGACTGCAGCATCAGAGAGCTGGGACTATGATAGATGTGCTCATCAGTGATGTCTCTTCCCGAGGTAACCAGGCGACCACATGTTTTGTCACGATGTCCCCAGGGTGTGCAATTTGGCATCCAGTCAGAAAAGGGAGAGACCTCTTCCTAGGGAGTGACCGCTGCGGACTGCTCACCTGTCAGAAGCACACAGATGGACTGCTGCAGGGACAGTGGTCTGGGAAGCAGGCCCATCAGCTGGGCTTCACAGACTTTTCGTTTCACTTCGGGAGTCTGGATCTGTTAACGTGACAGTCTTACAACCATGCGTGTCAAGAGACGGGGGGTGAAAAACAGTTCTCAAATTAAACTATGGGCTTTTCAGACCTTCCCCTGGTCTAAATCAGTTGTTTTCTTACTCGGACTGGATCCCAGAGTTCCCTCCCTGGACAGATATTTTGCCACTAATGGCAGTTGGAAGACTTTGAGGTTTTGTTTAAAACGCCAGAGAAAGGTCTCTGGTGAGTGAATAGGAAAAATGATAAGTGAGATTTTTCCATTCACTGGGACATTGATTTTTCTAGCGTGCACTTCTTTTGTTCCTTCGTCGACTGTAGACAATAAGAAAAGCAGAAGGTACCAGGCTGCAGTTGTCTTCGTTGTCCCTTGCAGACCTCATTTATGCTTAGCTCTTTTTAAGTCAAGAAACTGGGATCTACTTCACCTTATACCTGAGCTGCACTTCCTCCTTCCAGCAGCAGAAATGTAAGAAAGTAAAGCCCTCGACATGCCTTCGCTGGTCGGTGTTTCATTGCAGTCCTAGTGCGTCATCACTTGACAATGCAAGTGCATTCGGTGAATGTTCTCCTTCTGGTGCCCCATACCAGGGGTAGATTCCAAATCAATTTTTCAAAGCATTGCTTAAATTTCTTTTTAGCAGACCTTTGCCTCTGCGTGTTCAGATTTCATGTGGCACCCAATGAACTTCAAGCTGTTCGGTAGCATATGCCCAGAGTTCTTCAATCTTGTGCTGAGTTCAAGTGGAAGAGTTGCCCTCTTTCCATATCTCTTTATTCTTGCTTATGGCCATTGAAGCTTCATTCCTTTCTCTCATTATTGATTTTCTTTGTAGATCTCAGGTTCAGCTGTCATAGGTGGATCATCACATTTTGTATATTCTTCACAGGGTGATTTTAATATCCTGTCCAAAAATTCATAGTCCAGCTCATTCCAGAGCTTGAACAGTATCCAAACAATTTTCAGTTTTAGCTAAATAAAAAAATACTACCTGGGGACTCTTTTGGAGAACCTTATAGCTCGATCAATTTGCTTTGATTAAAACCAATTTCTATAGGCAATTAAGTATTTTCTAGCCCAGAATTCATCTTTGTTTCAAAACCAACTGTCTTATAAGATTACCAAAATTCCAAACTTCTTGTTCTGAAATGAGCTGTATGCACACATTCTGGCATATACAAGGAGACCAACAATTTTCTGTCTTCTTAGCAAATAAGATATATAAGATATAATTGCATGGCATCCTGTGCCAAAGTACATAGAGGCATCCTTTAATTTGCAGATGAATAGATCTGTCTGTTTAAATATGTTTGCAGAGCACATGGCCATTACTGAATATTACACTGCCCTCGGCATGATGAATGTGTAATGAATTCTGAGAATTCCCCAGTTCTGACTTGGGGTCTCTCTCTCATCTCTCCCCCTCTCCATCTCTCTTTCTCTGTCTTCCTCTCTGCATCCTCCCCCAAGAAAGGGGAGGTGAGTGCTGAGCTGTTGATAGTCATGGCCTTCAAGACACAAGACCTTCAGTTCTTACTGGAGGAAGTGAGATAGGCCTTTATTCACTAGACAGATTACTTAGCCTTTCATCATCTCAATTTTTTAATGCTGAGCCATCAGGTCCTATACCTTCTGTCTTGCTTTCATCTTCATCCCACAATAAACCTCATGGCTCTGGACATGACAACTGCAATGTACTAATGAACCTATATTCCTGTAATATTGACTCCAGTCACTACGTCCTCTAAGCTTTCTTTTTTCCCTGTCTTTCTTGGTTGCAAACACCGCATACCAGGGTCTAGTAATAATAACCAAGTTATTGAAAGTTATCACATACAAAAACAAAGTTTTCCTTCCTCTATGCAAATCTGTCTCACTACAATGACTGCTGATGCAGAAATTCCAATCTGCTGAGACGTTCCCCGCTGACCCAGTAACCCATGTTCTAATCAGCCAAGCTGAACTTTTATTTCAGGCTAGGCTCTTCTCCAGCTATTTCATTCTCAGTGTATAAATTTTAGTTAGCTTGAGAAGTATCACTTGGGAGGGCAGTTGGTGTTTTGCCATGAAAATAGGAGTCTGGTGCTCTAGAAAGTTCATGTGCCTAAACAATGCTTAGAGATGGGACTCAGTTCTGTAATAATATCCAGACTAATGCATTCTGTTCTCAACCAGGTAAGGAATAAAATGAAGTTTTTCTCCCTATCTCAGTATTAATTTTAAGACAGCTTTTAGAAATGTTGGTAGGGCATACTATGCACGCAAAAACCCCAATTTCTACAAATTGCAAGCAGGAATTTGGACACGAATCTTCCAACTCCATTATCCCCCTCCACTCTCAGGATAATGAAGAAAAAAGAGTATTTATTTCAAAAAAAGTGAATTCCGTTTCCATTTTTATGATAATCCTACCATATTTTAAATAAGATTTTGTCATCTTTTTTTTCTCAGTAGACATGGAAATGAGAAATAAAAAATAAGATTCAGGTAAGTCTCAGAATTTGGGAGGCAGGTCAAACTAGTTTTAACAGAGACTGAAGCATATGCATAAAAAGGGGTGTTCTGTATAGTCTGAGAAAGCATAATGCTGAATATCCCCTCAGTAATAACATTTTTGTGTTCAGTGTGGCGAGTCAGTGTTTTTACTGGATAACGAAATTACTGTCCATTCCAAGAGGATAATTTTAATGGATGATTTGTTGATTCTGTACTCTCAAATTTTCAGGCTTTAAAAATGGCTGCAAAGAATTGACTGCGCTCAGATATAGATTAAATTAGTACTACTTCAAGCAAAAGCCAGTTATTGTACCTAGATTCCTTTCCTGTACTCTCAGTAATAGGAAATATATTTTATCTTTCTTAGTTTTCACCTTGCACTGACAGTGAGCCACTGTGACTTGAGTGTGGCCAGTACTGTAGCTGATGTGAAAAGTATTTGACCTTAACATTTAAAGTGACAGGCAGCTTGCTTGCTTTCCTTCCTCCCTGCAACTGTTTGGTCTCTTTTACAAGCAAACTCAGATCTAGTGTTGCGCCACCAGTTTCCTGTTTCTTTTGGGAAAAGTAGAGAACTATCTCAAATCTGCTCAGACCATCTGCTTTTTCTTTTTTTCTGGAAAGTTTTTTCACACCATGTAAGTGAATTTGTAAAATGGAAACATTTTAGTTGAAGTAGGTAAGTAAACAAGAAAACAAAGTAAAACGAAGCAAGGAGTGGTGGGCACGTGAGTTTGTTACTGGTCAGCAAATGCGTATTGCCAGTGTGGTAAGGAGGTGAGCCATAGATCTGAGAGGAGAAGAGGAAGGAGGAAAAGGAGGAGGCTGGAGAGTGGTGGTGGGTTTGATCCTCGTATGTGCCTGGAAACTTAAGAACCTTCTTGCAGGGACAAGGGGCAAGTAATCAGAAAACTTCATGTTCCCCTCATCTCCTGTTCCTGGAGTCAATGAACAAACTGTGAGATAAAAAAGTAAAAGTAAACAGCTGAGCCTTTGCCACCCACTCATATTTAACTTAATAATGAAATTATCAGCAGAACAGTTATCTGGAATTTTTCAAGGCTGGAGCAATGTAGCTGAAAGGCTTAACAAAACCCAAACAGCAGCAGACACTCCTTCTTATCCGTCAGGGCTTCTGTGTGCCCTCCATTTAATTAGTACACCTTCGAATCCACAGGACTGATTTTTAAACTTTTAAAATTGTCTTACGCTTTGACCAGTTCCAGGGAGGTGATTAGGAAGCCAGCTATTGCTCAGATATTGCAAAATACAGAGTTAGAATTTGTCCCAGTGGGGCACTTTGTCTGATTTTTGAGTTCCTGTCCTACGCTGGGTGGAGTATAGCTGCATTTTTTTTCTGGAGTGTAAATAATAAATAAGGATAAAGAAATGAATCTTTTATTTCAGCTGCCACTTCCCCTTTTCTTTCTCTTTTCATCTGCTATTTACATCCAAAAGCAGCTTCTTTAAAATATTCTACAGCTCAAGATAATCTCCTCAGAGAGAACCAAAACACTTTATTTCTCCAGTGGGGAGAAGAATGCTTTATTTCTGTTCCTTGAACGCAGCTCTTTCATGCCTGTCTTAGTGGATTAAGCCAGATAAGCAGAGTTTGGCCACTCATTCTTTCAGTCTTGACACAAAATTTTAAATTATGATTGCTTGTATGATGCAATGAAATTATGTATTTGAAAATGAAATTATATGTATTTATTTTATTAAAAATTGCTAATTTATTTTTTAATAACTTACTTCATGTGGGTAAAAGTCTGTTCAGTTTTCATTCAGTGCAAAGCAAACAAAACAGAAATAAGAAATGGCAATTCCAAATTCACACACTAGGAACTTGTGGCATACACTTTGGAAATCACTCCCCTGTTCAGATTTATCCTTTATCTGGACAAAGTGGCACTGGTACAAGACTGAGATTGGAAACTTAGAACTGTGTGCTCCTGCATGTCACAGAGAGTCTGAATTAAGTGCTAGTTGTCAGCAACTTTATTTGAAGTAGATGACTCGGACGACTCTTTATCTGAGGCATAGAGCTGTGCATTTTGAAAGCTCAGCCTCATTTTGTCTTAGTGATGAGATTAAATTATCTGAAAACATTAGTTGGGGAGTAATTTTTAAATACGTCCTTGAACTTTTTCATAAATTATATTAGGATTATGTTAACAACAGCTATTTTAAATATTAAAAAATTACTTACATACAGGAAAGTAAAATCTCCAGGCCCTGAATTTCAGGTGTGTCTTTGGGTTGAGATGTTAATTCTAGCAACTACAGAAAACAGTAATACGATGCCTGTTCACATTTACTGTTGCATGGTGGCTTGAGTTATTTATTTATTTATTTGTGCTTCCCCCACATTTTCCTATCTTTCTGCCATAACCACGGTGCAGAAAAGGATATTTGATAGCTATCCAATTATAAAACCAGCTTGGAGAGGAGTTCAGTTTTCCAGTGCATCTCAGTTCCCTGGAGTTACTTCCATCCCTTCCGAAACCAGGAAATAATGAAATTCTCCAGGACTGCTTAATTATCTGTGATTTTCCAGCCAAAGGCATTTGGATAAATCAAGAAAAGAATCTGATAAGCATCCAAATTCCTAGAGATTTAACAGAAGTTACATGCCTGTGGAGGTTCGCAGCAGCTTTTAGGAAGTGGGGAAATAAGGTTTTGGAATATTGGTGTGCTAGAGAGACTATAAATGAGACTTGCAATTGTTGGGTTTTTTTCAATTAAAATAATTTTAATCAAAAACACACTAAAATTACATATCACTTTTCTAAAGGCCTATTTTAACTAATAATTTATACAGTGTAGAAGGAGTTGAGGGTTGTATTATTTTAAATGAATTGGTGGTAAGAGGAAGCTGTAAGTGTACATACACTGCCATCTCCTGGTGCACTTAGTGGCCTGCACCGATCATTTCTTCAACGTCTGTACTAAGCATATGGACAGCATACTCTTTTATAAGATAATTTATCTTTTTTTTTTTCTCAACAGGAGTGTGATCAAGTTCATATAGATGATGTTTCTTCTGATGATAATGGACAAGACCTAAGGTAAGATAGAGCATTTGTTTCTTTTTTTATTTTCTTCAAAGATTAAATAAATTGAGCATTTACAGGAATACATTGTATTTATTTTTACTGTATTTTGGGTGTTTGCAGTACCTACAGTTTTGCAACTGATGGCTTCCATGCAGCTGCAAGTAGTGCAAACCTTTGTCTGCCAACAGGTGTAAGAGGAGGGGTTGACTGGATGAGGAAGCTGGCTTTCCGTTACAGAAGAGTAAAAGAGTTGTATAATACTTACAAGAACAACATAGGAGGTGAGTTTAATTGTCAAAACCAATTTAGAATGCTGATCAGGTTAAACTGCATAGTGATGGGCTCCTGCTGAGGGAATGTGCCTTGGAAGCCACAGAGTGGAAGGAAAGTGATGTGACTGGACCTTGGGGTACTGAAAGCAACTGACTGTAATGGCAGAGCCAACATTGTGCTGTTGTGCAGGAGAACCAGAGATGGGGAAACCGAGCAGGCTTCCATTTAGCTTCCGCAGAGACCATTTTTCTCCTTCCGACCCAGCTCGGCTATACCTGCCTTACTGATTGGCTGAGCCACTTATTCTACCTCAAATGTGCTGTTATTCTAGGAAAGAGGTTGTATAGTTTCCACAGCACAAATTGGTTGTGGCTGGCCTATTCCTCCTACGTTTTCGTGATCTAGTTGGTAACAACACACTGTCTGCTAAATTCTCTGCTGGGTACCTGCTAGTCTATTTTCACCAGTGGAAGCAAGAAAACTCCAGCACTGCCACACCAGTAGCCCCTTTTGTTGACTCTCTAGCTTACACAGTTAATTGTGCTGCAAGAAATCCGAGTCTCATTTGGGCTGAGAGCTTTCCTGTTGCTGTTTTCATTCATGGACTCACTCATGTCCGTGCCAGCAGGCTTGTAGGAAATCAAGCAGCAGAACTGAAAGAATCTGTCCTGGAGAGTCCTATGTGACTCGCAGAGGCAGCCAGCCCTCTTCTGAGGAGGGGAATATGTCAACTGACTCCCTCAAGAAGAGCCTGCGAGAACAGGGAATACTTAGAAGTCTTCAAGCGTTGCTACAGCCACAGTTGTGGATAAGATGAGGACAACCCAACCAGGAAGGAGTCCAAGTGAACACTCTCCCATTCTATAGCATGGGCTTTTTCAACTCATCTGCAATTTATTTCAAAGGAACCTGAAACTCAAAGTGAAGCTTACCTTCAGCAAAACCAGACAGTCTGGTGTTCACTTCCTGCAGTCTCTGAAAAATGGGAAACAGTACTACTAACATGGACAGTGAATTAGTCGTTACCTTAATCATTTTCGAAACTCTGTAAATCTGAAATACGTATTTTCTTTTAGAAGCTCAAAGTCTTTACTTGCCGTAGGATGAAGCAATAGGAGCAAAGGGTGATAGTAAATGACTGGCTTTCACGGGCCCTGCCTTGCCCTTCATTGGTGTCATGAGTGAAGTTTTTATATATTAAGAATACTTGAAACAGTATTAACCAAATGTTACTGGGTTTTCTTATATCTCCTAATGCATCTAAGGTTCTAAAGCTATTACATTTCATAAAACCTTTAACATCAGTAAGAGCTTAAGTCCAAGAGCACAGCATAGGGAAACACACTAAGAGGAACAATCATTGCAAAGGCAGAGTGCCGATGTGTGGTGCATTGTATTAAGGTTTTTATTCTCTCCCACAAATCCTGCTTCTGAAATATATTCCATCCTTAGTGGGCAAGTTCCTTCATTCATCCTCTACTTCTTAGCTTTTTTAATAATCTTTTTATCACATATGTATCTATTTCAAAATAGCTGTTAGAAAGCAACAGAAGGCTAGATCAAACTAGGTATTTTTAGATTGCTGCATTTCAGATTTTTGAAGACAGTCATGATCACTTCTTGGGAACATAGGGTGTGAAAGAGAAGAGGGATACTAAAGGTCATGAAACCTGCTTCCCTGCTCTTCCAGGACCAAATCTAAATTTAAAAAAGCTTGGTTCCAAAGAACTCATGTCTCAACAGTCAATAGACGGGGTATTTTTTAAAATCTGACCATCCATACCCAAAAGGAGATTTTAAGGTGCTTTTAAGAACTAACTGAGATATGAGGACATAAGATGTACACTGTTTCAGAGCTGTAAATGCTATAAAAGGAGCTATCATTACCAACTACAACAGGACATGAAGAGCAAGCCATCAGCAAACAAATGTATTTCCATAGGTGTAACCTGAGGTTCACCTGTATACAGAGTCATAAGCAGGGCAGTTTAAAACATATGCAGATACTGCAAAGGCAAGTTTATTCTAAGGTCTCTTCTTTTGTGAATGTCTCTGCCTATGATCCCAATGTCATGGATCTCCTTGTCACTGCCTCTGATAATTAGAGAATAAGATATATGTGAGGAGTGGGTTTAAAAAATGTGTATTTCTGAAAGGTATACTTTGAAACGTAGTAACGTAGGCTGAATAGATGAGAAAAAAATCAGACAACTAATTACTAGTATCTGCAGTACTCTCTGACATTGCTTGATATAGTGGAATGCAAATAAAAGCAGAGCAATTTACTGAGCCTTGAAGACAATAGATTTTCTCTTTGATGTTTTTTCAAGTTCTAGTGGAATTTAAGATAGAAACAATGAACATAAAATCTATACGTTCCAGCTAATACAGAATTTAATTTGTATTTTTTCTTTTCTTGCGTTTTTACATTAAAGGACTCCTGGGTCCCGCTAAAAGAGATGCATGGTTGCAATTAAGAGCAGAGATTGAAGCTCTGACAGACTCCTGGCTAACAAATGCACTTAAATCATTATCAATTATCAGCACAAGGTATGTATTTGAGTCTACTGTAAAAAAGTTTCTAGTTTTGGACTTGTAATGGCTATTTTTTGACATTTTAAGTTACAATAAATTAGTGCCTTTAAAGAACAGAACAAGTCTAATACGGCTTTTGAACAGGACATAGGAAAAATTCCATGGAAAGTGATTTCATTTTCAGTTATTCCAGCGTTTACTAAAGATAGTATGAAGTGTCTTCTAAAATGTGATAAATGTCCCTGTGTATATTGAAAGGATATTGTAGAATTCTGAGCCAGCCTTTAATTTATCATCTTCTGGGCAGCATCCTCTGAACTCCACGTCTCTCTGTTCTGTGCTTCAATGTTTGTGCCTATTCACAATGCTACCTAAATACTGTATAGATCCCAGAACACAAAATCATTTTCCTTCTGTCCTTCCAGACAAATCAGTATGCATAAGCATATACCTAAGTTTTCAGAAGAGCAAAAATCTGTTTTAACTGAGTTAAAAGTCTGGGTTCCCAGTAATGACGTAAAATGTATTGTTCCTTTAAAATAATAAAACTGTGAACACTGCTGCTGCTTAGTCAGCCATGCAATATGTATCTCATCAGAAATCCTCAAAAATTCTGGTTTTAAACCATAAAAAAGAACAATGTTAAGCCATCTTGCCTTCTAAACATGTCTGGGAAAAGAGTCGGTGTCAAGTGGAAAGAACAAACTTGGAAAGATGTGAAAAACTTATTTTAAACATAACAACTTTTGCAATATGTTTATCTCTTAATTGTTGTTTATTTAACAGTGTCTTAAGCACCTCAAGAGAAAAAAAGTAAAAAATTTGTGTAAGCCATTGTGTTTAGCTCTGCATTTCTTTCTGAATTGCTAGTCTTCAAAAAGACATTTGGTAATGAAGGCCAGTTGAGCATTGGTGAATGAGTCTGGAAAACTGTTATCAGTTACTGAGGACTGCTAAATAAGTCTTTTGTCTTGTCTTCAAAGAACTGTACAGCTATAAATCTTCAGAAGCTACCTGTGAGGCAGCTAAACATTGCCTATATGTTGCTCACAGGAAATTGAGATACATAAAGGCAGAAATAGTAGCCGAAGGTCTTGCTCGGAGTTTGTGGAAGAACCAGGAGGAAAAATCACAACTATTTGCTCTCAGCTCCATGTTCACACCATGGTCACGCTCATGTTCCAGCCTGTCAGTGCCTAAAGTAGCCTGGCTCTGAGTTTTCTGTTGTGTAACTGCTAGCACAACTTCTCCATTGAAGTTTTCATCCTCACCATTGGGTGCTAGCTTATTAACATGATTATTCTTATCTCTCCCTCTTCTCAGAAATATTCTTACTCTTGAAACATGAAGAAAGTGATGTCATTGTGCAGAAATGTGTATTGGCTGTTTATTTCCCCTCAAGACAGGAGTAACAAACGATGTTTTCATGTTCTCCTAACTCTTTTATTTGGCTGGTAGCTACTGCCAATTAATTGCCAGCATGAAAATTATGCTTTCAAAGCATTCGAATGCCTATTTTCAGAGCTAGTTAGTGATCTTAAATGTCTGTATTTTAGTGGACCCGTCTTCAAGGACCTGGTTTTTATAAACCAGTGTGGAATATTTCCTACACATCGGGCCTGCATATTTTTTTAAAGGATTTTGCCACAAGTTTTATGTTCATTTTTCTGGAAATTTTGGTGCTGAGCAGCACTGCTGTGTGGGTGAAAGTAAATGCTGAGGAATCCTGAATATGCTCTCCACAGCTGGTTCACCTCATCAGCATTTGGGTAATGGTTTTAAACTATTTAAACTGAAACTATTTCTCTCATTTTAGGAGTAACTGTGTAAATGTTTTGGTAACAACAACTCAGCTTATCCCAGCACTTGCAAAAGTTCTACTATACAGCTTAGGAGGAGCTTTTCCTATTGAAAATATTTACAGTGCAACCAAAATAGGTAAGAAAATTATTCTTTCATCCATTCCGACTACACTGCGTGACCAATATTTTTTTGCCAGTAATGGATGGATTCCAAGCCACTTCCCTGACACTTACAGTGTTAGTTACAAGATTTAGGCATTGCATATGTTCAGATTTGTTTATGTCAATAAATTCCAAATTCAGCTTATTTTCAATGATGCCTGAAGGAATAAAGGTCCCCATACTGATTAAAAGCCTCAGAAACTCCTAAGTGTGGCGCAGAAAACAAAAAATGTGCAGAAAAGAATGAAGAAAAGTGTTTTGTGAATTCAGATCTAAGCAGAACTTCTGTTAAAATAGTCTCTGCTCTGACCTTCAGCTCTATGTAAGCTCGGCCACCGCTTCACAAGCTTTTTCTGGAAGCATAGTACATCAGTGAGGGTAACGACAACTGTTACCAACAGAAGCTGTGTTGATGGGTGCCACAAGGGCACTTCCCTATTCTGTTCATAACTGTGTACCTCTTGTGTATTACAGTTTGAAAATTTATGGGTTTTGGAAATTGCATCCAAAATTTTCTTGTAAACCAAGAAAAGTTATCATTCTTGCGAAATGTGATACGGCCTACAGTGACTGACAGTTTTGGCAGATTTCGTGATTTACCAATTATTAATTCAGGAATGCTTAATTTCTATACCTATGACACCTTATATAACATGGAGTGTGGCATTTCATTGACAAAAGCATTATAACATATTTCCTAAATGATTTTCACAAGTGAAAAAGCAATGCATATTCTAACAGTGTCAGGAAAAACTATTACCTCAGTCATGCTTTAATTAGCTGTAGCTGTCCTCTAGACAGAAATGCCCCAAAGACTTTAAAAACTTAAGTCAAGGCACGAAGTATCCCAAATACCACATGGTACTGAGAAGCCTCTGGAACGAATGTCATCTGTCATACAGCCTGTACATGTTGGATTCAGTCACTGAGATTGCGCTCGGACCAAAGGAAGGAGCATTAAGAAGTAGTGCCAACAGTACAGAGGGGGTGGTGAAGTGAAGCAGAGTCTCTGGAGGCTCTGTCAAAGTAATTCTGCACCAGGAATTCCTTCTGGGAACGGTGTGGCCACTGTTACACCCCTGCCGGGAGGACAGAAAACTCTGTTGGGTACAAGATCTCTCTCTACTTTTCGTCTCAGTGATCTCTGCACTATGCTGGGCACAGGACTATAATTGCAGCTGTCGCTTGCACACACTGAAATCTGGTCCTCGCTCAATAGTTTTCGTAATCATAAGCCCTTTTTTGTGGGCCAGCTGAAAAAAAGCAAGAGGAGAGCAGTAAGCATCGGAGATCTAGAAATCATGAGCTTGTGAGAAGAGACTGAAAAACCTGGGGTGGGGATAGACATAATAACAAGCAAGGTAAAAAGCTATCACAGAGAGGGAAGAAGTAATCTTGCTCTACTTTGATGGGAGGTATGACAGTAGGTGATGATTTCTGTGCAATAGGGCACGTGTAGGTCGCATGTCAAAGAGAAACTTCCTAATGGAAAGGGTTAATTAAATATGGAGATCGCCTGTGGGAACAGCGAAATCATCACATTAGGACAGTTTTAGGATCAATAGCACAAGCATTTCTTGGTAAAACTGAACCTGCAGTACAATGAGAAGATCAGCAGATGACTTTGCTTGGTCCCTTTCAATCCTGTTTATTGTTGTTACTGGCTTAGCCTGCTTGCTTCCACATCTCTCCAAAAGAGCCAAATGCTTCATGGAAGTTCTCCCAGGAACTAATTTTATTTTGCTTGTCCATTGTTCTTTGAACACTTTTTCGCATTGCTACATCACTCATTGTTGCAGATACATTAGAATTAAAATTTTTGCTTTCCTTGAAAAAATATTACTACAATAATAGGTAAATATTTAAATTTCATTATTCGTTCAATGACCTATTCATTTTTGCAGTGCTGCTAATTCCTTTACTTTAGTGGCTTTTCTGTAATTCTTAAGAAAGAGATTTAGTTTTACTTGGAACAGCTTAGTGTCACTAAGGGAATTAATTGCTTCTTACCAGTTTTGGCTCTAAATCCCAAGGAAGGGAACTTTTAAAAAGTAGCAGTAACAATGTTATACCACTGCAATAATCCTTTGTAGGGCTTCACCATAACTCACTTGATAGCTTGAATAAGTAGTGCATTGTTTTTCAGGCAAAGAGAGCTGTTTTGAGCGTATAGTGTCCAGATTTGGCACTAACATAACTTATGTTGTGATTGGAGATGGCCGAGATGAGGAACATGCAGCTAATCAGGTAACTTCACTCTGAACTCTTATCTCATTTATCTTCCAGGAAAAGAAAGTTGCTTTGAACGAATAATGCAAAGGTTTGGCAGAAAAGTAGTATATGTTGTAATTGGGGATGGTGTAGAAGAAGAACAGGCAGCAAAAAAGGTAACCTGTCTCCTGAAATGTTGGTGTGATACATAGCTACTAATGCAAGCCTTTCTGTTTGCATTTCTGTCAGTGTTGCACAATGACAGAATGACAAATAATTTCAGTCCACAGATGCAAGGCAACAAGAGCATGATGAGATCAAAACGTAGAGTAAAATGAACCATTTGGATTCTAGCATTTGCTTCACTTCAGTTTGGAAAGAAAAAAAATGCAAAATTATTTTCAAAATAAATGAAAAATGATTGCAGCAAAAATGTCTGACTGGCTTCAAGCAAATTAAACAGAAGAGATAGAAAGGGCTATGACATGATGGTTGGGTGGTGGTTTTCTTTAAATGGTGAAATCAGGGAGGTTTCAGGAGAAGTGTTACAGAGAATGTGGAAAAACATCTAAAGGACTGTGCAAATTTTTTGCTAACATAGATGATGACCTGTAGTTTATTGGAGCAAATATGATGAACATACAATTTGCTTCAAGAAAGACATACCTGCAAAAGGAAAAAGAACACAACACAGAGGTTGTGCAACAAGTCTGTTTCTAAAAAAGAACTGTTTCTATAGAAATATCCAATTTTCTCATGATAATAATTCAAGTCTAAATTTCACCAGATAGGTTTCCAATATTCGGAAACAGATCAAATCAGTAATTTGCACCATACTTCCCAGTATAACCTTGGAAGTGTGCAGAAACTGAAAATTTTTGCCTTACGATGTCTGCGCAGGACAAGTGGTGTAAGTATCATTGTGCTAGGAGTAGCAAAATAAAGTGCCCTTTTAGTGTTGTAGCTGGAATGGAAACAAAATGAAAATAACCAAAATGCTCATTCCAAATGGTTCCTTAATACAGGTACAGTACTGGTGATGGGTCTTTGTTTAGTTTGTGCTAAACAGAGGTGGTTGGATTGTGTACTTTCCAGTTTGGCATGCTTTTTTCTTAACGTTGGCTATATTGCATGGATAGATAGAGAATTCAGAGAGATGGATGAATATAGCACATCACAAATAGATCTGAACACAAGATGAAAGTGTGTGTGGGGGGTTTATTCTGATGAATTGCTGAAGGAGAATAGTGCATATATCTGCATCTGTCTCAGACACTGATGCTTTCTGCAACACAAATTATCTTTTTTTAAACCAGAAATGTGTTGTTTTCTTATCCAAACAGATTTCTTTTTTCCCCCTAGATGGAGAAAAATGTAATTCAACTCTGTTTCAAAGTGTTGTGTGTGAAGCCTCTTTTAATGAAAGTCTTATAGCCCTTTAAATGATCATTCGGTATTTTGCAAAGTCTAATAAGTGGAGCGGAAAGGGATTTCCTATTAATGCTCCTTCGTATGGGTTTGCATGCTAACAACAAGCAAATAGCCCTTACTAAATAACGGGCTCTTTCCAAAGAAACTATTAAGAAAGACTATCTAATTATTTTAACCTCAGTTGAACTATTAAGCTCAGATCTATTTTGGTCTGGTTTTTGTCAGTACTTTACTAGCAAAAATCAATCTAGAAACACAGCGGTGTAAAATACGTGGTGGTAATCTGACTAGCCCTGTGTCACAGTGTTCCATCTTTCCTGACCTTTTCCCCCCTCTAACAAACACAGCACAACATGCCTTTCTGGAGGATATCCAGTCATTCGGACCTCTTGGCTCTCCATCAAGCACTGGAACTAGAGTATTTGTAACTGTGTTCTAAAGTTGGCGATCCTTTTTTTTTTTATATATATATATATTTCAAGTACACTGAATTTTTATGTGTGATTCAATGCCTCTGGCTTTACACATATGAATTGTCTTAAGAAGGGAAGAAATATTTGGAATTAAAAATTCCAAATTGAAGAATTCAGATTGCTGAATGGAGTTAAAACATTAGTGCTACGTAAGGAAGCTCTATGGTCTTATATATGCAACGTTTTAAAATGAATTAAAACTGTGGAGGTTGCTGGTACACACCAAGTGAGCCCTGACAGGAGTGAACAAAGGACTCGAACTGGCAAAGCACCACATGCGTTTTCCAGCCGAAAAGGTGGTGTTCAACAACATTCCTCAAAATGGGATATATTCTCAGCACTGAGGTTTGAACCAGACTTTAGCCTACCTAACCCAGAAAATCTGAATTGGAATGCACTCAGACTGTATAATGACAATCCTGTCTAGACCTGTAATTTGTGTAAATTATTGATGAAAATAATTTACTGTGACTTTATTAGCAGCTGATTTTGGAAGTGGATGCAATTTTTCTTTCTTTTGGGGGGTCAGGGGAGGGAGAGGGTTATATAATATTGTCTCTTTTATAAGTTTGGCAAACAGAATGTGCATAATGATGTGTTGTGCCTTAAAGAGAAGACTGTGTTCGTGTGTTATAATGTAATTTTGGTTAAAAACTATGTAGATAAACAAAAAAACCTTTGTGATAATTTTTGACATGACCAAATTTGAAATTCAAAGAAATCAAAGAGCAGGGCTGCACCAAAGCATTTAAGTATTTGTTGCAGTAAGAAAAAATAATAAAGGAACGTTTGTGTTTTTATTTGGATTCTGAATAATTCCACTGATTGTTCAAGGAAAGTTAAGAGTATGTTGGGAGGTTGATACTGGGGACCGCTACCTTGAAAGCTAAAAAAAAAATGTTTAACACCTTCAGCATAATTTCTTGATTCTCCGACAAGAGAACTAAGAGCCATATTCATGAATTACTTAGTCCACTGAAAGCCATACAGTGAGTGCATCTGCTGTGTAGAAAAGGACAAATTCCCACCCAGCAGACAAAGTGTGCAGGTGGCACTACTGGAAGGTGAAAATGTGAAGTTAAGCCCAGATGGGGAATAAAACACAAGTTCATTAGGAATGAAAAATTACTAAAGAATCTCTCACCAGTCAGATGCACAAATGATGCTACATTTAGCATATTCAGGATCAACACAAGCTGCTGAAATTGCTGGCATGATGACATTGGCCATTTCAGGAGCACAGTCTACTTCAGTAAATATAACAGTGTTTTGGTAGCTTTTCCATTCTGTTCCACATTTATGTGGCTTCTGGTTCGGGTCAACACGATTTTCCTCACCCATTTTTGATTGCACAAGAATATTACACAGGAGCAACCCTAAATGTTTTTGAATCAGAAATTCCAATAGCATGTCAGGCATCTGAGGAGAGGATAAGGAGGGGATTTTTATGAAGAAATATTGAGAAATATATTACCTTAATTTTCATCATTTCTATTAAAAATTACGGTCCATACAGCGATAATTACCTTGCAAGTTTTGAACATGCTACCTTTCAGCTTTGGAAAATGAGCAAGGTCCATATTGCACACAGGGTCCCTAGCACTCCACGTGCAGCTTGAGCACTCTGAAACAACAGCAAGTGGTTCGTATCTCATGGCAGAAGATGAAAACTGCTTTTTGATTTTTAACACTGTATGTGGAGACACCTGAGGTTGCCTGTGCTCTGACTGCATGAAGAAGGTGTTAAATGTAAACTCCGGGATGCCTACACAAGCACAGTAGTCAGCACTGAGGTGAAGATCTTCCCTCTCTGTGCTATGAAGCCACCTTATGTCTAGTTACCAGGCAGTAACTTTGTTGATTTAAACTTTGTAGGTTATATGAAAGTTAGTTGGTAGGTGAAAGCCTGGAGCCACTAAAAGTCCAAGGCAAAGCTCCTCCTAAAAATGGGATTCCTTTGCTGTGTTGGAATTGGATCTACAAGTCGCCACACAACAAATAAATGATTTATCACTGGGCAGTGTGAAGCCATCACACGAGACTTGCCACATATGAAATCATTATACATCAGTTACTCGGGTGATAGATTTGTGTGTCCAACAAGTAAAAATGATTCATACCTTCTTTATATTTACAGTACCTGTCTAATCAAATTTGGCCTGGAAGTACATTTTTCCTAAAAAGCTGGGGTACCAGCTTTTTGTTGTTTTTCAAGTGGGAAAAAAGTGTTTCTACTGGAATAGGAAAAAAGGTGAAACAAAGCCCTTCTCAAGTTCCAGCATCATAACATTGCATGAGAATATCAGCGTAAAAGCTGTTGATAAAATTTACCAAAAAATTGGTATGTTGAACTAGCTTATTTCTCTTTTTTTTTTTGTTTTGGACAAGTCATAGTGTTATTTAAATGCATGAAGCAATATTACTTCTCAAGTTATTTGTTCAGCTTTTCAGTGTTCTTTTCCTAATCAGATGTAAGAACAAACAATAGCCCAGCAACGACCATCGGTTCTTATAAAAGGTTTGCAGTGCCTTCGTTGAAGTTGTGCTTAGCTCTCTGTGGCAGGTATGGCTCAATTAATATACTGGTCTTCTAGAGAGGAGATGGAGGCAAAAGGAGGGAAGTTTTACAGAGCATGACAAAGTTCTGATTTTAATTTGGATTCTGTGCACTACCATAGCAGAAGTTAATTATAAAAATAAATAATCCACAAAAATGTACATCCAAAGAAAATTCAAGGATTTAGTTCAAAAGCCTTTGCAATACTAAAATCCTAAAACAAAATTTCAGAGCACAAATACTCTCTTCCTAAGCAAAAAGCATTATATATCTTTAAATAAAAGTGTGTAGTACATGCCTGTCTTATAGAGAGAAATTACTCTGATACATTTTCCTGCATGAACAGTACAGAGGAGAAAATAACCAAGGCAGAGACATAGTCACGCCAGACTGTTCCAGATGGGCCTAAGTAGATTAAACCGAGGGCTGGTCATTTTGACAGAGTGCATTTTAATTCAACAGCAAATTAATCAGAAACTGCCTTCCCTTCAGTCTCTCCTCAACAACCAAGATTGAGCACAATGTCATGTTTGCAAGTATTTTGGGCAAATGAAGTATAGAATATAATGCCTTTTGCTGATACTTTAGCAGTTCTCAGTCAGTACAGAACTTGAATGTTCATCAGGCGTTTGAATAGTCAGCTTGCAGAATACAAATACGGTGTGATCGCAGTCACAAGGTAGTATCTTAAATAGATATAACTCTGTGCAGTTCAGTATATCAGTAAAAGAAGACAGGAAAAACTAAAAATGATGCTTCTTTTTAGATGCCTGTGGAGATTGTGCACAAAGATACAGGTGGCAGCCAGCTCCCAGATCTGTTTTCATTAGAAACCACTGTGAGCAGCAGTGTTTGCATCTAAAGCAGATGCGGAGTATGTTCCAGTGTAAGCACTGACAAGGGAGATGAGGCAAAATCAAAATCCTGTATACAAGCACACTTCATCTTGGGGCAGATGAAATCCTGCAGCCAATCGGAATTGCAGTTTATGGAGAATACAGATTTGGCCCACAGTAGGAAGACTGGATTTTAGTTGTGAGGTTGTATCCAGATCCAAGGTTTCGGTTCAAACGTCATCTCTGCTTTACAGGATTGACACCAGGCATATGCTCTAAATGAATATGGTATTTAGTATCTCTGAAGAGGAGCTGAAGTGACATGAGGCAAAATCCCAGCAATAGCAGCATTTTGGAGATATAATTGAAGCCAAGGGTCTCTGTCATGTATTAGCAGATTATAGTTTATTAGGGCCTATGTAATTTAAGAAAATGTAAATTAAAATTAAAAGCTTGTAAAATTATGTACATCTTTACTATTTCTCAATAAATACACTTGGAAATGTCATTTTCTGCACTATACCATGTTGTAAGATGTTTGGTTTGTGGTTGACACCCTCTGTACACAATGTCTCTTACAGGAACTGAGCGTGACCTTGGACTCTTTTTAAGTATGTCCGCACTGCCTTTGTGGTTCATGCCTGGAGCAACACTGTGCTCATGTGGTCTGGTAGAGACTGGCTCACCTGCGTACCCCGTTTGCAGGGTGGAGCTGCTAGAGGCAACCTCCCTCTGGTCCTCACCAAGAACACCAGGTGCCTTGCTCCAGATGCAGCCTGAGAGACAACTAACACCTTTGTTACGGTGTCCTTGGGGCAAAATACAGAACAAACTCTTGATGGTCTAGACACATAGAGTATTCATTTAAATTCCCTTACCAATTCACTTACTAATGTTATGCTAATATTCTTATGGACATGGGTTGTTCTGGAGACAGACTGGGCTACCGAAGGGAAGCAGCCATTCCAGTCAAAGCTGAGCCTCATGAAACTTTGTAAATGTCTTTGGGAGCAGTGCTTCATGTCTTGGTGAGGTGCTGACCTTGGTTTGAAGGAAGCAATCCCCCACAGTCTGCTTGCACAGGCTTTAAGGCAAAAGTGGGACCACAGGACTACCAGCACACATAGATATGACATTATGATCTTGGGAACAACATGGCAAGTGGCAGAGCCTTGATAACCACAGCACTTCAACCACAAGAGACAGCTTGTAAATAGTAGATTTTTTTTCCCAGGAGTTAGATTAAAGCATGTCTGCTACAAAGATAATAGAATCATAGAATCATAGAATTGTTTAGGTTGGAAAAGACGTTTAAGATCATTGAGTCCAACCGTTTACCTAACACTAAGTCCAGCACTAAACCATGTCCCTAAGTGCCACATCCACATGTCTTTTAAATACCTCCAGGGATGGTGACTCAACCACTTCCCTGGGCAGCCTGTTCCGATGCTTGACAACCCTTTTAGTGAAGGAGTTCTTCCTAAAATCCATCCTAAAACTCCCGTGGCGCAACTTGAGGCAGTTTCCTCTCATCCTATCACTTGTTACTTGAGAAAAGTAAATGTGTTACTAGATTAATTGAAACAGTTATATTGGCTCCTTCATGAAAAATGGCAGTATGTGTGTGTCTGTCACTTCCAGCTGATCAGAAGGACTTGCAGAAGGTGTGTGTGGAAATGAGCTAGAATTCACAAAGCACCTCAAAGTGTCAAAGGTGCTAATCCTCAGAGGTGTTTGAAACAGAACAATAAATTCC
>NW_008824338.1:2279674-2282998 GCF_000699105.1 Pygoscelis adeliae
ATCACTTCCCTGCTCCTGCTGGCCACACTATTTCTGATACAGGCCAGGGTGCCATTGGCCTTCTTGGCCGCCTGGGCACACTGCCGGCTCATGTTCAGCCGGCTGTCAACCAACACCCCCAGGTCCTTTTCTGCTGGGCAGCTTTCCAGCCACTCTTCCCCAAGCCTGTAGCGCTGCATGGGGTTGTTGTGAATCAAATGCAGGACCCGACACTTAGCCTTGCTGAATCTCGACAGATAACTGTATGTACATTTGCCTTCTACTCCAATTTTAGGAACGAAAAGGAAGATATATCAAAAATAGGGCAGACAAAATACAAAGAAGGCCCATCTACTCAGCAGACTGACCCATAGAAAACAGTAGTTTTAACATTGTGTCTCCAAGATGGGTTTGCATGTGACTCTAGAAAAGAGGAACCAATATTCAGTACCATTTCAGGAGAGTGAGATAAAAGGTAGTCAGAAAATGGTTTTCCTCCCCATTAAAACCGTGGGAGATTTCAGAACTTTTCCCTTTTCACATCAGGATAAAAATTAGATATTGGGGGCTTTTACTTAAAAGCTTTTGTCTGGGCTTTAGCACAGCATTAGCTTCATTTCTCATTGCTGAGAAACTCAATGCTATAAATGGCTTTCAATATGTTCTGCGCATGACGATTCACAGCACTGAACTAAAATAAAAACATTATACCAAGAGCATTTATGGGTGGAGAAATAACTCTTCCTCATTTGGGCGCAAAAATACCTCTTCCTTATTACCCATTACCTATAGTGAATCCCCAAGGAAAACCAAGCAGAAATTTGGAATAGAATTATTTGTTACGTGTCTCATCCATTGTTTGCCAATGTATTATTATCTCCAGGGCATGCACATTTAGGGTTGACTTGTTTGATCCATTTTCTTTTTTCCAAACAAATAATGGATTCAGAAACATTTTGCAAATGTTTATAAATTTGGTGGAATTGTTTCAGTTGCCAAAAGCCCAGGCAGTTGGAAGAATGCTGAGAAAGTCAAAACATCTCAATAGTTTGTTTTTGCATGTTAGTTTCTCTACCAATTTCAAGGCTTGATTTTCCAAGAACTGAATTTCTGACTCGAAACCACTAATAAAAAATGAAGAAGGAATTACTTGTTTTCTGGTTGGGAAGAAAAGGGAGAAAACACCAGAAAATTTCACAAATTGATTTTTAAGTGGACAAGCAAAGAAAATCCTTTGTTGCACAAAGCAACATTTCTCAATTTGCCAGATGAGTTAGTCATCAAACATCCATCTAAACATGGGTTATTAGAAATTCACATATGCACTTCAATAAACATGAAGCAAGAGAGCAGACAAGCACGAAGGACAGGATTTAAATGAACTATATCATATCAAGGAGTCAGGTTGAGAATGGAGGTTAATTAGACTTGATTTTTCTGCTGTGCTCTCAGTGTCTGGCAAAATGAAGTGCTGCAGAGGAGCGGCAAATGGAAAGGGGTTCATGTTTCCTAGGCCACTATACAACCTACCGTGCCCTTCACTAGGAAGCACACACCACTTCTATATTGAAAAAACCCAACTGGAGCTGTTTGGAAAATATTAGAAATTGTTGACTCATTGAAACCAAAATGTGTTTTGTGACTGCACACACAACGTCGATGAATGGAACATTTCTAGTCTTGTTTAGAGAAAGAGTGAATCAGGAGCCCACCAGATCAGCCAGAAAAAAAGTCTGAGCCATTGCAGGAGTCTGGTGACTATGGCTCTCAGCTGGCATATCAAGCCCTTGTTCTTTGCTTTCAGTTTGTCTGGGTTAGGATCTTGGTTTTTAGCTTTCTGACTCAAAAAGGTCCCAGTTTGGTCCCAATAGTGAAGAGGAATGTTTCTGAAATCAGAAAAAAAAAATGAGAGTGAGAGATAAGGGAAGGAAAGAAGAAATGAAAAAATATAATCTCCCTCCTTGCCCAGCACTAAAACCACTATGCCCATTGTGAAGGGTTCTGGAAAAAGAAATCTTGCTGGAAAGGATTAGCAACTGAGAAGCTGTGGCTAGTTGGTCGGTTGGCTGCAGGGTGAGGGGGGGCAGACAAGATATGGGAGAAGACCAGCAACCAGAAAGGGCATTTTCCCTGGACTGTGTGTGTGTTTCTCTCCTGTTTTACACCACAGCCTTATTTGTGTTCTTTGTGCTCTGAACTCCTACCCCACACAGCTACCCACTCCAACTGTCCCACCAACTCTGGTCCAAGGCTGATCTCTTTGCTTCCTTGTTTCTCTCTGGTTTTACACCTTTCTGCTACCTCATTGCAGGTGCAGCCCTTTGCTGTCTGTGAATTTGCTAGGGTTTTCTTCTGCTGCCCAAATTACCCAGAGCCTATGAAGAGGCCTCAGCACATCTTAAACCTGCTGCTGGAGAGCTGCCAGATTAGGTCTCAGCAGGTCTAACTCCTCATCTCTGGCTGAGATGGGCATGGCCATGCCTTTTCACCTCCTGCCCATCATGCATGCCTCCTGCTCACCTGCCCCATCCTATCGCCATCCCCCACCACAGCCCCAGCCCCACTCTAGTCCCTTTGTAGCCAGCTTGCAGAGGAGCACCTCACCTGCCCCAAGATGCCAGGCATGCCTGTGGTGCCATTGAAATGTCCACATGCCCAAGAGGACTCCTCATGCCCTGCACCGCCTCCAGGGCATCAGGATCTGAGTGTTTAGCAGAGAACCTAGCAGGCTGTTTGAAAAGTGCCACCCGAGTGCGTAAGAGCCATCCCAGCCATTTGGCAACTGCACTGTTTGCTTTTAGCAACCCATGAGGGCATGGCAATTCACAGCCTCATGATGTCTGCCACATGTGGACAGTTAAATAAATTAATTCTCCAGGAAACAGTTAGCTGTTATGGTGAAACCTTAGTAACAATCAGCTGCAGTTGATTTAATCCATTGCTATTGCAACACACTAATGAGCTTAAAAGATGGTTTTCATTTATATGTCTGTGTGTATATATATATGTTATTTTTCTCCTGGAATAAACAGTTTATTTGGTGGGAATGGGCAGTAGTGAACAGGGACTGAAATGGATGTCTTCTGAGTGTGGTTTTAAACAACATATGAATATTCTCTTTCACCCATGCAGAGTGCTGTCCCACTGTTCACAAATGTGTGCATATAGCTCTGTGAAACTCGCTTCAGTATAAAAGCTGTTGCTTCTGGTGGCAGGATCACTCCTGGTCCTGTGTGGCTCTCTCTGTGTCACCTCCTTCAGGCAGTCCTGACCTGTCACCCTGGGACTGTGCTTTGCTTAGGGAAGGTTTTGGACATGACTGGAGGTGCTGGTCAAGCTGCCAGC
>NW_008824338.1:2283032-2286888 GCF_000699105.1 Pygoscelis adeliae
GCACAAATGAAATGTTTTTTTCTTCCTGTTTTAGCCACAGGGTGTAGGAGCTGCTAGTGTAGCTCAGTGTATCCCTGCAGTACCTGATCCCACCCCCTTTATTAAGGAGCCCTGTTCAGGGAGGGCAAGGTCTTCACAGGCTGTCCCTGCTGCCCTCCCCAGCATGCCCAGGAGCCGCTCTCCTGCCAGAGCAAGGCTGCACGTCTCCATGCTGGGGAGGTTTGGTGCCATGGGAGGCCTCTGCCTCTATCTCACCAGCATAGCCCATGAGCAGCCTATAATTCTATCTTTACAAGAGTGCATCAGCTTCAAATGCTATCTTTCTGCCGTGCAAAACTTTTAGTTTGATTTGGTTTTATGGTAACAAGCCATGACTGGAGTATGCATGACACTTCTGCAGCCCATGCAAAGGGGTATTTACCAGAAACCCTTAATGACATCTGTGCCTCACGATCACTCATACTTAAAGCAAAACAAAACAAGGAAAAAAAAAAAAAGGGGGGGGGGGGGGAAGAGTGGGGGGGGCTGCTCCACTCAAACAGCATATGGACACTGATTTGCGAAATACAATCCTATTCTCAGCAATCACCACAGGCTACTGACGCATGGCAGCTGATGGAGGTAAGGTAATTAGCAAAGCCTAACTGCTCCTGTTACTCCCTGAGAGCTAAAATGAGGGTTTTATCACAAGCCCTGAATAGCCTTGATGAGGAACGTATTCGTGTTCAACATCAAACTGCCTGGTGGCCAAACCAGAGGCTGCGTAGCCACCCGGCCCCCACGGCCAGTTGAGAGGAGAAGAGCCGAACCTGCCCAGGTGCCTTCTCAAGGTGGGTGCCCACTCCACTCACCTGGCCCCTCGCCTTGCTCAGTGCAACCTCACTTGCCACCATCCTAATTGGGAAGAGGGCAATGGTCTGGGCAGCATTGCCCCTGGGGTTAGCCCCCAGGGAGCAAGGAGTGCAGCTCCCAGTGCTTTACTGATTATCTCTGAGTTGTTTTTCCACCCTCCTTAGACTAAGCTGGTTCTCAGTGGCACAGGGGTCCTAGCTGGGAGCAACCTATTCACAGAGGGGAAAAAAAATACCACCTAATTTGGGCCCTCAAGAAGTCAAGAACCATTCAGCCCAAAGGGTATCCAAGCACTTGCTAGTGTTTTTATTTTTTCACTTTACCTAAATGCTCAGAGCAAGTTTTCTTCTCTGGTTAAACTGCAGTTCCTTAAAAGCAGTTTATTTATAAAGGGAAGGCTGACTCAACCTTCACTCTAATAACCAGGAAAAACACAACAGTAAAATGAAACAACAAATCATAGCTCTGACAGTAACGAGGCGCTTGCTTAGACATTTATCTGTCCTTTTACAGGGCAGTAATTTCACGGTTGAAAAGGCTTGTTTTTAAACTTCATGTCCGGGAAGAAATTGCCAAGCCCTGGCCAAAATCGCCTCGTTTAGCAGATGGTAACACTGTACATAATTAATGCATTCATTTTCATTCTTAAAAACTACTAAATGCAGCTTATTTGAATTTCCTCCTGAAAGCTAAATTTATTGGCTACAAAACTTAGAGACTGTGCCAACTGTTTCAAGGAGATTATATCCTGTATTTCCCCCATTTTCTAACTGTTTTCCCGTATCACCTGGGTGGCTCTTCCCCTCTCTATAGGAAGGTTCAGAGTGGGCGACAGCTTTCTCCTGTCCCTTTTATTCCTCCATATGTTTTCATGATAAAGGTTTCTTTCCTTCACCTCCATTTAAAAAGCAGAAAGGCTGCCACTTGTTTGCTGAAAATGACTTTAAATTCATCAGCTCTCCCAGACCTAATAAAATGACATGTTTACAATGTTAAAGGAAATCAGGTGTTTAAATGTTAAATGAAAAAAACATATTTATGTAGTGTTATAATAATACCGTTGGCCTGGCCTTTCTCAGTCTATTCATCAGGCAGCAATCTCCCCACAAGATGCTGTGGAGTCTGTGTGCTGGAATGCCATGCAATAATAAGCCCAAATTCACCATAAATAACATATCGCAGCGGCCTCCCCCCTTGCTGCTGGTAGCCGTGGCAGCGGGGCACACACAGGGAAAAGGCCGGCCCCCACGGCCGCGGCAGATGGAGCAAAGGAAACCCACTGGCAGGCGGGTGCCTCTGCTGCAGGCCCCTTGTGCTGCTCAGGCAAATCCCATTCATGCTGCTGGTCCCTTTCATGCTGATGGTCCCACTGCAAAGAGCTGGAAGCAGAAAGCCTCGACCCTTGCTGGGTTCCTGGGTCACAGCTGCTGATGCCCTCTTCATTTTGAAGGCCAGCCTCCAGTGCTGCCATTGAAGCGGGGGCAGTGCACACAGGTGGACTATCACATTTTTTCTGGCATTCAGCCGTGCTGTTCCCAGCTCCACTGCTAGCCGTTTTGTTACCTAAGTCCATGGTGCTAAATAGTATTACTGCCCCAAGTGGGAAGTGTCCACACTGCTTGAGATCCTTCCTTTAAAGGACAGAAACCTGTCCCATCCTGGACAGCGACGTAGGTGATGGGAACCTCCAATTTTATGATGGTTTCTTCTTGAGAAGAAGGTTTTTTAATCTCCTAATCTAGTTTGTAAATTCAGTGGTTAGGTGTGCACCTCTCAGCGAAAAATCAGGAGGATTCAGTCATTTCCATTAAAGTGGATAATAGTAGAGTCCCTTTGGCAAGTAATTCTTGCCGGACTATGGTTTATAGGTGGTTTCCCAAGCCAGCTCCTACCTCACTGCAGCTGGGCTGAACACACTGCACTCTGGATGCAGCTCTGCAAGAGAAATACCTTGTTTACCTCCTACACATCACTTGTTCCCACACTCTGAAATACACCATCACCCATTACCATGTTCACAGAGGTCTGCTAAGAGGTGTTAATGGCATGGGTGAGTTTAGTCTTCTCTCACATTTACTTTCTGCTGGGTCCCAATATGGTTATTCTCACAAATCCCGTAGAAAAGAGCAGTCAGCGTAGGCAGGTAGAATCTTAATGGTTCGTATTTAACAACGAGAATGTTTCCTTTCTTTTCTTTCCCTTTGCATTAAATTACCCTAAAAAGGAAATCCTCCAGTATCCCAACAAGCTGAAGCCCTTCATGGGACTCCCCACCAAGAGGTGTGTTGCTCTACTACTGAGCAAGCCTAGGGAGAGAGCTGTCAGGGAGAGAGGCACAGCTTGCTTCTTCCCTACTGAGTGGAAAGGCGCTGTTATTTTGTTCTAACACATAGGTAACTGAGGCACTAGGTGATTTATGGTGACACAGCATGGCAGAATATGAATCACACGTCCCAAACTAACCTCATCTCTCTGCCCTTACCTGTTGCTAAATCCAATATCTATTCTTCTTTGGCCAAGGCCCCACGTGACTTCTTTTATCCTTGTTGAACTTTTCTATTCTGCTCCATATGCAGAGATTGGCATCGGTCTATGATGAAAACATGCTGGTTTTTAAGAGGAATTGCTGAAGGACATACTGAATTTCTCTCTAGTGATTCAACCACTTTCATAGAGGTAGGTAGAACATATATCTTTAATTGGTAGCCATCTTTTGTCCCCTTTTCCGCTGAACCACCATCAGACTCTACTCTGGTTTTATGATAGAAAACATCTGAAGAACCTGTGGTCCCTTACTTCCTTTAGCTGGCTGTCTTTGCTGAAGGCTAATTTCAGCCTTCCTTGTAACTCCAAAAGGAAGCCTACAGAGGGTGGAAGCAAGGACAGGTAGCCTGGGAGGAATACAGAGAAATTGTCCGAGCAGCCAGGGATCAGGTTAGGAAAGCTAAATCTGATAGAATTAAATCTGGCCAGGGATGTCAAGGGCAACAAGAAAAGATTCTAT
>NW_008824338.1:2288646-2290671 GCF_000699105.1 Pygoscelis adeliae
AAGGTCAGGTTGGAGGGGGCTCTGAGCAACCTGATCTAGTTGAAGATGTCCCTGCCCATGGCAGGGGGGTTGGACTAGATGGCCTTTAGAGGTCCCTTCCAACCCAAACTATTCTATGATTCTATGAATATCTTTCCTTGCACCTGTAGATCTCAGAGCCAGCAGCTCCTGCATTCAAGTATGCAAAGCTACAGACACTTGACACTCAAACTGGCTGCTGAGGTTAATAAAGGAATCTTGTCTCTGCTCTGAAGACTCTTCAATAGTGATCTCTGCAGTGATGCAATAGCAGTGATCTCTGTGGTGATGCAATAACACCACAGAACAAAATATCTGGCTATAGAAAGCAGCCACTAGACCTTGTGACAATAGCTCCTTTTAAATGGTTTTAAGAGGATGGGGTGTGTAAAGAAGTGAATGACATTGTTTTGTCATATTTCTGAATTAAAAGAGGGTGAACCTCTTTATCTCTAAAAAACATTGATTTCAATATTGAGGTGTATTACAAGAAAAAAATTGTCATAATAAATCATCCCATTAAACTCCTAGCCTTGTAACTAGAAGCTTTTTTTGCCATTAAATTTTCTTTCTCAACTATCACAGTAGTAAATTCACAATCGGTCTCCATGATGCTTTTTTACATGGAGAGGCAACGCTTTCAGAGCTTTTATCATTGTGGATTTCGGGATAATGTAATGAATAGAAGAAGCCAGAACTCTTGTCACACTGTTGGGATTTATTAGAACAGTCAGGAGCAAAACAAATGTGTTGATATTTGCTTCATTAAAAACAGCAAACTGAGTAACAGAGCATGCAGACTCTGAAATGTGATGCTGGCTGATATGCTTCTTTCCTGTTTCTCCACCTTTGTACTTAATCCAGAGTTCCTCGGTGGTTTTCAGTGTGTAGATTACTTCCCAATGCAGAGCTTTTCTCATGGTCCAGTGTACCTTTCCATGGCTGATCACATACCTCCCCTTTCACAGCAGCTTACTGCTATGTAACATTAATGCCTGGTTTGGAAAAGCCACATTCAGTCATGTATGTTTGGCTTCTTCAGTGTAATAAGGCTGACCAAAGAAAAGAAGACTGCCTTGTTTCCTACAGATGTCAGCAGACGCTTGGAGTACCATCAGCAGTCCCAAACCCGTAGTTGCGGGAACAGCCGCCCCCCACTTGCCTACTTGCAGCCATTTCTTCAGATAAACTGATCTCCCCTGCAAAAGACTCTTTCTGTTACTGCTCTTAAAAACACAGAAATCATGACATCAATTGTCCATTGAGAAGACCACCTCTAATGAGGGACAAAGCCTAGCAATGAGACAAGTGAAAGGCCAGTTCAGTGGCTTAAAACCCAGGGCCAGTGATACTGAGAGCTGCACTCCCTCGCCAGCTCCTTGCAGTCTGCTGTGGCCCAGCTGTCCAAAGCTTGTCCCACCTTGGGAGTTTTACTGCTTCAAGGCTCTCTGGATGCTTTCACAAGTGGAAGTCATTTTGGTCTTTCTTCCAAAGTTATTCAGAAGAACTTAGGTCGGTGCCACGTGTTTTATGAAAAGCCATATCAGATCTGATTAGACCAACTGTCCATCAGGTCCAGCTTGTCTCTGACAGGGACCACCACCAGGTATTTGAGTGGTTAAACATTGGAACAGGCTGCCCGGGGAAGTGGTTGAGTCCCCATCCCTGGAAATATTTAAAAGACGCGTAGATGAGGCACTTAGGGACATGGTTTAGTGGGCATGGTGGTGTTGGGTTTATGGTTGGACTTGATGATCTTAGAGGTCTTTTCCAACCTTAATGATTCTATGATTGTATGATTCTATGATTCTATTTCAAGGAAAAAGGAAAAACTTTCAGGAAAGATGAAGAGGCTGTGCCCCATCTTGAACACATTTCTTCCAGTCTTTCAGCAGCTACTGGTTTAAGAAAACAGGCTGAAAACTTGTATAACTAACTACCTGCGCTGATGGAATTGATGATATTATCATTCATCACCTAAAACCCCAGTCTTTTCTGAACTTGTCA
>NW_008824338.1:2290713-2297894 GCF_000699105.1 Pygoscelis adeliae
CTTTACTTGGCAGTCAAAATTACAGGTCAACTATAACTGTTTTGAAAACATATCTCTTTCTGTTATGAATTGGTTCTCTCAATTTTATTTGGTATTGCCTGCACAATATTATGGGGAAGGAAGAATTGTGGAATATAGAGAAAGTAAAATAACAATAATTACCGTCTACTTCTATCAAGTGGACATGGCATGACAGTAGTACTTGCCAATGACACTGTATTTTTTCTGGCCCCTTCTTCCTTTTCCTACCTTTCATGAGGTTAATTATCTTGTATACTCTGTTGTACATAGCTGTGCATTCAGCAAAGATGCCTGGAGTAGCTGAAACAACATTTAGATATTTCACTGTTTCTCTCCCCTTGCTGATGGAGTATCTCTGTTCATATAGCATTTTTACAATTTATTTCATTGCTAATCCCTAACACAGTTTCTAGTCCGTTTTGTAACTATTGTGCATTAAAATTTATCTTTCTCCTACTTAATTCTAATCAAGCACTTGAATTATTTCAGGGTTATTGTTTTCTTTTTAAAAACAATGCTAACCATTTCTTTCTATTGCTGTGTGCACTAGCTGCTCCAGTCAATATAGAACACTGGATCTAGGGATTTAAACAGAATTCCAGCTGTCTGACGATGGCCCTTACAGTCTAAGTTTGAGGGACGCCAAGGGATAACCTTTTCACAATGGTTGAGCAAGTTTGGGGGTTGAGGGATTAAAAATCCATTTTGCCTCGGAGTTAGTCCACCCTTGGGACTAGTCGGACATCTCCCTACGATGTGGCGATAATGTTTTGGAGACCATTTGAAGAGAAGATTACACGGCACGGCCCATTTACTGAAAGGTAGCGAGCGTCTGAGAGTTACTTGAGAAAACCTCCTGGAATTGCTATCTCTAAAGCTGACGGTCATCCAATAAACTGAGATCACACATGTGTAACATTACCCAAGTGTCAGCTCCATAGCATGCTATCTGCAGTGAAGTTTTCTCAGAGTTGTGTAAGCAGTCTTGTGATTTGCTTGAGAGATGAGGGGAGACGTGCACCGTAACATTTGGCCTCGGCCGGAAGACAATGACTTCAGTGATGGTAGACAATCCAATAAGTACATTTGTTGTTACAGTACGCCTCTCAGCCAGGCAAACACTGCTGCTTTAAGCCAAATTTATGTCTCAGACGAATCATATAATTTATCAGCAAAACAGACCAGACCTATTGTTGCCTACAGAAGTAACAGAAAGAGCCTTCAGAGATGACAAGAGTGTGGTCCAAAGAGTTTGCACTGCAGCGTGTGGGGCTTTTCCAGCTCTCAATGTGTTAGAACAGGCAGAGATAAATGGGCAGATTGGGATCTCTGTAACTTTATCACCCTGTGCTTAACAAGGCAACAAGTTGGCCA
The DNA here is from genome assembly GCF_000699105.1 of Pygoscelis adeliae. Lineage (NCBI taxonomy): Eukaryota > Metazoa > Chordata > Aves > Sphenisciformes > Spheniscidae > Pygoscelis > Pygoscelis adeliae. The sequence goes on from NW_008824338.1 coordinate 2,292,109, forward strand.
CAGAGACATTCCCAGGAGACATTCCATAAGATCTCTGGAGCCAGGACTGGATTTTCAAAGAAGCCAGGAGAAAAACACAGTATTTTCACTGAATGAGTTTCCTTTCTACTGAGGTCATAGCATATTGAGAGTGGGTAATTCAGTTATCTGCAAAATGTTCCTGCACTCCCCCAGCTCAAAAAAAGAACCAGCATTCCCATGCTCTTCCTCGTAGAGAGGCTTTGTGCATAACAAATTGCCAGCAACCTTAAGCAAGCTGTGGCCCTGTCTTCTTTTAGATGCCTGTTTGAGGTCACAAATTTTCTCTGTATTGATTCATTCTAGGAGAAGCAAGTGAAATGGAGCTGGTGGGCCAATCTCGTAGGTATCTGATACCCCCAAATTCCCTCATGGGAATGGATCTCAGCCATTTAAATAGTAGGCTTAGTCATAGCATTATTCACAGTGGTTGGCAGTCTCCAAAAGGCTTTGCCAGTGCTATTACATCTTTCAGCATACTTCAGTTCAATTGATCGAGAGCATCTGTTGGGCTGAGGAGAGATGTGAGGCTAGATATATTCATTTGTTTCCTGAAAAATAGGGTACTACTGAATGCCTCTCTTCTCCAAAGGTTTCTAGCTATAGTGACTTCTCGAAGTCTTTTCTACTACTCAGCATTTTGGTAAAACTGGTGGAAAGAACAGCAAACCAATGTGGGCTGCAGTGTTGCAATGGCAATCCTTCCAGAGTTCCTTTAAAAAATTCATAGTTGTTGCCATGTTTTTCCATTGCCCATTTTATTCTGGGAGCTGACTGAAACTTACTGGTAATAGCAGAAATCTAAATGTTCTGAAACATAGGATAGAATTTGTATTTGTAGGATATAACAAACTTTTCAACAGCTGCCTCAATGGAAGACATCCAAACAAGTTTTGGATTAATGTTTTATGGGTCCCTAGATCCTTTGGCCTCACCACTGTTCAGCCCCTGACATAAACAGGTTGACACAAATGGCAAGCAGATTACAGCTTTTAATTTTGGAAATAGAACAGATCTTAACATGATGCTCTGGCACAGGATTTTGTGAAATGCTTCACCATCTCAGACACCAAAAAAACATTAATGGAAGCACTGACTAATGCACCCATTCACTTCCTGGGCAGACTAGTAGTCTCAGATAGACACGTTACTAATGTTGATCAGAAAACGCCAGTTCTCTTTCTCAAAGGGGATTTGGACTATCTGTGGAAGAGTCCTGAAAAGTCTGGGGAGAGAAAAGGGACTGATAAAAAAGACAAATCCAGAGATAAATTTCCTGCTTTTGAAAACTAATTCCAGGAAGAAAGGAGAGACCTTTGCAGAAACCTTTTTTGTTGTTGTTGTTAAAGAAAAGAGAAACTAGAGGGTCCCAGGGACCCTCCTGCCTTCACCCTGGGAGTCCTTGGGACCTGGGGGGGCGTGCAGGGGAGGGGATGTAACATGGGACCGGCTAAGGGAGGAGAGACGCTAAGGGGGAAGAAGAGGTTGGGAAGCATGGCCCCTCGTCACTGCCAAATTGAACCAGGTGCACAAAGGGCTCTGGGGGTGAAACTGGGATGGGAGAAGCACAGAGCAGAGCTGGGACAGGGCTGGGGGCTGATACAGAGGGGACAGGGCTGGGAGATTGAGATCCGTATAGTGGTTGTTGCAGCAGCACTCAGGGTATGAGCTGTTCCTGAACTGCTGTGCTGCTGGAAAGCAGTTGTCTTCTCCAGCCATGGGCTGGTGTTGAGATGGAGAATGCCAGCCTCCCTTTCTGCCTCACATTGAACCCCCCTGGAAAAACATGTTATTTCTCCTATCACTTAGCCCCTGGTAGCAGAGCTAAACCATTACAGGTGACAGGTGAACAGCTATGCGATTGTTCTTGCCTACAATAGTGAAGACCATGAATATTTACAGTCCGCTATTTGTCCACATTTCACCTTTTTTCATTGAGGCTGATCCCAAGCAGATATTGCTGCAGTTGCTGAAACTGTGATTCTCAATACCTGAACTATGGGAAGGTTTAGACGGGAATGTGAAACTTCTGCTGCTCAAGCGTCTATCTGGTTGTATGTAGTATTTATAACCAGTTGCATTTTGCCTGCTGCAAAAGACAGGAGGTACTGCTTGTGTGCCCACCTGCCTTGTGCCAGCTTCTCATTTCTCTGTGCCCTGTGAAGCAGCAATTGCTGCCTTCAGCTCACCAGCTAAAGGGAATTTCCAAAGCTGTCTGCATTGGTCTGACAATCGATACTTTGGGCAGACCGGTGTCACCAGCACAGAGCTCAGGAGGAGTCATTTCAGCCTGGTTTTGGGCCTGCGTAGGTCCTGACCCAGCTGGCTGGTAAGTGTAAGGAGCAGGGAGCTGAGGGTCCCTGTGCTCCAGCAACCAACTCTCGTCCCCATCCTGCGGGCAGTGGCAGCAGCGTGGGCAGGCAGCCTGAAGGCTGGAGAGGAAGGAGCAATGTTCCTTTGAGTGGCAAAGCACAGACTGATCACTCCAGCTCAGCAGGTGCCACAGGCTGGTCCCACTGCTTGCTCCCCAGCCTCCAGCCACCAAGTTTCTCTCCCAGAGCCAGCTTATCAAGCACGGGTTGTACAAACACGCAGCTGAGCATATTTCAGGAGAAAACAAGATGAACGCTCGCTGTGGCTGTGGTTTGTGCTGTCACGGCTCTGTTTGCTCCGGCTGCCGGTTGAGACGCCGTGCAGCTGGAGGCTGCAGGGCAGCTGTCGGCGGGGAGACACTGCCATCTCCCGACACCGGGCTTCTGGTGGATGGAGCGCTCTATACCCGCATCTCCTGGGGAAGCAGCGGGGGGTAAGGTGCCTGGGGCCCCAAGGCTGGTTCACGCTCACGTTTTGGTTGCGGGGGGGGATGTTGGAGACTTGGCCGCAGGCAGCCTAGCAGCCAGCGGTGGGAGGTCACGCTCTGGGCTGCCGAGGCGGTCACGGGCTGATGTGAAAGTTAGCGCAGTGAGCCAGAGGTGATACAGGGAGATAAGCCCAAACGCAGCAGGGAGCTTGGGAGGCATACAAAAGTGTTTGTAGCTGAAAACTGAGTAGGCTGTCACAGGCCATACCTGGCACCACCATGAACAGCTGGGTAGACAGGAATCAGTAAATTGCCTGTGCCTCTTCCTGCCCGCACCCTCTAACCGCACACCTGGACTACTTTCCCGAAGAAGGCAGGCATTTAAAGGAGGCAACAGCATAATTTTCTCCTCCAAAACGACCCTAATATGTGCTGGAAATCAGCAGAAATTCATGCACCTTTACATTTAGCTGTTAAAAATACCATTCCCAATCAAGCAAACCAAAGCTTGGGAGACAGAGATGTGAAAGCGCGCCTGCTTTCCCTGTGTGTGCAGCTTCTGTGCCTGTCGCTGCTCCAACACACTGGGCCGTCCGTGGGACGCCGGTGGAAGTGCAGTTTGGTGCTAATCCGAAGGCCAGTAATTCCCAGCCAAAGCACCAGGGGTCATTCCACTCTTTATCTCCACTTTAGCCCAGCTTCTCAGCACAACAGCACTAGCAACACCTCTCCCCTTCTCCTCTCCCTTGCGACTGCCTATGATAAACCTGAACTGCAAATAAGGTTGTGTTTAGACAGGAAAGTGGTGGGAATTTTGTCTGAGTAAAGACAGGAGGATCTGTCCCAGTGGAAAGGCTTTTGAGTGGTTTACAGTATTTGCCTTTAATTGTACACATTCCTTGAACTAATCACGTCCATTCATTTTTTATCCATGCTAAACAACGTAGTAGGTCTAGTACACAGGTGTGTCACTCACCCTGCTTCAGGCTAGAGACATCCGCGATGGAATGTAATTTTTCCACCCAGGGATTAGTTATGTTAATGCAACGTCAGAGGTGACCGGTTTGGGGAGACGGGGAGAGAAGGGAATATGGGAGGAAAAATAAGCTGAACAAAATGTTCACACAAACTTGGAATAAAATTACCGAGAACAGGTGTTTGCTTTCTCCCCTGACATGTACAAAACAGTGATGGATTTTTGGTTTTAATAATAATTTTTATTTCAAATTTAAGTAATTCTCTAGCTGGTGATGGTTTGATCTAAAAGGCATGGAAATCAAGGGAACTTTCCCTGGGCTTCGGATCGTGCCACATGTGTCAGCTGGATTTACTTGTCACGGGAGTAGTAATGAGGAATAGATTGTTTGAGGCTAGAATACCTAGGGCTTTGCTTCTGGTTAAAGCAGGTTACACATCTAATAAAATGCACCTCCTGTCAACTACCGTGAGTGTTTTCCATGTTAAATGCAAGGTGTTTGAGGCCTAGAATCCCACAGGAACAGAGGTGCAAGTCTAGAGGAGGGTAAAAAGTGCGCGTGCGCACTCACACACACACGTTGTGTGCAACTTTTCTATGTCTGAGGATTTAATCTCATACATGAGCAATGCAGTACACAGGATTGATGTGCTTTGGGCAAAGAACTGAGCCCTAAAGCCCAACCAAATCCACCAGAAAGTTAACCCCTTCCTTCCTGACCTTCCTCCGTACTTCACCAGGAAAGGGTAGGTCACTCTTCTCGTGCATCTTTTTTTTCTTTCGGGGAGAATGGCTAGAAAGAGAGAGAGATCCTCGGTTCCCAATGTATATCAACACATGAGTTTTGCTTTTCTCACAGCCTTAACATTTATTTGCTATAACAGGCTCTGGTGCCTCAGTCCATGTCTGTCCAGCACTTACACAGATAATGTAGCCTGAAACCTTTAATGGATGCCTAAGATTACACCATGTCGGCACTCACTCCCTGGCTTGTCTGAAAGTTTTTCATCATCTTGGCCAAGAGTTTCCATTCTCTTTAGCCCCCAGGAACATCAGGCAACCCCTGTGCAATTTATTGCAGTTTACAGTTTCTCCACATGGACGTCACTTCCAAAATATTCATTAAAAAAATTAGTCATTTACAATAAATGTTACATTTTTACAAGAAAATGCAGCGATTATTTATTAAGCATCTGGATTTTTTCAGCACCACTTCATAATGGGGATGAGCCTGAACTGGAACACCGGATCTAAACCCCCTTCTGACTTTTGGAGAATTTCAGATCCAAGTTCTTGAGGGCTGGGATTGTCTTCATTTTGAGTCTTCTACAGCTCTGAGCACATTGTTGGCACTTAACAAATAAACAATAGTAATCCAAATCTGGAGCAGAAATCAATGACTAGGCTGTATCTGTACTTTATAAAAAATTTATACATCTTACACGTTACCCATGCTACATCAAATGCAATGTTTTTTTTCTTTTGTAACTATAAATGATAGCAATTAGAAAACACAGCCTCCAGCCCACGGCTCACGGGGTTGCCAGGGGAAAACACCATACTTCATGGTAGCTCCAGCCATAATCCAGAGGTGTGAACTGCGGTGATGAAGTGGCTTTTAGACAAGCCCCGCAGGGCAACAATAACTTGAACTGTGGCAGCACCAGCTGCAAAGCCCACCCAGGCTGGGGCCCAGCCTCTGGCCAGCAGGCACACCTAACAGGGAAGGAGCAAGCTGCATGTGATGGCATGAGGGAAACGTGAACTAGTGGCTGTGTCTCATCACAGAAACTGAACCAATTGTCTCATTCATTCCCAGCTCTCAGAGAGGACAGACAAGGTGGCTTACCCAGGCTGGGTTTACAGGGATATAGCTTCACATCAGCACTCTTGAGACAATGATCACTTCATATAAGGAAAGCGATCTTGGGGAGCTTCCCCTCGCAAAGTTATCATCTACCAAAGCCTTCCTGCGGACACCAACTTTGCTTT
>NW_008824338.1:2297976-2305793 GCF_000699105.1 Pygoscelis adeliae
AGCCTGCCTGCTGACACCACCTTTGCTTTACATGAACAGTGCACCTGGGGTTTAGGCCACTGTTTAGAAGTGTTCAGATTTGTAAACTACAAAAAGAATGGCTGAAAAGCATCTCACATTGTCCTCCCTCAGAAAGGAGAAGCACCCATATTTAACAGCGACAGGCCTAAATGCAGTAGTACAGTAGCATTTATTGTAATCTGTATAGCTTTGGTCCAAAAGCTATACTATATTTTCCTTAGCATCTGCTTTTGGATATTTGGCTTTCTGTGTGCTTCACAGTGGAAATGAAGAAATGGTGAAAACTTCTGGCAGTTTGCAGAGAACAGAAGGAGAGAACATAGATGGAAAAGCGCTCCAGCAGAGGTGGAGTAATGGCAGCTGATATGCAAGGGGAAGTCATAGGAAACAATGCAATCTAACTTGTTCCAGCTGCCTGAGCAATCACAGGGACAGTGCCAGATGTAATATAGCTCTGGTTAGCATGAGCTGAAATGTGGGATAGCCTCCAAAAACAAGGATGGGGAGAAGAGAAGCAGCAGCTTGTTTGTGAACAAAAGACTAAACTATTTGGTTGCTAAAATACATGCAAAGAAGGTATCCCCTCCCTTTGCCCTATGTGCAAATCACATCTAATCTGGGGAAAAGACTAAAGGAAAAAAAAATCCAGTTTGTGGTTGTGCTGAATTCATATGATAAACATTGGAGGCCATGCTAAATGGGGAGGAGAACTTGAGGAGTGTTATTTTGGTTGTGCAGCAATTGAGTCAAATGTTTTAACAAACCACTGCTGCTGTGTTAGAGAAACTGCATTTTTAAAATGTGAATCAACCAGGACGATTCACAACAAGAGAGCAGCTCCGAGATCCCCTCCGTTAGGTGTAGGCTATGTCGACGGTCAGTTCATTCCATGATTACGTTGTAGGCTGGAGGGCCTGAGTTACCTTGGGACTAGTTACCTAAGGCACAAATGGCCAAGGACTACGGTAACTCTGAGTCCAGCCTATGTGGCTGAAAATGAGCAAATATGCTTATTCTGAACTCCCTTCTACTGATATTTAATCTAAATCTATCTCAAATCACTTTATACTATGTTCAGTCACGTCTATGACTGTTGAGTTTACCTTTCCCCCAGGCCATTTAGACAATGAAGGAAACCCAGAAGGACCATGTAGATCAGATTGCCTTGTCCATCCCATCACCTCCTTGCAACTGTTGCCCAGCCTGCGAGAGCACGGGCAGAGCACAAAGTAGGCAGGACAGGCAGCAATCTGAGTGCTTCTCTAAACATGTTTCGCAAAAGAGCCCTGCTGTAAGGAAGGATCATTCTGCCTCGGTTTCCAGAGCACATTAAGAAATACCTTCAAGATGTCTCTCCATTTTTAACTTGCTTGTGTTTTCCCCATGAGGGGAAGATCCAGCTGTCCAATTTGCTTGAAGTAGAAAGTCAATCTGTATAACGTGGTTTGAAGGAAAGGATGCTGTTTTGACTCCGCTGAATTTCAAAGTGACTTGGCAATGATTGCCATTATTGTCTTGTATTAAAGTGACAAAGAAGCATTATTATCCCCATTTTACAGAAAGAAAGGAAGACATGGGGAACTCAGACAATTTACTTACTCCAGGGTCTTGATCCAGCTCCGTTCTTTCTCTGACACAGGAGTCACAGCTCTGAGGAGGGCGGCAGATGCTGCACTAGTGTGGGTCTGCCAGTCATCACCATTCTCAGCCAGGAAAACAGTGCAGGACCAGATAGCTTAGCTTTGCAAGAAAGTGAAAAAAACCTGAAAAGCAGAGTTAATCCTTCAATTTAACAACAGAATGGCCTTCAACAGCAAAATCTCTACTCTGTTCGCAGTTTCTGAGCACTGCTGTGGTTGTCCTTCCTGCAAATATGATCCGTTATCATATACTTGTTAACATTTATAGATGTTGCCACATAATGTAGATATGGCTGTTCCTTCCCCCACAGTCACAGCCTATTTGAGGGATAAAAGCTGTTGCTTTCTTACAATCAAAATGCCATCAATCTTACGAGTATCAGATCTGCGTTAAGTTCTTGTCACAGAAACGCTTTACATTTATCACCTGGCATGTGCCACCTCTGTGCCCTTTTTCCCAGGGACACCACTTCTGTGGAAATATTAATAAATGACAAATTGCATTTGTGTAATCTTGTGAAATGTTTTGACTACTAAAGTTGTTCCATAGCAGTTCATTAAAGGACACATAAAGTATTTAAGTTTACATTTTATAAAAAGATCAGGAATGCTCTGGCTGATTGCTTTCTTTCTATTGAGCATCTGTTTCCTATTTTTTTAACGGCTTGCAGCAGTGGTTGGCCAGTTCTGTACTAATAGTTGATCTTAACTGGATCAAAACATTGTAATTTCTTAACAAAGGTTAGAGAGTGTCCTTCTAACACAGCTTCCTATGGCTGCAACCAGCAATGTCTGTGCATCAACATCTGGTTTCAAAATATTAAAAATGATAAACACTTCCAGATACAATCCATCTGGCCTCCCAAAATTCTACATCTGCATAATTTTGCTTTCCTTTTAAAAACCAAACACAGACTTAGTTTGGCCCTGCTGCATTACTGAAGAATCCTCCTCCTTCTATGTGCGGGGCAAAGCCCGTGGTCGAGTTTTGTTGGAAGCAGCCATCTGTATCTGGCCGACTGTTGTGTCTAACGTTGGCTGTATTAGTAAGTGATAAGCGGAAATTCTTTGCTTGGTTAGCATACGGTATCTGATTGAATCAGAAGGGAGGCTGCAATGAAGAAATCATGGTGAACTGAATGAGCAGTGAAGTTTGCAGTGCTGGCTGTGATCGGGGTTCCGAAAGCTGTTTGCTTGCTGCCCATCTGCATCGTGTCAGTCCTCTCAAAGACAGCACCAGGCCTGCAGTATTGCTGCCAGTGCAGATGCAATCACGGTGTGTGATTCACTGCTTCGCTCCAATGTCTCAGGCGTTCTTGAGCAGCATATTCCTTGGCTCTAACACCCTGCAGACAGGTCTGCAACACTGTAAGGGTCAGAGCAGTGGAAGGGGGACCACCCCTCTCCCTTTTGGCCAGAGATATTTCCTGTGGGATGGCTGCTGCCGCTGTGACTAAACAACACCGAACTACTTCCTCTGGCCTCTCTCCCCTTCCTTTTCATTTTCCATGCCAATTCAAGGAGCTCTGTACTGTTGAGTCCCTGACTGCTTTACCCAGATGGAAAGGTTATTTGTATTTCATATGCACAGAGAAATAACAAGTCATTCTTACGCAGATAACTGTGTGCAGAGTATGAAATGTCATTGGTTTCATTAGCTTTTAATTAATGATGCTACTTAGTGTTCAACATTATGTATATAAAGGAACAGTGAAATTAATAATAACACATGGAAATTAATAGAGGTGTAGGAGATAAGTATTCCAAGTTCAGTCAAAGTCAGAAGTTCATCTTATCATTTTTGTGTCCATCAATGGTCTAATTTGCAATGACACAGTATTTTTCCCTGAGCTTTTCAAAAACTGAATAGGTTCCAGTAAGCTCTGAAGGCAGGACACTGAACAGGCCTTTCACCCCAGCTGGAGTGCTCCAGCTTAAAGCTGAAGAGCTAATCAAGATGGGAATTAACACTTCTTTCACTCTTCCAAGATTTTACTGGCTCTAATGAGAGCATCTTTATGCTAAAAACTGGAACAGACAGCATCTTTCAGACCAGGAGAATGTCCTGGAGGAGTCACTGCAAGGATCCATACTTTGACTCGGCTCTTGGTTCATAGGTACCTGGTACCCCACCGTCTGTTGCACAATACCCCAACCAAAAATATATGGAGGATCATGGCCATACCCTGGATGGGATGGTTGATAACAGCAGCCATGAAAATTTGAACCACATAGATAACAAAACCATTTCAATATGGAAAAAATTCCAGTCAGGCCAGCCAGTCTAAATGTTTAATTCCATTGTCACGCTCATTAGTTGCCTATACTTCTAATTTCAGTTCGAGACCAACTTTCCTGCATAAACCAGAGACAGCAAACACCATCCTAACACCATACCTAATCTTTCATGACTGATGTGACTGTTGCTAATGTTTCCTGTAGTGACGGTGTCTTGCCAGGTTCTGAGGAACAAAAGCACAGTCAGACCATATAGTAAGCTGAGTAAAACAAAGTTTCTACGGCTGCACTAGTTATATATGCTGCTGTTGTCATCTCTTAAATGTAACTGCATCAATAAATATGTGCCAAGTGCATCAGCCAGAAGACACCCTAAAAGGTTTGGGAATGACAAATCAATGAGAAAACCCCATAGCAAACTACCAGCAGTTAGTATCAAACAACGCCCCACTCACCTGCAGCAGACACTAGAAAGCCAAGCTGGAGAAGACAACTTGTTCCTTTCTTGACTGAGATCTGAGGCAGCTCCTTTTTCCACTGTTCACAGCTAGAGCTTCCTTCCTTTTCCATCCATATTTTGAAAGAAATTCAAGCAAAGTTTACCTTCATTCTGAGAGACATGATAGTTTAATCTTGATAATAATTCTTTTCTTTTCAATCTAAGCAGTCAAAATAGAGTTTGCTTATCAGTGAAAGAACTTCTCAGGAAAATGTAGGTGGTGTCTTGGGTTTCTTAATGACCCTGAGCTGCCAAAGTCACAAAAGACAACCATCCCAGCAGTATCCCTGTGCCACACTGGAGTTTAATTAATTCTATCATTTGATAACCATACATCGTTCTTAGGGTGGCGAGTAACATCATCATATGCATTATCCCTGGTTTTCACCTCCTACAATAAACATCTTTTTAATGTCAGTCTTCAAAGTCTCTCTTTCCTTCTTTCCTCCTCTTCCCTACTTTCATCTCCCCCAAGTTCTTTTGTCTTCACTTTTCTCAAAAAGAACATTTTGTTCCATTGCAAAAGCAATAATTTTACTGTGATAAGGGCAAGTGTTTAGACAGAGATGGTCGTGACCTTTTTGTTTCCCATCATCAGCTGAGGAAAAAGAGCTCTGAAGATGTCTGGATTAATTTATTTAAAATTGTCTGTAAAGGAAATCAGAATCAAATTATGTTCTTTGTTTTTTTAGGAGGAGGGAGTAGATACCCAGTATGCTCTTAAGTTGTGACTGCTGCTTCTGAACACCTGCTATCCTGCCTCATTCCCACTGCTCGGAGGTTCACAGGGCTCCACTCTTTCTGGCTTGTCTGGGCAGCCATTTCAATGCAAGGGAAATTTTTTTTCCTGAGCAAAATCCTCTGGGTATGAGAGGCTAGTGAGGAGTGCGATGGTTGTTGTCAGCCCTGTCAGGGAGGGATGCTTAGAACCCCTAAAAAGGAGATACTGAGGGCTGAAACTGGGAATGAGGCTGTGAGGGGAGTCAGGGTGCAGGGTTTCAGAAGAAACCAGAATTTTAAGCAGTTATTTCATTATTGCCATAAGGCTGCAGAGCCTGTCTTCCCAGGCGGAAAGCAAAGGTTTCACCCTGTGAATCCTGAGAAATAACATTGCGGTGGTGAAGCAGTTCTTGTCCTTACTTTAAGACAGTGTCACTCATTGGAAAGAAAAGATTTGGAGAAGGCATTTGGGGAATCCTAATACTTCTATCTGTTTTAAAATATAGGTAAAATTATCAAAAATAAAATAAATAAAAGATGAAATTGAATAACATAGCCTTACCCCTAAAGTCTGCGTCACAGATACCTTTATCTATTTGGCATGACTTCAACAAAACATGATTGACCTGCACAGAGGCATATGCCCTGTGTTGAGACAGAGGGAGTACTGCCTGGAGCTACAGACTTACGACCAATTATTTTGCTTGTGTAGACACTTAGATAAAACTGAATTAATTTCAGATTAAGTTTGGCCAACTTTACGGTCATGATTTTTTCTGCTGAATAAATTTGCTGCCATCCATGTTCACTGAGATAAGGATGTAAAGGCAATATTAGATGTTTTATTTGATATCAGAAAATAATCAAGTACACTGCATATTTGATTGTGTCAGTCTTGGAAACAGGAGTCTGAGAGTTATTCATTGAATCAAGACAGTGAAACTTTGGCATGGTCTCTGTAAGAATAAATGTTGTCAACACAGCTTAAATACTTCAAAGAAGCTCTATATGAGGCATAAATAATTGCATAATTCAATGTAACAAACTAGCTAAGAAAATAATATAGCCTCAGCAAATAATTTGCTTTTCCTAGGCAGCTCACAAAAAGGAAAAGAACCAAACCAGATAATTTGTTGTTACTTATTCTCTAGCTCTTAAAAGGTTTTTTTCCTTTATTAAACAGAAATGGTTGAGTCAGAATCGGGTTTTGTTTCTGTTGAGACTAATAACAATAGCATGATTTCCGTAGTGAGGAAGCAAATCCATTTTGCCAGAGCAATGCTGTAAGAACTTATCCATGCTCTCTGACATGTAGATAACATTAGCATTTACTTCTCCTATCTGATAGCATTGTTTTAGTATGAACTTATTATTGCTTTGGAATCTTGGTCTGACCTCAAGATCCCTGAAGAGTGACGGCCTAAAACTATTTCAAATAAGGCTGTCTGAAAATAAAAGCAAGCAATAAGAAAATTATACTGGCTTCAAATTCATCTGCTCAAGTGTCCAGGTTACCGCAAATCAATTTTAAATTGTGCAGAAGCATTTAAAAAACAAATACATTGCCTCTTTAGTTGTAATTTCCACATTCTGTTTTCACTCACACTTTAGTCAATAACTAAAAGCTGGGAGGCAGAATAATATTAATATATATCAGAAAAAAATATTTCCAATCTATAACTCAGAGGAACAGGTAATATATGCAAATATATAATCTAGTTGCTGGGAGACTTTATGGATGCTCATGGGTATGAACACTCAAACCAATATTAAGAACTAAAGGCCTTAGTTGTTCAGTGATGCACTTAATTAAGCTCTTCAGTTCCCATTTAATAACAGATTTCTGTCCATTCCATTTGTATTACATGTTCCTTCAATTGTACAAGTTCAGTCTTATAATAAAGGTATGTATTTCCTCCTCTGGGTAAATATGCAACCTCTTAGGGATCATTTACACTTGAAAATTAGCTTGGCACAAATGCAAGTGAGAAACTAAACACAGTAATTATTTCTGTGTAATTCCACATGTAGATATTGTTATCGCACATTAAAATTGTCTGCTCATGTGATTATTCAGGAATGTTAATCCAGAATTGCTGCTCCGGAATGTGCAATACCACATTTGGAAAATCTAATCTAAACCTTCTGATCTATATTCAAGTCACATAAACCAGAAGAGGAGTCAAGACAGATGGAAGAAATTGTGATGCCCACATTGACTACTTTGGCAGAAAATCATTAACAGTGACGCTCAACGCCCAGCAAAGTCTTGATGCTTTAATTCCAAAGGATTTCACTCATTTTTGCAGATTTACTGTAGCGGGTGTGTACCAGTGATGAGATCAGCACTATGATTCCTTGAAACCAGCTCTGCCCTCACCTACTTGCCTGTTACCTTTCCTCAGGATAGCTAACAGAGGCAGATGAGAAGCTAAAGTGCTTGTACCTCACACACATATTATATTGACGACTATATTAAAGTAATCGGGGGCTGTGATTTAGTCTCATAGAATCATAGAATCTTTAAGGTTGGAAAAGACCTCTAAGGTCATCGAGTCCAACCATCGACCCAACACCACCATGCCCACTAAACCATGGCCCTAAGCATCTCATCTACACGTCTTTTAAATACTTCCAGGGATGGTGACTCAACTACTTCCCTGGGCAGCCTGTTCCAATGTTTAACCACTCTTTCAGTA
>NW_008824338.1:2307929-2324940 GCF_000699105.1 Pygoscelis adeliae
TTTCCAGCAGATGTCCGGGAAGTTGAAGTCCCCCACGAGAACAAGGGCCAGCGATCAAGACACTTCTGCCAGCCGCTTGCAGAACGCTTCATCTGCCTCTTCATCCTGGTTGGGTGGTCTACAACAGACTCCCAGCAGGATATCTGCCTCATTGGCCTTCCCCCTCATCCTTACCCATAAACACTCAACCGTATCATCATCACAATCGTTGAGCTCTAGACAATTGAAACATTCCCTAACATACAGAGCCACCCCACCACCTCTCCTTCCTCGCCTGTCCCTTCTGAAGAGTCTATAGCCATCCAGTGCCTCATGTTTAGAGGCACTTGCTTAGAGAAGTGAGGATGGAATCCCCTTGCAACACTCAACCGGTTCAAGTTGCCCATCATCTTGTCCAGAAGGAGGGCTTCCTATTCCTTCCCCCCAAACATGGGAGACTGATCTTGTCTGAGGACAGGACAGCTGAATTAGATCAGCTCTCTGTGGTGTGAAAAGGGTTGCTGAGATTTCATGTCGATGAATCTCGATTGTGTGCTTGTGGTCAACCCCTAGACCAGAGGAATTAATGATCCCTTCTGACCTTAACCACTAGCAAATTATGCAGCTCTCAAAATGCTCCTTTCTTACAGGGACCCCAGAGGACGGTGTGTTGCACGAAGCCGTAGCCATTCTGAAATGCTAACACTGACTTTTGGCCTGTCCTGGTGACTGCATTGTCTGCAGACATCTACTTAACTACTGAGAAGTCCTGTAGAGTTGCAGGAGTGTGACAATTGTGGAGAAACAAGCGTTGAACTGAACGTGTTACAAGACCATAAAGTAACTACTGGCAGTTAAGTCTTTACAGCTTATTGCTGGTCACATGTACCCTTCTTCTGCCCATTTCAGACAGGAAGAGTAACAGGAACATTTGTGTGTTTGCTTGCCTAAAGACAAAAAACTCTTTGTAAAAATATAAAATCTGGAAACAAGCTGGCTGGTGAGGTCTTAAAATACTGGCTGCAAATCAAACACAAGAAAGGTATTGGTGAAGGCCATGTCACACACAAAGAAGAATGCAGTGATATTAAACTTTGGAACCTTCCCTGGGCTGTGGAAACAGATCAAGCTTCATTTAGTCAAAATATCTTCACAGATAGACAGAGTTCTGCTTTTGTTTTGTATCTTAAATGTAAGCATCGATGTAAAAGGGCATCAATGGCTAAATGAAGCTGTACGTTTGCTTTTTGTACAAAAACCCTGTATTTTCCTAAGGCCTATCCCAACCACATCACTCAACAACACCCTTTACAAATAGCGTCTCCTCTTAAAAATAAAAAAGGATCCAATAATGATCATATGGTCACTCTTGCTTAATATGCTGCTTGCCTGTACAAAGTGATAGACTTGTAAAACTAAGAGTTGTAAAATAATTGACCTTGACCTCTAAAGGTCAAATTCATCATTAGCTTAACTTCTCCAGAGAACATGCTCACACCAGCTATTGTTTTTCTGAGTGCTTGCCTAGGCTGAGACTGTGGCAAATCTTTAAATCTCAATGAGGTGACTCTAGGATTATCACATAGGTAAATATATGCCCGAAATGTCATCTTTACTCTCCATTAAGAAAGAGTTAAACAAAATGTTTGAATGGAAAGTTTAATAACAAAAGACATTTATGATGTTTACTTAAATTTTCTGGACCATTAAGTCTAAATGACATGAGTTATTGGATGCTATATCTGGCCAAAAAATCTTTTTGACCAGTCTAAGTTTTACTACATGCTGAGTTGCCAGCATCCCTATTGGAAAAAAAAAAAAAAAAAAAATCTGTGGTCAAATCCTAGTTTTCTCAGTGAAATCTGGATTCAGAATAGCCATTCATGCCAGAAAGTACCTTTTGAAGTTTACATTAACATGGATATTTATTTATTTTCCCTCTGTAACAATGACAGTGGTTGAGATAAACTGTTTAATTCTAAATAGAAAACACATCTGCTGTTTCTGCATTGTTTGTGGTTGCTGGAGGGGTGACAATTTAAACCAAGTAGCACACATGACATTTTAAGTGAGATGTTGTATGAGGATTTGCAGCTGCTGCACTTTCCTATTTTCCTCTCGCCTGACGGCACCACTCCGCTGCAAGGCCTGTAAACCTTTCCAACCCCAACACAACTCTCAAAAGAAAAGTTTATACATATCCTTACATATGTGCATGCATATGTGCATACATGTGATATTTTTGACACGCTCGTTTTAATTTCTTTTGAGCAGAAGAGCATTTTCTACACTGACCAGGATTTCAGCGGCCGGCACAGCCCCAAGACGATCGAATTAGGCCAGACTTTGCTAATGGCTAGGTGACGAGCAGGCATCTCAGACCTCTGAAAGTAACCTGCAGTTGAGTCGTGACCCGCCGGCATTAGACATCACGGCCCACTTGGGGATCCGACATGTCTGAAGTACCCCTGGGCTGCGATTCGTTTGGCGCTGGAGAGCCGCAAGGCCGGCCCCGAGCTGGCCCCGTTCTCTCCGGCAACATCCCCGTTATCTCAAGGCTGCTGGACAGCGTTAAACAAACAGAAAGTGCGGTGGGATTGTACTGAGCAAGGTAATTGGAGGTTAGAAAGGCTGGTCCCGCTCCAGCCAGGGGAGCTGTTGGAATGGACACCCCCAGCTCCCCGCTAGCACGCCATCCTGCCTGTGGAGGCTTTAACGCGGGGCGTTACCTATCCCCCGCCCCAGGTGAACGCTGGCTGAGTAACAGGCTTCATTCAGGCCCAAGCGACTCAGAAGTGTAAGCTCTATTCGCAAAGGTGGGCACCTCTGAACGGCATGCTGCAGTGCTGACACCTAAACTAGGGTTAAATTATCTTTTTTTCGGATCCCTGTAGTGGTTTAGTTGCAAGGACACACTGCTCCTTTCAGGTTAATCGACTTGGCCCTAAATAAATGGGGGTTACATTTCTAAATCATTTTGATAGTTTGGAAATTTTGCCTGCTTACTAGGCTGAGACAGTGCAACTCCTTGCTTCCTTCACTCCAGTGTTTCTACACTGCTTTAAGCTATATAAAACCATGGGGTTTGACAGCGTAGTAGTGCGATCCACTAACCATAAAAACAGTGTGGGTTGACATTATTATGGCTATATTATGGCTGGAGAGACTAAAAAGCTCCTGAGCAGTATGAAAAGCTTGGGTGAGCGTCTGAAGGAGGGATAGGGCCCATGAGCTCCTGGTACGCAGCCTCCACTGCATTTCTGCTGATTTTTTCTCTTCAGTTCAAAGAAGGGTGTTGGCATTTTATTTTGCCATAGCTTGCTAGAGAAGAGGCTTCCTCTATCTTTCCCTTCTTGAAAAATCCTGCCTTAGATCTGAAGGGAGAGTCATGACATTTTCTTTGCCATTGTGGGATATTACAGTTCCTCCTCTCTGTCGTCCCAGCAAAGCAAGAGCTTCTCTTTGGAGTTTATAAGATGCAATGAGTAGAGAAAATTATTTCCCTTGGGAGGGACCAGATTACAACAAACTGCAAATATTAAAAGAAAAAAAATTCCCAGGGAGGAGCCTCAGTATCGACCTCCAGGTCATCTTCCCCCACGGCCCTCTTTGCATTGTACAAACTGATCTTTGTCCCGCGCTACTAATGTGCCCAGTACAGTTTTCAGAAACAAAGCATAAGCACACCCAGCCAAGTGCAAGCTTAATATAAATGTGCTGCCTCTTCCTCTGGTTACAGTTGTGAGAAATTGCTTGTGTTTTAAGAGGGAGGACAAGGAAATCAGTTCCCAGGTTGGGCCTCGCTGCAGCCACGCAGGCAGAGAGGAGAGAAGCCAGCTCCGGTGCAGGGTGCGTACACACACTCGCCTTCAAGCACTGTTAGCGAGCCACACGCCGACGGAGATGCTTTTGCAGGGTCACAGCGTGTTTGGGTTTTTTTGTAACGCTGGCCCCTGCACAGCAGCCATGGAGAGCGGGGCCATAGTTTTCTGTCAGTTCAGAAAATCACTGGGCTGCCAAAGAAACCACATAACAGCTATTCAGCAGATGAACTCAAATAATGCCACAGCACTTGGGTGGCCATATTTATACTGGGCTAGCCAGGAATGTCAGGATTTCAGCATTCACAAAAAATGCACTTCTGGCACAAACTATCTCTGTCATTTCAGCTCCACTCCTCAGTCTCAAATGATCCATATTGTTAGGAGAGTCTCAGTGTTTGGACTAGCATGTGTTTCCCCACTCCATAGGTTTCGGGAGTAAGGAAACGAGCCCTGCCCAGCCGTCCTCCTCAGTAGTTCTGCTTTCCTCTAAGTAAGCAATGGCAAACATGAGATGGGAGAGAGATACATCTGAACTCATGCAATCTGTCACAGCACAGCATTCCCCGAGCACAGGCTTTTTACCCTTGGATCTATCCCATCTCTGTCTGCACAGCCATATTTCAAGGATCTGTCACGGGTCACATCTGCCAACAATCATGTGGAAGAAACATAGAAAAAGAGCAATGCACATTAGCTCCACTCTCTTCCTCCTGCAGCCCTCCTGTGCTCTTGACAAACAGACAAACTCTGATGTCGAAGACAACCAGCCTAATCCCCACCCCAGAGAAGTGACTGGGAAGATACCACGAGCTTCAGCGGATTTTGTCCCACAGGATCAGAAACCTGTGAACCCCACTCACATAGGAGGAGGTGAGGAGCCAAGGCACAGCCCCACAGCTCCCCAAAAACTTCAGCCCAACAAGGAGGCTCTGAGCACTGCCAGGCAAGGTCACCATGAAAACTGTTTTACCACTCAGAAGTCTTGTCTAGGAAGAATAATAAGTAATTTTAGACTTGTTCAGGATTCCTGGGCATCTGGCAGGCCAGGGGAAGCAGATCTGTGCTCCCTCCTACCTAGCTGCTTCATGCTTCAGAGCTCTGGGCCTCCTTGGCAGTGCAAAAGCAGATCAGTTGCACCAGTCCTCCCTGTGACTCCAACAGCTCCCAGCGGTATCAATTTAATTGCACTTGAGCCATACAGCTCATTTACACTTAAGCACAAAGTCTGGTATACTTTGAAATCCTCAGATTTAGTGCACATGTGTAATCTACCTGCAGATCAGACATCTCCTGGGAGAAGCATGTTCTTCTGTACATGGTTTCTAGGCCAGGAAATCCCAGTTAGGAATATAGGAGCCCTAATTACGGTTAAAATAGACAAGTAAAGATACCCCTGTAAATTGAAAGAGGAGTGTCATCAGCCTTTCAGAAGCAAAGGTAGATGAAAGTATTCTCATGGATCTTTCAATCTCAATGCCCTGTCCAGTTGGACTATGGTCCCAGGACTGCTTTTTCAGAATTATTCCACTTCTCTGTGCTGCCCATACACTAGCACTATGGGACAAAATAACCAAGGAAGATTTGTAAAAAAAAAAAAAATTCTAAAATCCTGCTTTAAAAGAACTACAAACTTAAATATTGGAGTACCAAGATCAAGTACTGCCAAGTTAGGATTAATTTAGTCTTTGTAAGTGAAGTTCTACTATCACATAGTACCAGCTCCATAAAATAGTACTGATGTTCCCTCTGATCATTTAGGACCATTAACCACACCTGGAGAAATCTCTCACTGCAAAGTTTCCTAAAGTATTAGAGGACTTGGTAGGATCTTTTCCTATGTGTGATCAATGAACCACCAAAACCAGCTGGTGCTGACACAAACATATTTTGAAATCTGGAAACCTGACACACAAAAACATCTCTCCAGCCAAGGCAGTGGGCCAGGTGTTTAAGATACAGGATTTGCCAAAGTGCTTGGAGCTGAAATGGGAGCAAGACCAGTGAGACATTCAATCTGTTTGCAGTACTTTAGTGTCTCTTTTACAGGTTTTCTGTTTTTTTTGTTCTTTGATTCGGCAAATTCAGTGCAGAAGAGAGGCTTGCACAATTTCCATTGAACACCTTTCTCAAAACAAGGAAGAGTATCTTGAAGAAAACACCAAAACTTATTAAAAGATTCATACCAAGGCATTATTTTCTATTAAGACATTCCATAAATATGCTATGAACAGGAAATATTGAACATATAATATACAAACAAACAAACAAAAAATTTTTTTTTTACCAGCAATGGGAAACTGATCCCAGCTCAGTGGAAAGTGAGTGGAAAGTCTGCCAGACATTTCCAGGGAAATCTAGATCCCATCTGTCTCATGAGGGGTCAGTCCTGAACTACAAAAGATAATTCACTAAACACTGTGGACATGAGGAATGACAAATGAAAATCAGGGAAACCCATACACTGTTTGGTGTCATGTTTACAGGTGTTATTCTGGAAATAGGGCAAGGATAGGAAGGCTGATTGATTGATTCAAGCCAACTATGTTCACTAAAAGCCAGTGTAGGTGTGCTCAGCGGTAAGTCACAAATCAGTCACCCACCTGATAATTGACAAGACAATTTGTAATTTGTGTTGTTTGCCCCTTTGAGGTGGCTTCTTCCAGTCAGTAACAGTATATTCAAAGAGCTGGTGGGCAGATGTTACAAATAGGGACAGAGCACATCGCACAAATCAGGAAGTCCCTTAAAAATCAATCCCCAAGAGCATTCAGTGGCTGTACACACTACCCAGCCCTGTAGGCTTCTTCACCTGCGCAATTCAAGTTGTTCTAAACAGAGCTGCACCACTAGTAATGCATGTGGTATGTGAAGCTGGAAAATTTTGAAACATTTGAACTGCTATTAAATCTCTGATAATATTTAGATTAAAACCCCTTTGAGGTATGGACAATCTCCTGCTGTATTTATGCAGTGCCTATGAAAACTTAGGAGGGAGTGGAGAGAAGACTGGGGCTATGACGACTTCCCTGGGTCTATTTCAGTGAGAATTTCTGTTTCTATTTCTGTTGCTCCTACATCTAATGAGGGTGACTCAGACTATGCTGAAAAAAGCCTAGGAGCAAAACTGGTTATCCATGGTCCTTTTCCATATATAGGTAGGATACTACAATTTACTAAATTTTAGTACTAAAGTACTAAAGTTTACTACAATAAATTTTACAAACTCCTCTGAATAAAGAGGTATCAAATAGAGTGGCTGCATGGCACCAGGATTAGTCACAGAAGCTGCCTCCACGTGCTACTTCTCTTTTCCCAGGGCCCTGTAAATTTGGGGCTAAAGCAGAAGTAGCTATTGCCTCTTGGCACTGGATCCACAGTGCTGGTGAGAGCAGAGAAAGCCTTAGACCTTCTTTGTGCTGCTGCACTGGTGTAAGCAGATTTCATGTGGGACTGCAGTCAGTGTCCCAGGTAACTTGTCCAGGATCCAAAAAAACTTCAGCTTTCACATTCGGCCTCCCTGGTTTGGTACTGTGAAAATGGGTTGCTGCTCCGTGTTACAGAGGGTGGAAAGTGTGGGTGCAATCCAGCCTTGCAAACTCCTCCGTGCATGCTGCTTACGTCTCATGAAGAGAGCCTTGCTGAAGGGGTGCAGCAGTCATATGCAGCCCCATATAAATGGGAGCTCAGGGCATGCTACGGAGCAGGCAGGGCTCCTTAGCCATCAGCCTTTCAGCTTAATACAGAGCGCTCCAAGAATTATTCCAATAAAACCAAATGCTTGTAATCTCTTTTCACCCTAGTACCTCCTCCTTTAGAGCATGTCATCTTCTGTGCCAGCAGTGTGGAAATACACTCCTCGAAGTCACATCAGTTGTTCTAGTGATTTCATAATTGTCGCAGAAGTGATAATCCCCTCTCTTACAGATGATGAAATGTCTGAGTGGTTCTATATGATTGAGAGGATTACAGCATTAAGAAGTTTGAGTGCCTCAGATTTTCTAAAGCCCTTCAGTTTTACCTATGCCTGCCTCTATCCATTTTAGATGATGGTGTGTTTTTAGGCTTGGCTGGGTGAGTTACTGGGGTGGGATTCATGTATCATGATACATGGATATCAGTATCGTTTGATCAGATTATCCCCAGCTCTGTCCACTTGTCCCTTGTTCTGAGTTTTTACACAGTACATTACACTGTAGAGCCAGTGAGACTCTGAAGGTGTATGCAATTGTTTGGATATTATTTGCATGGACATGTGTATGCAATTGGTTAGATACGTGCTCCCAGATCTAGGCACTGTCATGACGATTAAAGGGGAGACAAGACTCCCAATGGTGGAGGTAGCTACCCATCCTTTTTTTGCCTGATCTGAATTATGTCATGGCAAAAACGTGAAAATTCCTTCGCACCAAGGTATTTTCTCTGGTAACTACAGCAATTTTACTCTACAATATACATTTCCAGTCAACAGAAGACATTTGCTCCTGGATGGATGCAGCTGCCAGAAAGAAACAATGATACATGTAGGTCCAGGAGAAGACTTTAAATCCTAACAGAACATGCCCAGGAAATATCAATCAATTCCTATAGTAACCGATCATCTTCAGCTTTAAAAAATCAAGCTAACAGCTGTGCACTGTCTCTTCTTCCAGAAATGAATCCAGATCCCTTTTGACCTGGTGTACACTATTCATTTCTATTGTAGATTTTGGCAGTTTGCTTCATACTTTTAATTATACCCTCTGAGCAATGAAAGTCATCCTGAATAGTTTACAGCCCGTGCCTCATCTGCAAGCTGTAACCTCTTTCTTTGGAATTAGCAACAAGTCACACGACTTTTTATTTGAAACAACCCATTCCTTTTCTGGTGTATACTGTACTGTATTTCCTGCAAATTCCTATCCCTTCCAGCTGCAGTAGAACTTCAGTCTCCATTGACTTGAACCCAATGCAGTCATTTACTCCACGGTTCCTAGATTTTTAAGGCCTGAAGAAGCAATTGCATTGTCTAGCCTAACTTCCTGTAAAATTAAGGCCATAAAAACTCATTTAGCTACTGCAATGTGAAGCCTAATACATTGCACTGACTAGAACATATATTCTTCTATTTTTACTAAAAGTTAATATGAAATGCAGCGGTCATGATTGCATTCCTCAGTTTCATATTCCCTATACATGCCTGTAAATGACTCCACAAGGTATTAGGCAATGAAGAATCAGACCAAAATGGTCAAATGGCTGCAATCTTTCCTGATCAGTTTTCATATACCCCTATGCATAATGATTTAATTATCTCTTGTTTCAGGTTTCAGTAGTGTTTTACTGCAATCTGTATGTACTTTCTGGCATAGAAAATTAAATAGTTACATGATAAATATTATTATCATACTGTCTATGGAGCTTGGAAGGGATCTCGCTAAACCTCATTTTCAATAAAAAATTATTTTAGATTGACATTATTTTTATGATTCTTTGGTTAAACAAATTGTTGTTTATTGATGAAAATATTCACCTTAAGATGGCAGAAAGCATATGAAAAGATTTATTTATTGGGGGTGAAAAAAATTTAAAAATGGTTCCAAAATGGGAAAAAGATACATTGGAGCTGCTTCTGAGGAGGAGTTTCATGTCTCTTATCTGAGACCTTGCACTGTGAACAGCATCTACAAGGGTGGCAGCTTCAGATTCTTGGGCTGACGTTACAGACTTCATAAGAAATTTCAGAATGGCTTTTGAAAAGCTATCTCAGTGTGAGATACTTTTTCCCAAAAATGCAGACAGTTTATGTTGAAGACAGAATTGAAATACAAGAATGACCACTCCCTGTCCTGTATTTAGATCACAGTTCTCAAGTATCCAGCTTGAGTGACAGAAACAAGTCAGAGGAAAACAGTCAAAAGCAGGTTCTTGTAGAACTTGGTATTTTTGCAATATTTGCCGTAGAATTAGAACATAAAATATTCTTCATCCTCCTCTATCTCCCACTCCCAGGTTATATGTCCTACTTTTGGCTAAAAAATGAATGCTTAGATGTCTGTTGAAGGTTAAGTTTGATTTTAAAAGCCGCTTCCATTTTAAATCATTTTCAATGCTTGAGAAAGTTGTCCCGACAAGCCGGAACTTTGGAGATTATCTCCAGCACAATTTAATAAACAGAACCACAGCACAAAAAACTGCTTAAATCTGCAAGAAAAGTAAATACACCATTACAGCTGAGGGACCCAGAGGGCTCATTGGGTGTGATCAAGTGAGTGTATTGCACAATCTATTTCTATATCTGAAAGACATGCTTGTCCTAATTTATTTAGGAACTTGGATTGAATAGGCAGCATTTTGGTATTGATTGAGGCATAAAAAACTTTACAATTCTCTATCCGAAGCTGTAGAAATCTGATGCAGGAGTGGCTTAGTCATGCAGTCTTAGAACATCTTCTTGCCCAGAGGAAGCATCAAACACAACATAATCCCGTATAAAGATTCTGTAGAATGACCATTTGCAATCCTGTTATTTTTCTTCTTCTTTTCTAGTACTGATACGAACTGGTCCCAAAAAATTTATCATGTGATTAAAAAAGAAATGTAAAGAATTATACAGTATTAAATGATTATAGACTGACTCTTGACCTCTATCCTACTTGTTGTAAGCTCTGTTATGCAACCGAATATAGTGACATAAATAGGATATAGGCCCTCTTTATCTTTTTGGAAGAAGTTATAGTGTATTCAAAAGATTTTTGGTATGTGTGTTACTTTATCTTCATTATAAAAACAACTTGGATGTGGGCTCTGGGGGAAATTTATAGTCTCTCCATGACACAATTAAATTACAAATGTCTCATTAGAGACTGCCAGTGTACCTCAGATAATGACTCTAAAGCATTCATCTCAAAGCTCATTTCCAGACTGTTTTTCTTTTGAACTCGTCATACTTGAGGATTGTACTAACTTTTATGAATATGTTTTTAAGGGGCACTGTCCTTTAGGGCACACTATAAATACTGGTGTGCTTGGAGTAGAAGTTGTTAAGAGTCCGGAGAGGAGAATAAGGAGAGAGGCTGCAGAAAGGAAGCATAAAACCAAACAAACTAGCTAAGCCCAGTTATGAAAACTTTTATCAATCACATGATCAGAGAAAGAAGTCTTGAATACACAGATACTTTATCCATTGCAAACTACAATTAAACCACTATTTCAGATGATGAAACCAGTACAACAAGAGAACATATTTGCTGTGATTCACTTCACAAAGGAAGTTTGACACCAGTTATTTCTGATACTGACCAAGCTTTACAAAGTAGCCCCTTTGGTGAACACTTTCTTATATTTTGGCTTTTTGCCTTTGGCACCAATAACACCCTTGATTACTGAAAAAATAAATATTAATGAATTGGAAGTTAACTCTTTTCCTCCAACTCTGACATTATGTAATGAGTCTAAACATCTAACTGGATAGACTTAGATTACTTGTTGGTCTTTTTTTTTTTTTTCAGTTCTTACAAAATACCACAAAGCTATGTTATTCTGTCTTTCATGAATTCCAGGAAATGGATAAATCAGATCAATGCATCCTTTGTATGAAAGCTCAGGAAATAATTTCTGGTCGTCTTCATGTAAAACATCCTTTTTACAAAAACTGATGCCTTGTTTGTAAAGAATGAACTACTGTTTAACGTTAAGTAGAGGTAACCTATTTAAACTTAGTTCTTTTTAATGACTGCACTGGTGAGGGAAGACACCGGTCATCCTGAGCTGCTTTCCCTTCATGTGTCTATCTGAAGGAAACATAACGTATCATTTGTGTAGAAAGGAAGAAAGTGGTTCTAGCTTCTGTAGTTCACCTGGCAAGTGGAAGAGGCTCTTTATGTCCTAACGCCTCTGCTCCCTTCCTCCTGACATCAAAGACTTGAGCCCAGTAGCAGTAAACTAAAGCTGCAAACAAAGAGATGAAAGTGTATTTCTATTAACTCCCAGAAAGAAAACCTAGCAGTCAACAAGCATGTAAAAGAGCCTTCTCCCTCAGTCCTCCAAGCAAGTGATCCCCCTTTATTTTTGTCATGGTCTCATGAGGTACAAACAGAAGAGTGACTCTTCTCCTGCTTCTGACTTTCTCTTTTAAACTGGGTGATACCATGCACACTTCCCGCTTTGGAAGAATCAGTTGCAGCACAATCTATGTCATCATTCATTTCTTGAAACAGTGATAAATGAATGTGAGGAACACTATGTGTTAAAAAAACCCTGCCAGGGCACATACAGTTGTTAAGGTTATGATGTCTCATTTTTGTTTGAAATTTTCCCTGAATTCATACACTCTTCAGAACTCATGGGCTGGAAATTTTAGCAAAATTTCCTGCTGTTAGCTCTAGGTATCAGTTATTTTCTGAAGAAGGATTAACTATAGCTGTGAAAGAACAGGCACTGGTTTTTGCAGTGGCTTATGACCTCTATTTTTCATCCATCCTTTCTATTTCCAAGAACTCAACAGGGCACAAATGTCCAACCAATGTGCCAGGAGAGAGCGTCAGCATTGCTTAAACTTATCCAGAGTGCATAGATATGAAAATAGAAACTCAGAATACAGATATGTGTGAGTGGGGAAATGATCCATGAATCACTAATATGCAGCACTCCACTATCCAGTAACTGTTCATTCCTGGTGCACTCAAGCCCACATGGCTGTGGAGAAGAGCTGACACATACGAGCATTAAAATCTCAGAAATCAGCAGGCAAACAGAAGGAAATAAAGGTATTCTAGTCTCATAGTGATCTGTGAGCATGATGCATGAATGCTAGAAGTCAGCAATACTGTATCATTATCTCTTAACAAAACGATAGCTTTTCCTCCCCTCCCCTACATTTGGTAATTCCAAGGGAGGTTGCATGTGCTATATCAGATTGTGGCTAGTAGTGACAAGTGTGATATAGCAGTAGGCTTTATTGAGGAAGTTAGGAATGTTTAAAAGTGCTACGTAGGCCAAAAAGGCATTTAGAATATCCCAAAGGCAAGCTAAGAGAAATGGCCTTTTGGACGCTTCAGAGCAGATACTCCGAAGAGCTCAGTATCTAACAGCTCCTTCTTATGCACTTAACAGCAAGGCTGGGCTTTCAAGAGTACTAAGCTCCACAGCCTGATCACTGTGATTAGGAGCCCAGCCCAGGTGGAAGCGGGACTTTCATTTTTCAGCTCTAGATTTCTTTGCAAGTCCAATCTTGAAATTTCAGGGAAATCTTTTCCTAATTTGTTTTATTAAAAAACCCCTACTGTGTTTCCTGGAAGTCTGGCAGGTCTCACACTATAATAGTAGATAGCTAATGTCCCTGCAGATCAGGTCTTTCACTGTAAAGTAAAACTAGATGAGGTAAGAGTTACCTGTACTACCCATGGCAGTCTGATTACCTGAATATTGTATTTAAATATTCAGATACAAGCAAAAAGTCATCATTTAAGTAAAGGAAATATTTTTACGGCTATAAATGAAACCATTCTTCTGGAATGAATATGATCCTAAAGTTTAGAAATCCTCAGGCTATTCTCTAAACAAAGATGTGGGAAACTATTACTGTTTATATTAAATATTCCCATGTGGATCTTTTGGTCCTTGTGGAATATGAATGGCAATCTCTTGTAAAATCCCTACTGAAGCTGTCAACACTTTCTATATGAGGCATCCCAGATACACAGAAGAGTGGAGCATGCATGCGGGTGGGACGTACCTGTTTCCTTAGGAATTGCTCACCCCTCTGGTGGCAGACAGGTTTTCTGAGGCTACCCAGATATCAGAGCGAAGTCACTAAAGTTATTTTTCATAGGGAAGGAGATGATACACTCTTCCTTATTACCAGCCTTGTGAAACAGGGTCTTCAGCGGATTTAGAGCAGGGGAATTTGAGACTAAAAGGATGGTCCTGTACCACAGAATGACTCCCCGTTCTCACAAGCCCCATCTCCTACAATTAGTGCACACACTTACCAGGATCCACTTTGAACCTTCCCGTTTTTATCTGCTGCCTTCATGGAAACCTGACCCAGAAACCACCTTCTGCCTTGAAGCCTGAATTAATTCCTGGACTGTTTATAACCATTTCTCCTTGTGACAATATTTTCCATCTGTTTAAACTTCTCCTTTTCCTAGCATTTCTTCCTCTCTTCCTCTTTAGTGTATTTGTGGAAACTAACCTTGTCCTCGACAGGTTTCATTGTGTTGCTGAACCATGCCAAGCTCTTCTGGTCTCTTCTTCTAAGACAGGATCCCCAGTGGGCCCTTTGGTAGGCCTGTTCAATGAGCTCTTAATCACTCCATGAGCTCTTCTCTGCTCTTTTCCCCTGCATGTGAGTCTGGTCACAGAGAGTCAAAAAAAGATGGGTTCAAAGTACACCAGAAAATCTCCTGCCACTACCTTGGAGAAGACCAGTCCCTACCAGAAACGCTTCAACCGATAAACTGCAAGCTTGCATTCTCATGGTCAAGACCCCATTACAATTTCCACAGTATTTTTTCATTCTCTTATTATTTCCAGATTATGAGATCTGACTTTATCGCTCATAGCACTTATACAATTAAGTGAGAGGTGAATCAGGGCCAGGTTGTTTGCCAAAAAACAAGTAGAACCCAAACACTTCAGGTCACTGTTTATTTTCACACTCCTCTTGAAGAAATATCTAGGTCAGCTACATCAAACTTTGACTTCAGGATGCCTTGGATAAGGCTCATGGTCAAGCTACCTTGTTTATACCTTTTTGAATGATTTCTCCAGAAGTATTTGTAGCCCAAAGTATACTTACCAGCGAGAATTAAAACAAAAATCAAGATTAAAAGTTCTCTGTTGTTTCTGTATATGGAGAAATTAAGCAGTAATTACATTGTGCATATCTGGTCACTGTAACTGAGGTATTAACTTTATTTTACACCTACACAAAGAAAAGTTATTATTTTGTAGAGCAACAGTGAAAATGTTGCTCCCTTGAAATCAATGGCAAAATTCCCACTGAGTTCAATGGACTAGGATTTCTTCCACAGAGTCTGATTTACTACTTCACTGCATCAGTTGTATGCCAGGGTAACTTTACTGAAATCACTGGAATTCCCATGGCATGAAAGCAGTGAAATCAGAAAAAAATCTGAGTGCAGAGAATCCTAATAATTTTTAATGGAATAAAAGGATTACAATTGAGGCATAACTGTTTTGGTAAACGTCAATTAACTGAGATGTTCTCAAATGGCTTGTTAGACAGTTGCATACTGCTATAAAAGCCAAATATAAATACATTTCATGTATTCATACCATTTTATAAAGCTGGAATCTTGCATATACAAAGCAGGGAAACTGCAAAGACTTACATCACTGCTAAATGAGTTTCTCTTTAAAAAGTGTTCAACGTGTTTTAGACCAAGAGCCAAATTCTGCCCCTTGATACACACATGCAAATTCCATTAGAGTAGCTGGAACTGCATATTCATACTTGTGGGAATGATTTGGCTGTTTAAAGGCAATTCTGGGAGCATTGACTGCTAGGGCTGCTCAAGAATTTGCCAGTGAAAATGCTTTTTTGTTTTATTTTGTTGTCAAAAACTGTTGACTTGTCAAAACTAAACATTTCTGCACAAATATATATAGCGTGTTTGACAATGATTGCATTTCTGGTCAAGGAAAAAGAGAAAGCTAATGTCCACAGCACAGCCAACAGGAACTTATGCCAAACTGAGGGCTAATATTCATATTTATGCTTTCCCAGATCTACTCCTTTCTCTCCCAGTCCATGATGAATCCCTTGACCAGGGTAAGTCATCATCAGTCTCCCTCACTGGAGCTATTTCACACAGTTCTATAAATTCAATATTAATTGGGCAAAGAGACTGCTTAATCATCACTTCCCCATCTGGTAGCTTTGTGTTTCTGTCAGGAAAAGCAATTACTTGAACCCCTCCACCCTTCCAGGGGATTGTCCTCTTCACACACACTGTTGTTCTTGATTGAACAAGGCATTGGCTTATCCAACACCTGCCACGAAAGGAGTAGTGGGAAAACTTTTGACTCATCGGAAATGATCATGACATAGGATATTTGTTTTCCTGGAAATTCCACACACCTCCATAAAAATACTAGTGAAATAGTACTTGGTTTTGGTTTTATTTTGCAAATGCATATTTTTGTCTATGTCAATAATTTTTGATATATTTCCTTCCCACCTCTAGTATTTCAGAAATGGAATTAATACTTCATTAAGCACTCAGCTTTCAAGATACTTGGGGATACAAACTAAGCGACAAAATTTTTACATGCATACATGTAAGACCACAAGTAGGAGAAACACCATGCTTCTGCTGTGCTGTTTGCCAAAGCAGCTGACAACTTACGCGGGGGGACGAGCTGAGAAGAGGGGAATTTAACACTAATAGTGCATATTATGGACGGCTTATCTGGCTGGCCTTTGGAAGGCAGCGTGATAGAGTAAAACACAATTTGTCAGAAGTGCGGCCAGTGGCTTGAGATCTAAGTCCATCCCCATGTCAGGGACTGAGGCTAAAACAATGCCTACATGCCAGTCCTGCTTAGTCCTTTCTGTGGGACTTTTCCAGTCCGTGAGCCCCAGGGTGGTGATTTCATGCCCCTGCAGGTGGGAACCCCCTCGAGGGATGTGCAGCAGAGGTTGTTATGAGACATGAAAATCATTGCACGTTGCAATACTTCTTTGATATGAGAAATAGCCGTGCAATCAAACCTGCCCCCCATTTCCCAGTTCTGGCAGCTCAGAAAGGAAGTCTCAAACCCCGTGAGCAGCTTTTGCTGGCTGGCAAACAGAGGGGACAGAGCTTACGAGATAAGCAAGCTTAGTGCTAGCTCTTTGCACAGGCTGAATTTCACTCCATGCCATTAAAAGTAGCACTGGTGACTTTTGACCACCATTAACCCCTTTAGGAGTCACTCCTTAGCTGGTTTTTGACAAATCCTCACTGCTTGTAAATGAAGTTCAAATTAAACATTTTTCCCTCTTTATTTTTTTCAAAACTGTTCTCTTGCTCTGGAGTGATGGAGCTGCTTTTTTGTACTTTGAAGTTCGTTCGTTCGTTCTTTCTTTCTTTCTTTCTTTCTTTCTTTCTTTCTTTCTTTCTTTCTTTCTTTCTTTCTGTCTTTCTGTCTTTCTGTCTTTCTGTCTTTCTGTCTTTATGTCTTTATGTCTTTATGTCTTTTTAGTTTTAACAGTTTCACTT
>NW_008824338.1:2325069-2328898 GCF_000699105.1 Pygoscelis adeliae
TGCTTTCCCTTCAGCTGGGCCTCTTCCTATCTTATCAAATAATATTAGCTTGCACTCCATTTATACCACATAGAGCCTTAGAAACTCTCATAGCTTTTAACCTGTCATGTAGATTAAGACCTCATTAAATTTCATACTACCTTCAGCATGATCGTGTTACCTAATGCTAAAGATTTTGGGGCAACATAATCAGTACTGACACAGAATGAAAGCAGAGGGATCTTTCATCATATGGCTGTTTGTGGCTTCATTTAATAGAAAGAGAATTTACCATCTGGTAAATTTGGTTCAGTCTGCTCTGCGTTTCTGCATGTGCCCTTCTGGATGAAGCATGCCTTGCATTTCCCCTCACGAACTGATTGCATGACCTATGCTTCTGAACTTGAATGAACGTGTCCATGCTCATAGATTAAACATGGATATTTGAGAATCAGTAAAGTGTGTGTGTGTGTCTGCATATACAGACATGCATACGCACGTACATATTTACTTTATAAATAGGTATGGGATGAATGACCATGCTTCAGTGTTTGCAGCATGATAGCAGCTATAGGTGACTGTTTCCAGAGACTAGAAATTTTTGGTGTGAGCACTGTATACACAGTGTAAAAGACCAGCCCTGCTGCAGGAACTTTACTGTTGAAGCAGGTTAAACAAGATAAAATGTCCTTACTCCAGTTTTATTGGTAAGAAACAGAAATACCAAATGACTTGTTCTCAGTCATGTAGGACATCAGCGGCAAACTGCTATAACAGTTAATACCTCTGCTACTAATCCTTTCTTTGAGCTCTACTGTCCTGGCAACATTTCTAGTCCCCTTTCACAGATACAGAAAATCCTGAGAAAGAGAGAAAAAAAGAGGTCTCCGTCTTACACAGCACACGCCCCTTGAGAATATGAGCAGCTCACAACAGTTTTGTGTTTGCCCTAATAACAAGCTCCTTAATGGAGATGTAACCCACTGCTGATATACAGATGGGGAGCGGAGGCAGAGAGCGCGGGCAGGAGCTGCCCATGGCAGCTGAGGGAGTGCAGAAGTTGAATGCAAGTTCTCCCCAGGTTTGACCTGGAGCTCTAGCATTTGGTTCACCCTTTCTCGCCTGGGCGCTTACCTAATTATCCAGAAGTCCTTATCAGGGCATTACAAGACCTCTCTACAGGAGAGCATCGATTAGCAATCACTTTGATAAATTTCTCCACTCACTTGCTTTCACTTTTAAAATTACCCTTGCTGTTACAAAGGATTAGGCCACATAACAACATCATATCATTTTCCTCTTGAAAGTACACCTCATTGGGTTGGGGGACTTGTTTAGGGAGAAGGAAGGGTGGGAGAGGAATAGGAGCAACGCCAGCTCTCTCCCAGTGCTCGGTGCAATCCACTTGCTGGCAGAGGCGGGAGGGACTGCCCCTCTCATCCTGCCTCCTCCGAGCCCCATCTCCTTCCCTGCTGCCTGCCTGCCCGGCATCAGCGGCCTTTGTACCGGGCAGGATGAGGCCCTCTTTCCGCCGAGCCCAGATAGCCACTCGAAAGACTTCCCCGTGTCACGTCTGTTGTAACTCCGCCGTGCTTTTCCTGTGTCTGCACAACATCTCAGCTCATTAGGAAGACATGAGATAGCAGAAGGCCCGATACAGCGCGTTTCAGATCCCCCGAGCCCGGGAGATCCTCCTTCCCGTACCACGCATGGGACCCTTAACTTTAACCCAGCCGTGCCTTTTGTCTGAAGGGGAGAGACTATTTATGAGGAGTCATACAAAATAAACACGAAGAGTTCACCATAAAATATGACAACCACTTTAAATAATGTTGACTTAATTAAACTTTAAACTTTATTTATATATTTTATGGCCGTAGTGTGAGCTCTTCTCGGATGTTTACTTCAGTGAAAAATCCATCATGTGAGGGCCTTGAAAGGAATTAATCCCCTTACCCCTGGCACAGAACTCAGTTCCAACAATTCAGATCTAAATATTTAGTGATGGATGATACATGTTTATAGAACAGAGGGCAGCATGACATTTAAATGGGATCCGGGGTTGCTATAGTGAGCGGACGTTGTTGAAAAGAAACTGGAAGCTGAAGCTGTGCCAATTATCGGAAGCCGATAAGTCAGCCCCTTTTCGCCTGATTTTTCCCTTCCGTCTATCCATTCTGGGTTTTCGAAGGCTTCTTCACAGAGGGTTATGAGCAATTTTCAGAAGGAAAAGTTCTGCTGACTCTTGTACATTTGGTAGTGCATCCCATGGTTAAACTAATAGCCTCGTTGGGTGTCAGCCAAAGGTTACAGGCCTCTCAAAATATTCTTGGAAAAAAAAAGAGTTTATCACTGAACTGAAGTTTCTCATTAGTAACCCTGTGTTGTCTAATCTGTGAAATTACATGATTAACTCTTTTGCAGAGACAGCTTCAGCCAGAGTTTGCAATCCCACAGGAAGTTATTAAAAGTATCACCGAGATAATTTCCCTGCTTTGTACTTGGCCCTTAGGGTAAAGGAAATACATCATTAGATGAGTACTTTATAATAAAGCTATAGATCACTAACAATTATTAAATGGCTGTCAAGAATGATTATTATTTTAAAAGTTGAGCACTGTGCAATTTGAAAAACAAATAAAAAACCTTGAAAGAAATTACTTCCTTTGTTTTTGTATAGAAATTAGAAACATGCCTTCCCCCCCATTCTCTTTGAAGTGATTATTGGAATATAATCTTTCTCTGTACACAGCCATCTTACCTTCAGCATTTCTTTCTGCAACTCTAAAAATACTCTTATGGAAAGCAGCCGCTCATTATTGAGAGAATATTCCTCGGTGACCCAGAGGATAGCAGAGCCTTTTTGCATGCGCTGAGAATGACACCTTAATGCATGAGCCCTGCACCCCTGATGCTTCAAGTTACTGAAGCAGAGGTGGTGGTCTTCACCCAGAAGCAATCCTTGCTTTTGGTAAAAGTTGAACTCAGGGCTATCTGGGACACAGAAAACACTCCCATCATGTATTTTAGCTGAAGTCACTTGCAGATGTTTTTTATGATTTGTTGCACTTGGTTTTGGCTTCCTAATGAGTTCCTCCCAGACCAATGGGTGGTTTAGTTTGCATCTTTTGGGAGGAGAGGTAACAGTTCAGATCTTTATTAGCTTCCCCAGCTAGTTACCAAGGCTTTCCCCCCCCCCCCTTTTTTTTTTACCGTTACTGAGAAAGTGGAGTGGTGAGAAGGAAACGCTGGCAATGCCCACGCAATCAGCCAGGCTGTGAACCTCAGCCGGTGACACTGTTACTCTGCAGGGATGGTGGTGGAGCACCTGACTGGATTGTGTAAAAGACAAATAGTCAGGAGAGGTTTGACAAAGGTGGAGCGCGTGGAAGCAAGAGTCAACAAGCACTCTGTTGGTCCTCAAATCATATCCAGCCAAACAATTTTGCATTATGGTGTTCAGCTATAAGCCAGCAGAAAACTGAGCTGGAATTTTAAAAATATCATCAGATTGTTCCTCTGTGCATCCAGAAAAGGAAGACTGCTACCAGACACCTGTAAGAAAGCTTATTTGTGTTCCTGTGAGAAAGCGAGATCTTTCAAACAAGTTGGTTTTAGGAATTAACCACGCAGCTCTTAAAGGCCCAGCCCTAAAATGCACTGTAGGACCATCCTTGCAGCCCAGCTTCGGTGATTTAGTCTTGTTACAGTGCCTCAATATGACTAATGCACCCATCTGGTACAATCTAGGAGTTAAGAAACAGTGCTTTGCATCAGGAGAGCTGAAATCTAGTCTCAGCTGCATAAATGTGCTACCAGGTCAAGAGATTTGCTGTTTCTAGGATGATTT
>NW_008824338.1:2328921-2335953 GCF_000699105.1 Pygoscelis adeliae
TAACTTCTTCCTGACCTTAAATAAGCTATGATCTCCTAGGAGAGAAGTCATTTGACTGTATAAACATGATATATGTTTATATATTTTCAATATAAGTGCAGTTTCTGAAGAAGGAAGAACTTTGAGCTACCTTGTTGCTCACTGACCTTTTTCATTGTGTATCACTTGCACTGGTTATAACTGGTATCCTCTTTAAGCGTTTAGAATAAAATTCACTCCGATCTGCTCATTCTTATTTTTGAAAAGTGATCTGAGAATGGCCTGGATTAATCCTTAATCCTCTGAATGCTTAACCTAAGATCTACATGTCTAACTCTTCTTGAAAAGCTTAAAAAGGGGAGGAGAGTTTGTCTAAATTGGTGTATACATATGATAATATTCTTCTTATTCTAGTTGTAGTTTCTAAAAATAATATGACTGGAAGCCATTCTGAAGTGCAAGATAGGATAACTCAGTCTCTGCAACCTTCCATGATCCACAAGTGACAGAGAAATATTTTCTACTGTATTTTGCAGTTAAAAAAAAAGACGACTGATAGCATTTTCCCTAATGTTTGTTAACCAATTAAAGAGTGACGACCTATCCTTTCCTCAAAAACTTCAGACACAAAAGGTTCTGGAATATATTCAGATTCATGGTGCTTAAATAAATGCAACCTAAATCTTTTGAAGTTTGTTTATTACCAGTGTAAGACCTGAGTTTTAACACAAGGTCAGAAAACTCTTGAAGATCCATGGGGAAGAAGATTACTGTGCGATCTGCCGAAGGTAGCTATGGAAAACAAACCTATAGCCAAATAGGAATAGTTTAAGCTGTCTATGCAGGTGTCCATATTTCCACGGGAAAACTTTCAGGGGTCCACAAACTGGAAAACTTTGAAAATATCGATGTACATGCTACATGCATACCTTCAGAATGGAAAAGCATTACAAAACAAAAGCCACAAATGTTAGTGGAAAATCTCTCACTCGTGTGTCTTTCTTTGAACTGGGATTTTATAACAGATATCTCTGAATTTGTAGAAGATAACCAAGCATGTGCTCCAGAGCTGATCAGGAAAGCAATATCAACACATTTGACTTGGGAGATGAATGCAGAGTGCAATTTTCTTCCTGTAGTTTCTCATTCTCAGGAGATGTATTCTGGCTGATGTTAATGACAAAACACTGATTTATACAACTAGAGAGATCTGCAACTGTATATGACAGAATCAATGCAATTGGTGACCAATAAAATACCAGTTCTTGCACAGACAGGTTTGCCATCATCACACAGAATGGCGAGTACCTAATTTTGCCATCCATTTCTGCTGTGCATGGGGTATCTCCAGGAGATATATGAGTCTTCCTTTAGTTTTACTGTGGACTGTGCCTTTACACCTCTGGGAGGAGCTGTCATTTGGTTTTCATTTGAAAACCAGCTTGTCACAGATGAGAACTGAGCAATATGCTCCCTTCTGCAGTATTGACTCATTTTCTTTCTTGCACTACTGATTTTTCTTATTTCTGTCATCTGAGAAAGAGATTACTCTTTACACATAGAAAATATAACTCCAGCATCTGATCGAAGTTGTATTTTAAATCACTACTGTTCCTTTTTCAGAAACCTTGTATAACTGTCCTTTCATTAAATAAAGCATATGGCCCTATTAATTTTAAATTGCTTTTGCTGGTCCCCATTCTGTTTTGAGAGATGTTGGCCCTGGCTACTCTTGTCCTAAATGCAATTTTATCAGCCAGTGATGGATCATGCTCTGTATGTATGCATGGCATTTGCAAAAAGTGACAATACCTCTCTGTTTCTCCTGCTGGAAAAGGAGGAAGAAAGCTCTCCTCTGAGAGGGACGGATGTTTCCAAGAGCATCTCCTTTCCCTGTCACCGAGTGGCTGTTCTGCATCGCTGGAGGAGGCAGCTCAGGGTGAACCTCCCACCTTCTAATCACGCTGCTTCAGGTAAAGGTGAAAATGTCATCATCACACCAAAGGCTCATTCCCTAAAGTGTTAACATCCTCACTCCCAGAGAGGTAGGAGTGGAGGGCCTTTCTTCTCTGCTCAGCACTTTTTAATGCCATAATTTGAATGAAACATCGGAGATGAAGAGCAGAAGAGGAGGAAGATTCAAAGAAATAACAGCTAGAACAGATGTGCAAAAAAACCCCCTTCACCAATACTTGTTTTACACTTTTTGGCTTTACAGGCTACCCATTTTTTAAAACAAAAGTATCAGTTTATTTCTGCACTTCATTGCCAAATCAGAAAATACAATCACGCAAAGCATTATCATTGCTTGTATTCATATTTGTAATTATTCTTACACTTCAGATGTGGGGAAAATCCATTATTCATAATACTGTGTTTTAGTTGGTAGAGCACCAGACTCACGGATGATTAGTGATAGCTGATGAAATGAACTTTCTCTAAAGTTCAGGGGTCTTGCATTATATAAAATTGAATTTCTAAAATCAGTGCCTTTGATGTCTTCCCAGTACAAATATTTTACTCGCAATGAAGTACTTGGGACAAAAGTCTGGGAGAAGGGGGAGAGAGAAAGGGGAGGGGAGATGTGGTTAAAGGCAATCCTTAGCAGGACAACTTAAAAATATGACTATGATTTCTCAATAGCTGCTACTGACTTTCCGGTTTACATGAATTTGCCAAATGTATTTTCTTTGGGTCAGATCTTACTTGTCTTGCTTACACAACTATTCTTATTGATTACCCCTGAGAATAAAGCAACCCAAATTTTGCTTACTCTTTCTGTTTTGCCAATTCCCTTAGGATCAGTTCAAATAAACTAGGGTCCTATGTTACTGGATCAGTTAACAGGCTGTGAAACTATACTAATGTTCATGCTAGCTAAAATTTTTCAGGGGAAATACTTGTGTTATTTTCCTTGGTTCTCTCAGAACGAAAACAAGAAAAGAAGAAATGTTTGTCTGCATTTACAGTGGAAGCCCTGCTACCCAAGGGCCAGGCTAATTCACATGCTGCGATTAGCCCAGCTCTACACAGATGCTGCCTTTGCAGTCCCTGCCACTTCTGCTGCATAATTTTGTTTGGAGTTTAATAGATTTTTTTTTTTCTCTTTTCTTTAGTCTTTGGCCAAATTTTTCATTCTCGGTGCAAAAGCCAACAGTGGTCTGTCTGAAGGCTAACTCTTTATGCTGACAGCCACAAAGCTGCAATGAATTGAGCGCTTGCAAATCCCAGCACTGATAGAGCCTCGCAGTGCACCACATAGCTATCAATCACTTGCATTTATACCTGAATCTGTATGTGTACCTGCATGCCTACCTGTACCTGTATTACCAAAGCTCTTTTCCTACCTCTGTATGCTCTATTTCACACATAACACCAGTCTCAGATAGTTCAGGCTATACTGCTGAATCTATTTGGGGTAAAAAAAGAATTTGTAAGGACATAAAGTATAGCCTTCATTGCAAAGTAGACTAGGAGCAAGCATGATGGATGAGTTAAGAGTGTAAGACTGCAGAAAGCTGTGAGTCCGCTCGGGAGGGAGCTGGGCTGAGATTCCTGGCACGTGGGTGCTATTTCTAGTGCTCCTGGCAGCCTCCTTTGGGAGGCTGGGTAAGTGGCTTCCCACACTGTTTTAGATCTTACTTTGCATGGAGCTTGGACCATCTCTCACTCTATAAGCCTAAAGTAGTGTCATGAACAGCCAACTTCCAGTACATGTCTTAAGTGACACTATGACGTAATTTTTTCCCCTCAATATCACCATCTTCTTTCCAATGCACTGTACAGTGTTTTCAGCCCCTGCTGATTATTTACTAAAAACTTTTGATTTTTTTCTAAAACTTGGTTGTTTTCCATGGATTATGAAAACTCCTTAGCAGGAACTTTTCCCCCTTAGGTAGATATAATGCTGAACTGGTTAAGACATCAGTTTATATTCAAGGATATTCATCACTACCTGCAATTAGGTCAGACCAAGACCTTTACTTGAACGTGCTGCCTTGCCCTTGCCTCCCTTGGCTAGTGAGTAGGTCTGCTGCAGCCGAGCGCACGTCTGGAAGAAGGCCTCTTTTCCTTGGGTGGTAGGAAGTTTCCCCCTGACGTCACACAAGTGGCCACATGGACATCATTGTCAAAATCCCACAAAACTTTTCCTGCACAAGAAATGAGTTCAACTCCCAATCTTTCTCCTGGGGAGGTGTTACTGAACTGAGGGCAAAACACTTTTCAGTGTATAAACAGAAAGTTTGACCTGCTCATCTTAGCCAGCTGAACAGATCAGTTCCTCAGAGAAGTGATGCAGGTTTCAGTAGGAAACGGGGCACCCTCTGCACATCTGGGACAGATCCTGCTTTGCTGCCCTGCTTCCCACCGAGCAAGTGACAAAGCCTTTGAGATGCCTCCTCCTTCCAGTCACCTGTTGCACGGTGGGAGGGGACAAAAGGGGACTCCCTACGGGTGTCTCTGGATCAGTAGGCACCAACTGACTAATGGCAGGGCAGAGGAATAACCTCAGGGTACTTGGCTTTCAGCACACTCAGAGGGAAATGGTCACAGAAGATGGAAGAGGGGGAGTACCTGTTGCCAAATGGCTGTGATTACAGCAGTGGCAAACTTCCAGGGAAACAGAGCCTCAGTTCTGTTTTATCAGGATCCTTTGTAAATTGCTATTAAGAAGTATTTTTCAACAATCTCATTTTTATTAGCCGTTTGTGCCCATTATAGTTTTCTAGTTGCTAGTTTGTTATGGCTGTAACATAAATAAAGTTCTAAAAATGTCTCATTTGAGGAGTTGCAGAGCTGGGCATGCCATTTAGACACAGATAAAAGCAGATGTAAAGGGCTTTCTTTGTAATGGGTCTATTTTATATTTAATAGAACTGTCATATAAACCTATACTAACATTTAAAATGCAGTTTCTAGGCTATAAAATAAACACCATTTCTAATATTGCTGTTGGCTTTCACCTATGGGACACATAGGTTCATTAAAAGCTCTATAAGGCATTTACGTGGGGTTGCCGTATGATTTACAATCCAGGAGCCACCCCAGGCAACAAATGCATTTCTCTCCCACCTTAGGAACCAGTTCTTCAAAAATATTAATGGCACCTGCAGGATCACCCAGCCAGGTGGGACTGGTATGATCAGTGGTGCAGTGCTGGTGGAGAGGGGCAAACCTTCTATGGCAGGAGCTCTGCTAGGTACAAATGCCTCCTTCAGGAAGAGTAAGCCTGAGAAGCACTTTTGCATGCAGTTCTCTTTACTGAAGCTTCTAAGACAAGTGTCACCACAAAAAGAAATGTACCGGTCTCAGGTCTCTGTGGGAGGTAAGGAGGACTGCCCGTGCTGGGCTGGGGGATTAGCTTGTTTGCTTGCCTGAGTTGGGCTGAATGACCCTCTGGAGGAGCCCACTTCTCTTCTTTGGCTATAGAAATAGGCATCCAGGTGAGATGGCTAAAATAAGGTGGAAGCATCTGAACACAAGTTCTGCACTACTGATCTAAAGTGAAATTGCGAGACAGCTTAGGGACATTACCTCTGACATGGTTCCCAGTTTCATCCCAGGATGAGATGCACTTTCCTACTGGACTTGTGATTCAGAAACCCTAAAGTGGTGAGGATGCTTAGATTCTCTTGGACCCCGGTATCCTTCTGAGCCAGACCAAGAGCGTGCAGTTCCTTCTCTTTGAACTCTGCTGTTAATAACGTTTCCTCAAGTTTCCTGGGGGAGGAAGCCTGGGGAAGAGGAGAATCAGACTGCGTCCCCACTCTATGTGGAGTGCCCTGATTGATCCCCAACGGCTGTGAGCTGGCACGCACTGACACCGTGCCACTTGTCACTACACAGCAGCAAGTAAATACCTACACTGAGACACACCTGGAAGTTGCTGTCCCCTGTGGGGACAGCCGACCTGTTTGCTGGCTTTAACGGGAGCGTTACTGTTACCAGAGGCAAAGCTGTGCATCTCCTGTGAAAGTTCCTGGGATCTCTAACTCTGTCTCTGGCTGCTTATAGCTTTGTCAGACTTTAACTGGCTGTACTATTATTTTCCATACCTCAAGCTGATCTTTATTTGTTTAATGGAGCAAAATACTTCAACAATTTCTGAGCCAGGTGCTGGGGGAAAAAATATATTGTTTCTTTCTTTCTTTTTTTTTTTTAATGTTGGCAACCTCTTCTCCAAATTGCCCTCATGTTTTCCAGAAGGCACTTCAGACTTGGTAGGGAAGGGGTCCTTTGTGCTGATCAGGTGTGTACCATTTTCTGTTTCAACTCAAATCTAACCAGATTCTATTACTTTGAAAAATCAGACTAAGTGTACCAAATGGAGACTTTGATTTTAGCAGCTAAAATTTTTTCAGAAATCCATTGTCATCAAGTATTCTTGACCTTTTCACAGCAAAATGAATACAGACCAGCTGACCCACGCACCTTGCCCAGTAATACCAGGAACTTGCCCAGCAATGAGGCTCCATGCCTGGTGTGACCTGAGCTGCAGGTGGCATCCAGATCTGCAGGGTGGCACTCAATGTCTCAGGCTCTCACTGTCACAGAAAAACTGGACAAGAATCTTGGAAAGGTAGCCTGAGACTCAATAGACAGAAAATTGGTTAGGGAGGTGGGGGGAGCAAGGGGCTGACACAGTGCACAAGGACTATTTAAGCAAAGAAACTGGGAAGAAAAAAGGAGGTCTGAGAGATCTGGACCTGGCAGGTGTGCAGAATAAAACTGAGAGGAGGTTGCAGGCATGTACGGGAGAAACGAGAGTGTCTAGCAGGAAGGAAGTGGCAGACAGGAGGAGAGGACTTCAGTGGCTGGGGTGGCATCCAAGCGAACCGAAGTTTACTGTCCTACTGCCTTAGATAAGTATTTCTGAAACCCACTGGCAAGGCACTTGTCTCATCCTCTGCTAATAGTGGTCCAGAGAGAAAACAAAAAGCAACAAGCTCTGTCAGTTCCTCCGATAACACAAATAGCTTAAGTATAAACAGTGAAAGTAGTCTCCAAAAACTAGACACATCAAACTATATTGGTCCCAGTGTGGTATTTCAG
>NW_008824338.1:2336555-2394384 GCF_000699105.1 Pygoscelis adeliae
GACGAGAGGAAATGGCCTCAAGTTGTGCCAGGGGAGGTTTAGATTGGACATGAGGAAAAATGTCTTTACTGAAAGAGTGGTTAAACATTGGAAGAGGCTGCCCAGGGAAGTGGTTGAGTCCCCATCCCTGGAAGTATTTAAAAGACGTGTAGATGAGATGCTTAGGGACATGGTTTAGTGGGCATGGTGGTGTTGGGTTGACGGTTGGACTGGATGATTTTAGAGGTCTTTTCCAACCTTTATGATTCTATGATTCAGCTAGGTTCCCCTGTGCTTGTACCTTGTAAGAGGTTGCTAAATACACGGTAGTGTTTTAACAAGGCTTTCTGACTAAATGAGACCGATGGGAGAGTGCTATGTACATGTGCATATGTGTGTGCATGTGCATCTATCTATCTTTATGCAGGTCAATTACCCCATTATCCAGTAACTTTCCAGTCCCTTGGCTTATTTGAGATATATTTGACTGAGGGACAGTACCCCTGCGATACTAGCTTCACACACGTTTTGTGGAAACGTGTGGTCTCTGCCCTAGCCTCCAGCACAGGGCTGCTTGAGGAGACACGGCAGGTCTAGCTAGAGGTGGGCTGAGTAATTTCAGTCAGAAGGAACTCTGCTGTGACAGAAAAAAAAAAAAAAGTCAGAAAAATTAGGACTCGGTTATTTCACACTAGGCCCTGAAGACGAGTGGAAACTCTTGAGTTTCATCCCCTGGGGCCTCAGTTCCCTACCTGTCCATTAGGTCCTGTCACTGAACAGGAGCATTGCAAGAATAATCTAATATTTGTGGGACAATAAACAATCAAGACAATAAACATTTAAGTTAATTCACAAAGGAAGTCACAGGGGGAAATTCATCATTATCTTTCCATAAGAGTATTCAGTGTATTCAGACATGGAGATAGATAGTTAAAAAGCCCATTCACTTAACCTTCACAGCAACCCATATATTAGGATCCAAGTTCTTTGCAGCTCCCTTTAAAGAAGGTGATGATCTCAAGAAGCCAGAGTCGCCCTCTGGAGATATGTTTCTCCTCCAACTACAGAAGGAGCCTATGGCGACCAGGCACCTCTCTGGCGTGCCTGAAGTGGGTGGGATGAGCTCAGGATGCAGCAGCCGCTCTCCAGGCTCTTCTTCTAACATCCCGCAGTTGTATGGGAAAAGCCTGGGCAGTGGTGCTCGCTACCAAGTGAGGGGGAGGCAAAAAGGGTTTCCAGCAGTGGTATCCGTCCTGCCATAACTTTTAACCTTTTATCTTGGGAAGGATCTTCCAATGCTGTTTCTTTACAAGTGATATTTGTATTACAGAAGTTCCTGAAAGCCTTCAGCTCGGTCACGCCAAGCATTGAACAGAGTTGTGAATTATTTTCCATCAGACAGCTGCATATAATTCTGAATCTGTATTTGGATTAAGTCTTTTCATCAAAAATTACCTAAATTTTACTATATCAAGCACCGTGAAGGCTCAGAAAACTTAGCTGTCAGGATCTTAACAAAATCAGGCCACTTTTATTAACAACTGTATATGCCAGGAAAAGAAGCATGTGCCACAGTTTTGGCATATCCTTAAGTCACATCGAAGTTAATGCACCATTAAGAGCCTGGCTTGAGGTCTAACATAGGACTGCCTGGCAACCAGAGAAATCGGGCGGAGGCCAGGAGCGCTCATGAAACCGGGGAGAGCTCTAATGACTTCCTTATGACCCATCTCCAAACTGCACTGAGTGGAGCTCTGGCACAGGAGAGAGTCTGGCCTATAGCATGTAAATAAATAACAAATGAGCAAGTCAAAGCGAAGGCAGAGATGAATGAAGTGGTTCACACAGCACGGCTAGATTTTTACGCTGTCTCCAGGCTATGGAAGGCAAGCCATCATACTTTGGTTCAGGTTCTCAAAATTGTTTTTAGTGCCATAAAGGTGACTTTTTTTTTTTTTTTTAAATGAAAGCCCATATTCTGGAGCTGTCTTCTGAAGATAAATAGAGCCAAGAGGGATAGTACTTTTCAACAAAAGCATTAATAAGTGACCATCACTACATGGATAAATGTAGTTTTGGACTGAAAGCAAAGTATAGTTTATTTTAAATTAATAGGTTAATCTTTAAATTGATTAACAAACTTCAAAAACAGCCTGCACATTGGATTTTTCTAAAACCTACATGAAAGCCCATTTTCTATCTAAAGAGATCAGGAATACAATTGCCAGCAGGACTAAAGCAACATTTATAAAAGGGCAGGTTTTAAAGCAATTACAAATCAAAGTCGGCAATTTGTTCTCATGGATTGCGTGAATTGCATGCCGTGTTCAAAAATTAAGTTCTCAGACTAATGGAGTTGGGGCGTTTAACTTTCTCTTGCCAGCAATGGACAAACTAGGTCCAGACACCTGCTGTAATCTCACCAGCATGTCCAGGGAGGGGTGATGATCAAGGAATACACTTCAAAATGTTATGAGCAGGCTGAAAAAGATGGCTAAGGAGAGATGGCAGAGACCTCAGCTGGCAGATGCCTGGTATCCTTCAGTGTGGAAAGAGGGAATATGTGTAAGAGTCTAGGAAGGTGGGTGATGGGTTCCTCTGCATAAGAAAAAGTGAAATTGAGTCTATGTTACCTCAGTAAAAAACTACTGAGAGAACATGTCATGTCTTTTAGTTCTGGCTCAAAGAGCATCAGGGGGTATGATGCTTCACTGAGCATCTAGAAATTTCTAACAGTCTGTGAAAAGAAAGATTGACTGAGTCTGGCTGGGAGCTTGCAAGAGAAGATCATGATGAGAAGGCGAAATGAAGGAAGTTGCGTATGTGTAGCAGAAGCTCAGCAGCAACAGCTATCTACAGCAGCAAGAAGAGCAAGCCTAGATACTTCACCTATAGCTTTTGGGCTTTGTCAAGCCCTGTGTGCTGGGATGTGCCACTGCAGGGCCAGGGATCTGGGCTGCAGCTCCTCCACTGGGGAGTTCACTTTGGTGCCCCTCTGGCTCGTCACCCCACGTCTCCTTACTGTGGAAAACTGGCATGCAACTGGGAGACTACAAGGATGGGGCTGATCCTGCCCAGGCCTTGCCATCCCAACTTGGAAATAAACTGTCAGGGCATGAGCGCAGTCCCTGAACTTAGAACTGACCCAGTAACACACAAATAGCTACACAGAACCACAGAAAGCAAAAATGTGTGTCATCCAGTAGTCAACAGACCCCAAATAACTGAGACCCCTGAAATGCCAGCAAGTTATCCAATTTTGCTGCCTTGTGG
This sequence comes from Pygoscelis adeliae, assembly GCF_000699105.1. Taxonomy (NCBI): domain Eukaryota; kingdom Metazoa; phylum Chordata; class Aves; order Sphenisciformes; family Spheniscidae; genus Pygoscelis; species Pygoscelis adeliae. The sequence goes on from NW_008824338.1 coordinate 2,339,808, forward strand.
CTGGACAAGGAAATAACTCAATGAGAGAAAACTACGATAGACCAGGTAACTCCGGGGACCATGTTTACAGATCTTTACCCTAGCAAGCCAAAGCTGAACGTTTCTAGCCTCTATCAGTTAAGGCAGTGATGAGAACTGAAGCCTACGTGGCAGGAATGACTGAAACATTGGGTCAGAAAGGGAATATCCCAATAGAGAGATGAGCGAGGCAGAGTGTGCCTGCTCAGGACGCTGCCAATCAGTCTGCTGAGGAAGATGGCTAGAAAGATCCCCAGATCATGATGCCCAAAAGAGACCTCCCAGCTGTCCCCTCAGCTCCCCCAGCCTAATGGCAGGTCAGTGGCAGGGCCTGCCACGGGGATGCCACGGGATCACTTAGGGACCTCAGGAAGGCTCTGGTCCCACCTGCTGCTCAGAGCTGGCTCAGCCGAGATGCAGAACAGGCTGCTGGGTCTGCTCAGACTACAGAAAGGACTGTCTCCTTCTAGAGGGAGGACATGCAAACTGCTCTCACCAGGGAAGGTTGTGGATGGTCTGGACAAGAAGAGGAAAGCACAGGCACCAGCTGGCAAGGGGGTGCTGATGGCTGGACTGGTAAATTCAGGGGGAAAGGGAATTGCCTCCTGGTTTAGCAGATTGACAAATTCACCAGCACATCTTTTGTGTGTTTACCGAAGCATTACAATCTCCTTTCCCAGGCTGGGTGGAAGGTAGAGAGCTTATGTTTTCACCCGGGTTTTTTTTGAGGAAGACTAAGAGAAATTAGGAAGAAACCTAAAAAGACCCTCCTCTGTGAGCTGAGGAGTGAGGATGACTGAAAGGCTGGGCTGGGAGATGATGTCTGCTTACCAGAAATAATGAGAATAATGAAACACTAATCTGACTTGTCTGTACAGATGGATTTCCAGCATAACGGAGAAATGAAATAGCACATCCCCCCAAGGGGAACTCCTGAGCAGTGAAGCATAATTCTTGCCTGAGAGTTAAACCTCAGTATGGCTCTTTGCTGTGAAATTACTGCACTGACGAAAATACACACACAGACACACATGCATACTGACAATGGAAGAAAAGCTGTGTTGGCATTTATAAGATTGTAAGGTCAAAGTTAATTTTGTCAGATTTACTAATTGTTTTCAAACTGTGTCTTTTGTTTAAGCTGATGTAAAAGTAAACTCTGACTTACTGTGATTTTAAATACTTTTTGGTAACTGTCATTCTGAATTATAAATAGCGTCATCCTTCTTCCGTCTTATCAAACTTTGACATATGCAAGATAATACGAGGGATTTTAGAAATATTGATGCAAACCAGCCACCCCAGAATCATGTTAAGTCAATAGTCTCTAAGAGTTAATGTTCAGATCTCAGAGGGAGTGTGTAGTAAGGGGTTGAGGAAGAGAGAGAGATTTCTATGGCTTTTGAGCCTGAACTGATTCATTATTCACTCTATTTAAAATTGTCAAAGACAATTTTTGTAAGCATGCGTCCGTTCCTCTTCTGTTTACAGAGGTATATGGCAGTATGACTACAAGTGAGCACAGTTAAAAGAAGATAGTCATGGCTTAGTGCATGCTGTAAGTGGATTGCTGTCATCACTAAAGCTATACTAGGGCAACTAGGGGGAAGATGAGATTTCATACTAGCATTTGTCCACACTTGTGTTCCTGCGGGTATTTCTGTGCTCTGCTTTGTTCCTTGAGATAATAATGTTTTCATTCTTTAAATAAAGATTTGTTAGATTTGTTTTCCTGCAAGAAATCTTCCAGGGACTGGATCAGGGCCTCCCTGTCTGCTCATGTCCTTGTCCTTAGAAATACTACACCAGATTAACAGGAAAGGGATGGCACAAGAGGCAGGAGAATTCCAGACTCCCACTTGGTTTTTTTCATTGTGTTTTCTCTGAAATAGCTTGGCCCCAATCCTTCAATCATTAGTTATACAATCAAATTTTGTACACATGAGCGTGTCATTGACTTCAATGGGAATGCTCCCATTGGTAAAATAGTTCATATAACTTAAGTGTTGGAAGGACTGAATCCTGTGTAAAATGGTTGTGTTTTCCACAACTTCTCTGTCTTCTGTGTGTTTTCAAGTCATGGCCTGTCATTTTATTGGCATGTCAAGTTTTTCCTTGGAGAACCAATGGAGCTAGGAGACAGCAAGTTGGTTCTTGTTTATTGCAAAAAGTTGTGATGTATCTGCAGAAGTGTAGTAGTCTGCAAGACACGTAAAATAATCCTCCTACCCTACCTCAGCACTGATACAGTCTCAGCTGGAGTACTGTGTCCAATTCTAGGCATCATACTTCAAGAAGGCTACAAATCAAGTAAATAGAGAGTCCAGAGATGAGCAAGTACAATAATCAGAAGTCTAGAAGACATCACTGTGGATGCAGAGGATGTGGAGATGGCACAAAAGGATTTTGTTTAATCTAGAGAAGACAAGAAGGAGACATGACAACAGTCTGCAAGTATGCAAAGGGCTATCACAAAGAGGAAAGGCTTAATTTATTCTCCATGTGCATAAGACAAAAAGAGATGAGCCTCACTTGCAAAATGGGAGACTGATATCCCTTAATATTTTAATAACTTTCTAGTTTTAGAAATAGGACAGAAGTCAGCTTTTCTGCCTGGAGAAGAAGGATGGAGATGGTGGAATCTTCTTCACTGAAGGTCTTCAGGCAAACATCTCCAGCTATGAATAGCTGATCCTGTGTACTGGCAAGAACGTGGTTAGAAGACCTCATGAGGTCCTCTCCAGCCCTATCTTCTGTTTATGTAGTCAACAAAATTCACAGCTACATTCTAAAGGCAGGAGTCTTATTACTGGGAGTAGAGAAAAGGCAGAAAGGATGAAAACATTGTTTTCAGACCTCAAATGGAGCTTGTAAAACATCGCTAATGTTCTCTTTTGATTAGTGAAAGATGAAGAAACAACTTGAAAAGAATAAGCACAAAACTGTAATATGACCCTTTTGGGGAAAGATTTTCTTCCTGCTCCAGCGTCCCTTTATCATTTTTCCTCCCGATCTTTGGATTTTATCTCAAGGTGGAAAAATGGAAATGACATCACCAAGATGACATTAAAGCAGCTTCTTACTTCAAACCCTTTTTGCCAAAGTCACTTAAAAACTATTATTTGTAACAATGATGTTTATAATGATGAAATTTATATTCTTTGCCATGTCCAAAACACAAGTAGCAGATCTGAGAACAAGCTATACCCACTTTCATGCTGCACTAATTTGGCAGGAAGAGTCTTGCAAATTCTAGTGGAGCTTTTTTCAAAAGTGAATGGAAATGGGATCTAATGACATTCAAGTAATCTACTCAAGTTGCTGAGGCTGAGTGGAAGATACTTTTGATGGAAATCTGAGACTGAGTGGCTATATAAAAATGCAGAAACAAAAATGTAATTTTCCTTTGTTATCACATGAGACAGCAGCCCCATGTTGCTTATGGAGGAAGAAAGCTGCAAAAAACTAGGAGAGAAATTAATGCGAAAGGCTATAAAGAAATGGAGCTGTCTTGCTCCTTAAAAAAAAAAAAAAGGAAAAAAAAAAGTTCAGCATGGATCCATATGGTGTGAGATTTCTCTTCTGTGACATTTTTATTAAGGTTATGTATATGACCGTTCATCTTCATTCTGCTGGTGCTAATTGCTGTCTATTGGACCCTTCGCTACTGTGTACAGAGAACACATGCTTCCCCTCGACACTGCCATCGCTGCGAGTGCACTGGATTGTTCTGCTGTCCTCAGATAGGAACCTGCTGCTGCTGCCTGACCGCAACAGCTGGGAATATTCTGCTTTTAAAAGCTTATCTTGTTGATACTTGAGTTGAGCTATTACACAGTGGAACAAGCAAACAGAATGAATGGACCCTCTGCGGGCAACTTATGGTAACAAAAAAGCTTCCATGTGCTTTTGAATGTGTCTCTTGTCTTGGAATTGACAGTGATGTTTAGCATAGATGTTTCCTGCAAAGAAAACGTGATGGTATAGAGCCAGGAACAGGCTAAAAAGAAACATGCACAGAAGACATGTTCAGCACTTAAGCTTCTTTGCAACTCTAAGCAACATTTAGAGTCCAATTTTGCAAAGGTTTACTCATGCAAACGGCCCCGCTGAAATGCAAGGGGCTGCTTTTTTCTCTGGAATGGCTAATTTGATTAAGAATTACTTTCATGCACAAAATGAGTATGTAAAGCATATCCCCTCGATCTTCTATGGAGCTTTTAAGCAATCAGCCTGAGAATAAGGTTATTTATTTATCAGCATTAGGTCCATGCACATACATATAAATTGCATGTACAAGCAGATCAGAGCAGAGGAATACAAATATTCCCATGTTACGGATGGACCACCCAGAGAAATACAGAAATCTATTAATTTTGCTTATCACTTAGACTCCAATTTAACAAAACATCTAATAGTGCCATGAATTTTTCTGTCATGAAGTGTTGCAATCATCTAATCTGACTTCCTACATAACGCAGACTGTAGGATTTCCCCAAGCAATTCTGACTTGCACGTCCACGCATTTTCGTTCAAACTGTAAAAGTTAGTAGCAGCAATAAGAATAATTATCAGACTTAGGTTCATGCAACTAGTGAATCTTAAACTGTTACCTTCTTAACACATTGCCTTTTGTGAATGGTGCTGTGCTTAGCCATGCCCCGAACTACACACCAGTCTGACTACAGACTCCACATGACCTCTAGGCAGGAAAATCTCTCTTCTGAAGCCTTAATGGAGGTGTTGTCTGAGCAAGCACAGACCCTGAGTGACATGTGCATTATTCTGTGCGTGGTCAAACATCTGAAAAATTGACTCTCAGACCACACTGGGCAATCTGTGAGAGTTGAACTTGACACCTAACAGCCAGACTTACTTGTAACTTTGGTCTCACAGCGATGGCGATTCTTGCTATATGACTGCTGTTTTAACCCATTAACCTTAGCTAAGTGGCCAGTTCTAGTTGGTGTAGGTGACCTGTGGATACACGGTTCCTTTTACCGCATTCTTGGTGGCAATTTTGGCTTAAGGAAAAGCTATTCTCTTCCCCTTCCCCACCACTTCTGCCTTGTGCCACTTTCTCATTTGTGCTTATGCAACTGTTTACAAGGTTATGAAATAAACTAGATGAAGCTTAGAAATAAATCCATCTATTTTCCTGTTCTATTAAAAAAGTGAGAGACCTTCTATAAGGGGCATTGTACATTCAGGAAAAGAATCATAATTTGGAGTCAATACAAAAGAAATTCCTATTTTCTGCTTTTATCGCTGTAATGAAAAATTGAAAAGTATTTGCATTTGAAAAAAAAAATTTCAATAGGTGTACAGGCTACTTTCACTCCCTGGCACTATTTAATCACTTTCTAATTATTATATTTAGTTCATGTTTGAAATGAAACTGTTTCCAAAGAAAGCACTGAGAACAGAGAATTTTGAAAATGGAACATCCCAATTATCCTGCAATTTCTTTTCTTAGCTAAAAAAATTACTTTAATTAAATGAAAAATTATTAATTTTTTTGGACACCTTTTCTGAAAATAACCCATTCGCATCATTTATATGATTATTATTATTACTATTATTTGCCTAGACTTCATTAAGGGTAAGTAGCACCTCAAGAGGCTAGCCAGCAGTAACAAACACATATATTTGTGCACATGCATATATATAGTTAGGCTGGAGCTGTCTTAACAGGTTACTCTGAGGAGGAGCTCTCACTTACTGGTCAGAGAGATAAATTTTCGAAGGATACCAAGGTTACTAACAACTCCAGAAATTGTTACTAAAACAAAACAAACAAACAAACAAAACCACAAAAAAAACCAACAAAAAATAACATACTATCCATTTTAACTGAGATATAAACCTGTCTCTGGTCAAAAGACTTCTTTGTCACTTTATGAGCGCTGCTCCAGGGTCCTGGCAAATTCCTTGTGGCACATTTTGATTTTGGGGCTGTGATGCTGCCGGATGGGACTAGATGAAGCATTCCACACTTTTTTGCCAAAACCAGTTCTTTTGTGTACTGTCTGTCTTCAGGTTTGCCCCAGAGCTGGCTGCATTTTAGATAATGGGGGAAAGTGGTTCTTGTGTTCACATTTTTATTTAACTGGACAAAATTGTTTGCTGTTTCTCTAGGACAATGCTATGTAATCTTTAAATTTTTGTGGCTACAAATGCACCTAAAAGTTAATCTTGAGTAATATTTCGCTGTCCTTTTCTTCATCATCTCCTTTTCTTTCTTGTCCCTACCAGAATTCTGTCTTTCGTTCTTATTTGAACACTTCTTGCTCCACAGGCTTCTGGCACAAGTCAAATTATTACCTGTCTTTGTTCCCATGTACAAGAAAACAAGGATGCTGTCCTTACTTGGGGAAGGGAGGACCAGACAACACATTTGGATAAATGCCTTACCAGCTTTGAAATGTCTTGTAAAATTCTGTTAATGTTTCTCTCTGCCATGCATGAGGCTTGCATCAAGTGCCTTTTTCAACAGCATCACTGTAGACAACCATTTATCAGGTGTATATTGTATGGCAGCGCGGTGTTTGGAAATTCCATTTGCCATATGTTATTCATGATCCTTGCTCACAGCCTTCATTTGTCAGGGGATTTAGATCTCAGCTGTGTTTAGTTTTTGGGGCTTGAGAACAAGTTGACCCACAGGCAGACACCTAATGATATAATTTGTTCAGTGCAAAAGGTTTGACTGCCCTCTATCAACCTTTATGCAGACAACTCCTTTGAATACAGTAATGGATGACAATATCAAAAGCATAAATCTCGGCAAACTTCAAGGTTTCCTGGAAAACATGACTCTTAAACTTTAGGCACATAGACATTTGGCACAATGTCAGAAACTTTCTGGACTATTCATTTATCCAACTCTGGCCAAAAATAACCAAAGACTCTATGTGTCTGTTGATTTGTTTTGAAATCCATTCAAAACGGCAAAGAAGTTAAGAAGTAAGAGACCGGCAATTGAGAAACAAGACTTCTGAAGTATGAAAGATCCTTTTCTGTATCTTACAACATGTGGTGCTAACAAGCCAGGTCATGTCCCTCATACAAAATGCTTTCTGTGAACTTAGTGTGGTTAAATTAGCAAGTAGAAATGACATAGTTCAGGTTCCTTATGGTTTTAGAAAGTAGTAAATAAAGGCCTTGCTGGAGGAGCTGGTTTGAAGGAGAAGAACATGCTGATGACTGTGGGCTCACCCCTGTGGGCAGGACAGCGCAGCCAGGGTAATGGTCGTCTTCTTCAGCCCTGTTGACTTCAAGGGTCCCAGTTTCCCTTTTTTTAAATCTGTCCCATTCTTAACTTTATGCCTCCTGTGTGACATCCCCTGGCTTTTTATTCTTCCTCTTCTATGTATGCTTTTTCTGCTTTCCCCTGCACTACCCCTACTAGTGGGAGGAGGAGAAACCCATCCTCCTGTTCTCTACTCAGCCTCCCCTTGTCTTTCCCCTTGGCATGCATCCTCCTCTCCTAAGCAGAGCGGGTGGTCAGGAGACACCGCAATGATGCACTTTCTCCTCCCATTTTGTCTTGTCGTTCAGGCCTTTTGTTGCCCTGCCTGGGAGGACCTGTTGCTGTGCCAATGAACATCCTCAGCTCCATACTGGAGATGTGCCCTTGATAGCATAAGACATGTTGTCACTGTTTGGTTGGACCTCAACCCTTCCATCACTATTAGGTTTCATTTTAAATTATAAGGAAATGGGAGAAAATTAAGCTTTTTTTTCTTTTTTTTTTTTTTATTTTTGTCAACACAGTCTGTTTAGGCAACTTTAGTAGCACCATACACACACGAAGCTGGCTGCACTGTTCCTCATCCTTCCTGCTACATACCCAGCATCTCTTTTAACAGCTTGATGTTTTCTTCATTAAATCCTTCTTCACTCTCATTCATGCCAGAATGCTTACATATCCCAACAGGAGTGATTAGAAAAGACGGGCAACTATTATAATTCATGAGAAAGTCATTTGTTACTGCTTCATGCTATTCTTCTTGTTATTGAGTAGATGAAGGAGTTACAGTATTTTGCATCTGCAACAGACTTTTTGATTTTTATCTACGCAATGTCTACTGAAAAAAAAAAAAAGCCCTTATTTCTGTTTGGAGCCCTTGGATGCACTGTACAATCCCTGTAATAGTGCCAATAGCAGTAATAATACAACAAAACATAGAGCAGTTTTCCAAAAAACACAGTGCACAGACTGCACAAGTCCTTGCAAGGGATTTGTGACAAACTGGCTGGCAAAAGGAATGGTATCTTCTGAGTTTCAGCTGCTTCCACAGATGCAGATCTGAAGATGCAACAAAGTCCCTCTCTGAAAGCCAAGCTGCCTATGAAAGAGGCAGGATGAGAAACTATGCTCTAGTCTTGGATAGAAGATGTTCTGTAGACTGCAAATGTTGGAGTATGGCTTTTAGGTACCTTAAGGGAAATCACACTTTTTTCAGTGTGACTGTTGTACGTACGTGAAACAAAGGTGGACAAGGAAGGCCAGCTGGCTGTGAAGAATAGGTAGTGGAAAAGAAGTAAAGACAGGAGCAGAACAGATTGGAAGGGAGATATGGAGTGAAGAGGGAAAGCAGGCAGCAGGTTTTAACTTTCAGAAGACAGGGCAGTAACTCCCAGCCTGTACATAGCTTGGAGGCTGCTGTGCCTGTCCCAGAAATACATCTTCAGCACTGCTGAAGAACAGCTTCTGTGGTCAAGAGCTTTTCCGTTTTCTCCAGCTATAGGAGCTCCTTTTCTAACAACCTAATGAAAAATACTTATTACTTTGCCCAATAAAAGGTGCTTAATTTTTTAAACGAGCGACAAAAATTATTTCAATAAACATACAATGGCAATACACATGCATGAGAGATGGCTACTCTTACTTTAAAATCAGGTGCTTACTGCAGCTGCTATGGCTGTGTTAACAATTCATGAACATAGCTGGGCTTGTGCATGAGTGTGACATCTTCACTAAAGAAATGGTCTGGTACATTGGGCCCAGAAGAAGCAGCACTGTGTTGCCAAACCAGAATATCTGTCTTGCTGTGTGGTCTTATCAGGTAATTCACTCTTTTACCAAAATGTCAGGTTCTGAGGTGGGAAGATAATGAACCCATCAGCCATTGTGAGGATAAATCAGTTGTCAAATGCTTTCAACATGTAAGTAGCTAATTAAGAAAAAGCATCATTGCTGCATTTTGGCATTTGCAAATGGGAGAAGTAGAGCTCCAGAATTTGGCACATCTGAAACTGCAGAACATGTGTGTAGTTTGGCTCTGCTGAGAGCACAAGTTATCCCAGTCTTCTTCTGTGAATTATTTGGCAGGCTTTCTTCCCCTGCCCCCACAAAACTGTCAATTTTCAATAGTAAATCTCAGCTCCGAGTACTCCATCCTAATTGTACATCCAGGCCTGATATAAATCAACTAGTTTCCTCCAGTGGACCTATGCTAGTTTCTGCCAGCTCAGCATCCGGCTCCGAGTATTTCCTCATACGCATTGTTCCTTCTGGTTTGACCAGCCTTTGCTCCCCTCTCTAACTAGGCAGAGTGATAAGTTGTAGTAGGCATGCCCTGATTTCCTTATCACAAAGGAAACTCCTTCTTTTCCTTTCAGATTCCCCATACAGTCTGGCACCCTGCCCTCATTCATCTCTGTCTCATCTCGAAACCCCCACTAAGGCATAGTATTGTCAGGCAGTTTCATATGTTATGGAGAAACCTTATCCCAGAAAACAGATGACTCTCTGGTAATTGGTTTTGGTTAAAACATTTCTCTCCCTGGCTAATCCATGTCAGGGCAAAACCGAGGCACACTGAGGGGGTCCATTGCAGAGCAGTGGCCACTAGCTCATCATCCTGTAGCAGGCTCTGGTCCCTTCCAGAGAAAAGGGGAAAACTCACTGAAAAAAACCAACCTATTTATTCTTGTAAATGTGAATGGGAAAGCTTTAAAGTGAATCAAGATGAGAGCTGAAAGGCTCTTGCAGTGTCTGGTTCATGAAAGGTATTAGAAGGTCATATTCATTCAAGATACCAAATACTGAAAGCTGATGGAGTGACAGCTGGCAGCAGAAGGGATTGTGTCTACTGCTGCTTATGGAGGTCAGGCCAGATCCTAGCCCCAGCAGCGCTTTCTTTGAGGGTTGACTACCTCTGCCTTCAAAGGGAATTGATGGAAGGTGCCACCTGCAACCTATAAGAAGTCAAAAGAAAAGAGAATCTTTTTCTGAAACAACCTTTGGGAACCCCGAAGTGAGGGGAGTGAGCACAGTGGAAGTGGAAGAATGAGAGATAAGAAGTACGATCCTACTCAACATTTCTGCTCTGGACTTAGTCTGGCTAATAGGACTAAAAGAACTTGGGTTGGGGCCTAGTTGCAATTCTAAACAAACATTGACTCAGGCTTGTCAAGTTCATTAACTCTTCATGTATGTATCCTTACGCAGTGTACAGCCAAATCATCAGAAGCTGTTGGCTGAAGACTGATAAAATGAAGAAAGAGCTCATTTTTAACATGTATTTATATACGTCAGGAAAGTGTAAACTTTTAATTTCATCTAGCTTTTATTTAACAGATTTGGCATCTTTGGACCACGGTCTATAAGTTAGCACACCAGCACTGCAATCAAGGGACCTAAGCCGAGAAGTTCTTCTCAGTAATGCAGGCTTCAGCTGTTCACCTTTCAGTGTATAGTTATCATTTTAAACTCCTGATGCCTACTGCACAGTAAACCCCATCAAACTTTCCTTTATTCTTCAAATCGCTAAGATTGTTACTTCAGCTAAGAATCAAGTCATGACAAACAGAAATACAGTAAATATGCCATTATAAAGTAATCTATAGAAAATCACATGAAAATATTTTAAGAGCCAGAAACATGCAATTTTAACACCTATACATTGAATGAGAGTGCCTAGGAACAGACTGTTACACTGGAGCCTAACCAAAAAAATCCTCCAAAGGAAAGATTTCATAAATCGTGCCCTACCTTAAAGACCTGAATCTGGGAAGAAGTGAGCATTGGGAAGCCTTGCTTCGATTGTTAGCTGTGAAAGGAACTCAACGCCTCACCCTGTGGAAGGATTCTGTAACAGAAGAATGTTTATTTTTCTGTGTACTTATCTACATATGAATTCAGTTGGATGCTAATTCTGTGTGCTGTGGAGGGGTGAATATGTCATGCAGTTAGTATCTATTGACCACTAGTATCTTCCGCCTTTACAAGAATCCGCAACTTCAATTTTCCTTCTGATTCATACAAAACCAAATAATTCTTTCCTCAGAGGTTTGCTGCAGGAAGGATGCATGGTGAGGCAAATCCTCAGGGCAGTGACACACAGTAGTTTACAACCACCTTTACTAAAGCAATGAACTATGGGCAACTTACATTTCATGTCCTTCCAAGGAAAGTTTGGAGGATATTCCGTGGGGTTGAGTGATGTTTTCTCTATGTCTCTTTTGACACAGAGATCTGAGCTAGATTTTTTTTTAATTGTTCTTCATCTTGTTTGAATTGGCTAATTCTGTTGGAAACTGCAAGGATCAAACATACATTTGCTATAGAAGATGCTCTGTCTCCCGCTGTCTCTGAAGCCAAACAAGTAATAGGATACGCACACAGGCTGTGATCATTTTTTGAGCAATGGTTTTAGCCACTCTAGGAAATTTAGTGTGAGTTCCCTCATGAAGAAGACTTTCAGTGGGACATATAATAAACAATGGAGCTTTTGTGTTCAAGCTTGCTCCTCTGCTGGGAAGTCCCTGCCTCTCTCTCCAGCTGGTGCACCCTGCTCCTCCTTCCCTCGCTTTTTAGAGAACAGTCAACGCACTTCAGAGCACAGCTCAGCAGGATGGAGGCAGTCTTGCCATGCAACTCAGTGGGTACCTGTCACATCTAAAGGTATCAGTGGCAGGTAAAAAGGAATATTTGAGGCTGGTGACTATAATTTATTTACCCTCCTATTAAATCTGAGGCTGAAGTATACATATGTGCACAGGTATTATGTGATCAAAAACCCTCTGGAAGATTCCTATGGCATTTGTAGCATCTAGTCAAGTCCATAAGAGGAGATCTGTGGGGAAATGGGGAGGGGGGGGGGATGTGATGGGACAAATGGCTGTGATTCTTGAAATGGACCACTCCTCCCCACAGGGAGAGGGAATGTAACCAGTGCAAAGGTGAGTAACCATAACCGTGTCCATTTATGTCTTGGGCAAGGCAAAATTTTTTCCTCATGGCCTTCCATGAGCCTCTGACTGCCCCCTGTATCCTCACAATCATCCCACGAAAAGAGCAGCCACCCTGCCCCGCCAGGCAATGCAAGCACCAAGGGCTCTGCCTCCTCCAGCCAGACCGAAGAGGAGGGAGCTGGGAAGACAACATGCTGATACAGGGGAAGGAAAGGAAAACACAGGGAGAGAGATGTGAAACCTGATCCATTTAATAACATCAAGACTGATAGTGATTTTCCACTCTATCTAGTAGGTCAAATGATCTTATAATGCAGTGTTAGAGAGAAAGAAGATGGAAATATTTTCATTTTCTCTCAGAGTCAATATTTCCCTAGTTGGAAATTAATCACTGTAAAAGAAGTTTAAGGGGAGTCTGTCAAGGTTTATTTAGGCTTCAAAATAACTTTTTAAAACACTGGCTTTTGTTGTTGTTGCAGGTTTAGAGGTCAGAGTTTCCCTCCACAGCATTCTTCTCTTGACAAATGATCTTGGCAGCAGCCAGCCAGGTATTTTTTATTTTAAAGTGACTTCTTGTGTGTCCTGCCATAAGCAAAACCATGCAGATACAGTGGAAAAGGTACAGCATCCACAGTCAGCTCTATTAATGTCTCATGAATCAAATAAGATGTCTTACTTTTCTCAGAATTTTTTTTTAAAAGATCATTGCAGTGAATCTTCATCTACCAACCTGCCACCTGATTCTGAAGCCATTAAATTTTGAATTTAGGTAATGCCTTCTGAAGTTACTGTTGTTAAGTCAGGGAAACCTCCAGTAGAATGTCTGGATTAGTGGCAGCTGGCCATTACCTGTGGATATGCAGGTTATTGAAGTTTGTCATCTGGACACTAGTTGTAAATTGCAAGCTGTTCCTGAAAGAATATATCTGAAGAAAGGGTGAGAAGAACTTTTCTATCTATGAAATAGTATTAATCAGTCTTTTCACTAGACTCTTTGCCCCTTTCAGACACAGAAATTCAAGAAGCAAAAGATATACCAAAACAATTAGTTCCTCCCCATCAGTGACGTCTGAACTGGATTACTGGGGCAAAGTTTGGGCTCCATTATATGGCTGCTTTTAGAAGCAGCCTGGATCTGAAAATGAAGGGAGTGCCTCAAGGAAGCATCAAATAGTGCAGTTTTCCCTCTGTCACTTTATTCTTGAAGCTGAATCAGATTCTGCCACACATACTGGAAATAGCCCCCCAAAAAATCTGAACAATTCACCAGGAGGGCTGCTGAGATCAACAGCGGGAGCAAAGCTGGCTGCACCTCCCTGTGACTCAACCACAGTGGAAGGCAGGAACCTCACTGAGGGCCTGTGACTCCGAAATGTTATTTCTTCTTATCATACATCAGAACACATCTGTAGAAGCTTTCTGGCAGAGATGCCAGATGTTTTGGTTCCCTTTATCATCATGCATTGATTATTTCTTGTTTGTTCAAGGCTTGCTTATGGTTTTACATTTTGTTTCTTCAGCGATGACTTTAATTATTTGGTGATAAGCATTTGTTATTTTGCTAGACACTTTTAATGTTCTGCTGTTATACTCCAAGGGAGCTTTGCAAGTTAGTAATAATAAAAATATTAATGAGTAAATAACTTTTTAACTCTAGCTATAGTTGCTGCAATTTTTTGGCAGTCCTTATTAAAGGAACAGCTTCCCTTGAAAATTTACCTAAGAACTACAGATTTTGGTCCATGTCTATTATAAATTTGGTTCTCTGTAAACGTACTGATGTCTCTTCATCCTATATACACTGGAAGATAGTAGATCTTCTCCTGAGAGGCAACTGGGGCAAATCACTACGACATTTCTTATCTGGAGGCTCAGAATCAAATTGGGACACAAAGTGCCTTCCAGACTGCCAGAGACTCCCTTGACCACAGCGCTGCGCAGCTTCATACAGGTTGATATAAAATCTGTTTTCTACAACTGACAGCCACTGTTTTATGCTGAGGGCTTAAAGTCTAATCTACCAAAATCCAGATACACAAAAGATGATTGCCTGTGCTTCCGTGTGTGTCTTGTTTGTTTTGTAAATATTTGTCTATCAGTGAATTACTGACACCAGGCAAGGAGGGCTCTCTGTCTGATAGACTTCAGCAGAGTATTGCCTGTATTTGTTGAGTGTGCCCAGTGGGTCTGCATGATGTATGGGTGGGCTGTTCGCCATGAAGCACCATTACTCTATAAGGAACACCGTTTCGCCTCTCTACGTTGGATGTGGGCAGGGAAGGGTGAAATGGGGAGCAGGGGAAGGGTTGAAATGGAGGACCAGACTTTGAGTTCTCTGGAAACCAGGGATCATAAGCCATGAATCATGCAGTAAATACAGAGCCAAACGTTTGGATGAACAGAGCCCTTAACAATTAATTAATTGTTGACTTTAACTGCCTGTGCTGCAGATGTGCTATCATTTCTACAGAGCAGTGCCTCACCAATCTCTTTAAGTTGTTTACAAAGTAATTGGTAAATGCAAAAAAGAAAAAAGTTCTTGTATGAAAGTTGCTTCCACAAACGCGCGGATGCGTAGGCGTGCACACAATGAAAATAGGAGAAAGGTTGAAGTCTGCATGATGTTTGATTTTATGAGAGTTTATGAATGTCCCTTGGAAAAGATTTCATGTCTTATTCTCCCATGCTTCCTGGATTTTGATGTTTCCCATTAAAAAAAGCAGAATATCCCTTCATTTACAAAATGAGTTGGATTTAACTCCATAATTTGTAAATATTTATACATATTTCCAAAGAATACATGGGCTGAACTGCATTTTTTCCTGATTACTTATATGCCTCAATATATCATCTTAGCTCCCACATCTTGTACTTGCAAAACTGAACTTTCAGATGAAAAGTCTGTACAAGATGACAACAAATTGGCAGACGGTTTCAAGAGGAACAATCTAAGTAGCATGCAATTCAGACCTGAACAAATGTGATATGACGTTATTTTCCATTACAGTTTCTCAGGTTTGTGGCTGCAAAAGAGCTTTCTGGTATTAGACCCAAGTCCTACAAACACTTATGCACATGCTTAACATTTTACACTATATTCAGAGATAAAGCTGTCCCACTGCATTCAGCAGAATTACTCTTGTGCAAAGCGCCTTCAAGATTAAATCTCAGGTGATTTGAAGCTTATATGCAACATGGACTACAGAACAGTAATTTCATTTTTTAGTATACATTTCTTCTATTGATATTTCCTATGCCACTACAGCATTGAGGCATAATTGCTTTTAACTTGTAACACACTTATGCAAATGAAAAACGTTACAAACAATGGCAAGAAGAAGTTGAAACACCCAAAACTCTTTGAAAGGAAGCTGAGGCAGGTGTTCAGAATCAAAGACATCACATATGCTCGATCCAGGATTTGCACATAAACTCTGTTACTCGAGACGACGTCTGCTTACAGTGCTGGGTAACCTCACTGTAAGATCTTAAGGCACTTAATTCCTTTTTCACTGAGTCACTCTGCAAATCCTTCTGAACAGGATAGGACATAGTAATCAAAGCATTTACTGAAATGCAAAATCATTTCGCTTTGATTTTTACATTACCAACCTATGACCCTTCTTTCACTCCAGGTTTTCTATTTCACTGTATTCGTGTGTTTTCCCTCACTCCTAATCATTAGAAGGGTATCAGTGTACATATGCGTAAATACGCGTTTCTGCTAGATTACTAAGAAATGGGTAGAAATCTGAGGAGTTTTGATTATTCAACTTGAAAGGTATTCATGAGCCTGACTTAAAGGAGGCATGATTTAAAGAACACTCACGACATTTGGAAAGTCAGATCATATTTGCTAGTCAGTTCGGAGACATTTAAAAATAGATTAGGAACCTACATTTCTAACCACTTCAGAGAGCACCCATCATTATCTCCCTCTTTCTCCCCCTTGGTACGTGTGCGCAGAGGAGGAGACGTCTCATGACTCACCACGCTCACTCCTGCACTTCTGGACTGCAGAAGAGTTCACTGGTGTTTATAGGATGTTTGTGGTGACCCCCGGGATACACTCTCGTAATGAATTTCAGACCGTCTACCCAAGCTTTTCGACTATCTGTCCAATCTCACTGAATTCTTAACCTCACACTTCCTCCTACTGCACGTCCTTCTGGGAGACACTGGATACTCGGGATGAAACATTTTAAAGCCAGTGCCCGCAGCCTTGTCAGTACATCCAGCACAAGACCCTACTTTGTTGTTTATTTTAGCGTAGATCTCTACCCCCTTCACTTGCTCACAGGAAGGGCTTTTTCTTACAGATCGTAGCCCTGCACTTGAGAGAAATCTTCCTTCCTTTCTTTTTCTGGGTCTTCTTTTTTTCCTCACCAAAAGAAAGAGAATACTGTGCAAGAACAGTTTCAGATCCTGTTTCACTGGGATACAAGGAAAAATATACTTTTTTCTGCTACTATATTCATCCCCAGAGTCAATTATTACCATTTAAAAAAGAAAGAACCCCTGCATCCTTACTTCTTCAGAAAACCAGCCTTTAGTAAGCTGACCTAACAGAAACTGGAAGCCCTAACTAACCCCTTGGCTGATTCATGATTTATCTATGCCAGGGTGAAGCGTTCCACATATTAGCTGGAGGAAATACACTTCTAGTTTGTAATCTTGATGAATAGTTACTGAATTTATTTATTTTCTAATGCTTATTTCAGTCATTCATCATTATTTTTAAGACCTTTTACAAATATTGCCTTGAAACTTTTGATGAGTGATGTATTTGTAAAAGGAAAGCTGCACAAATGGGCAGTTAGAAAGAAAATTCCCTCAAAGAAAAGAGCTGATGCCATCCAGCCAGACAAATGAACGCTAGCGCTGGACAAAACAGACTGCACATAAAATACATTAACGTTGCAGATGGTTTGCTCTGGTCATGCTTCATGATACACGCTTATTTTACAAGTGTCTTCTGAAGGGTTAATGGGCTACTGCAACACCAAGCCAGTGTAGCTTCCCCCAAACCCAAAGCCAGTGGACAGGAGGGGAGTGTATGAGAAGGGAAGGTAGGTGACTCTGGCCTTATAGAGAAGCACTCATGTGGAAATGATTAAATTATTTCTATACCCAGGACTATTTATTTTTTTCCTTAATGGCTTGTTAATAAACATCCTTAGAGCATGGACCAGTGTCACCTGATTTCAGCAGAGTACTATAAGGATCAGTAATCTGTGTGATCAGCTAGCAGGTTTTTTGAACCTTTAAAAATGCATTGTCTCACAAAGCATTGTTCTTTTCCTGTAGAGTGCAGATTTGAATTGGGTCTGCTACCCTGTTGCTTTTAAAGCAAATGATGCAATGCGGAAGATGAAAATGCCGAGTGACCCAGCATGATGTTCAGGTCTTTGTCAAAAAAAAAAAGTTTAAGATATTTCTGGATATGAAAGATAGAGTTTCTAAGCACAGAGTGGTGGAGGGGTTCTCAAGCGATTATTTTCAGGGAACACTTTGCTACCTGATATTTAAAAGGTGGTGGTAAATAAATCATTCCTTTTAATCAACTCTGCAATAATACGGAGAGAAGCTTAGACATTAGGAAGGACTTTTTTCTCCTCCACCGAGAATAATGAATTGGTGAAATGACCTCGGGGGCAAAGTTGTTGGGACAAGGCAGAAGGTCAGTCAAGGAGCAATTAAACGCTGTCCTGTGGGAAAACAGTAAGTGCAGTCCCAAAGAGTGAGCTAAAAAAGGGCTAAGAGTAACAGAGGTAGAGGAGAACATCCCTCTGCCAGCACCACTACGTAGTCTCATGATCTTTCAGGAAGAAGCCACAGGACAGGTCTATTAGGACTGTAATAAATACCAAGTTATCAGAGTAAGAGGGAATTTGGATATAAACTCCAGATGGATTTAAAGCACAGGCTCATTACTCTCGCCTCTCACAAACTGTGTAATAAGCCAATACACGAGTCCAGGACATCAATCAGCTGTAACTGTTCATGTCAGCATGCCACAAGCAGGTAGCTAGTGGATCCGCTAGTGGAATCTGCTGCCTGTGGATTCTTGGTCTGTCTCAGCCCCTTCAATCTCAGTGACCCTGCCAAAGACAGCATCCATAAATCCAGAATTAAAAACCATAATGTAGTGGCAGACACTGCTTCTGCTGCGAGGGAGAGACGAAAGCAAGTCAGCCTTGTTTACACTGAATTTGCTTGCCTCAGGTTACACACCTATGCAGGGGTAAGGAATACCAGAGCTATCCAGACAAAGTACATGAGGACTCTGCAGTCTGTGCGCTCTATTACATGGCCATATCTATATTAGTAAATCAATGCCAAGGACTGTTCCTACAGACACAAGTCCGGTCAGCCAAGCTGTTCCTGGCCATTTGCTAAAGCTACCCCTCTCCTCTCATCTTGGGCATTACCTTGAAGTCAGTATGTCAGAGAGCACTCCCGGGTACCAGGGGGGGTGGGGGGGGAGGGAGTTCAGCCATCCCAGTGCTCCCTGTTGGCCCTATTGCCAAGGATTGGGTTTGCACACTTCTAATAGACCTGTGCAGGCATAGTCAGAGACTCTCTAGGAGATAAGGCATTATGAATCCTGGTGCAAAGGCGAGATTAACCTCAGTGAGAACGGAGAGAGTGCTCTGTCTCTCTATGATGAGAGACATAGGGCAAGAGCAAAAACTCAACCTGCTCTAGAGTTTGTTTTGGTTTTTTAAGGATTTTGAACCACCTGCGAATCTTTCTGACAGGTAACCCTGGTACAGCGCTGTCTTTAGAAAAAAAAAAAGACAGCCGCACAGCATTACTTTAAAGCTGAGGGATAGCAGGATGGGCAAGAACACCATCGCCTGGTACCACCACTGTACCACCTCTAGGTGGACAGCAAGTCTAGCTCCCTCCAGCCACCAAGTCTAGTTAGATCCACAAACCAAGATTTAGGTTAAGAGAAACTTGCTGCCCAGGCAAGGTAATGCACTCTGTTACCCTCAGCCTAGTATAGAGACACTGATCTAACAAATAGCTGCGATAGCATAAAGCTTGCAATGAGCTGCAAAGCCCACCTGAGAAGAAACACATACACAGAAGCTGTGATTAGTCCCCTTGGGAGCAGCTAGCAGGGCCTGAGCTAACCTGTATCAAATGAGGTCAAGAGCATCTCCATTACACTGCAGTACTGATATGCCTCAAAAGCTCTGGGTTTCATCAAACCAGTTAATACTTGGAAGAATGAGTATAGCTACACTTTGGATGAGCAGAACCCTGACAGCATATTTATTTATGCAAATATTAACTTCATCCCCATTTCTCCCTCCCACCCAAACCAAAACTAAACAAAAAAAAATAAATTGTTCAGTGTTCCCAGCAGGCTTCTTCCTTCCCATGGAAAAAGAGAAGGTAACCCAAGTATTCTCCAATTCAAACGCTCACTAAGTTTTCCCCCTAAAAGTTAAGAGGCAGATGGGTATCTGAAGAGGTAGATGGTTACCTACATGCTGTTAAAACCCCTGCCATGTTCTCTGTGGCATAAGAAAGCACACAGAAGAGAGAGTAAGAGCTAGAACCTCCTCCAAGCACAACTCTGGAGACCTACCCTCAATATCTTCCATTTTCTTTCCCCACCATTTTTCTGGTGAAGAACACATCAGCCCCATACTACTACAGTCCTTCTATATCAGACTACCCCACTATCACTCCCACCTATGACCCAGAAAACCCTACCTATAAAGATTTACCTTCATACTTACACACCAAAGTATACATTTGCTAATGCACCTTCACAACTCTAGCTCTTACAGATTTCTGGAATTTAAAACCAATTAAAAAATTAGCACAGAGAGCAGCCAACAAACAAATCCAAGCTCCTTCTATTATCTGAAGTCCTTACAAAAGCCTAAACAAGAGTCCCTCTAAACAAAAATCCAGACTCTCCCTACCAGTTTCATCTGCTCCAACTCAATCCAGTTCCATCTATTTCCTTTTCCTTTTTCTAATCCTCTTTTATGCCCATCAGCTGGTCCTTTTAGTCTAACATGGTCCAGCTGCATCTGCGCCACTACTATTTAACCCCTCATTGTCTAGTTCCACACTTCAGTATGTACAGTGAGGAGGACAGAGGCAAAGACCTATGGATTGCTATAGGCAGTCTTATCGGAATTTTCATTTTTTTAAAATACCCTGAAAGTCTAGGCTATTTTCTCTCATATTTTATTATTTACAGGAAGAAAAAATAACCACTATTTTTGGGCATAGATAAAAATCACCTTAGATCTGAACCACAAGCGTAAGAACTGGGTGCTAAGCTAGTCAGTATTTACTCACAGGCTGATGATGCCCTCAAAAATGGGGGAACTTAATCACAGATTTGGCTGCTTCAGGTTATCATGACTTCAGTTTGTTAGTCCCGATGTGCTATTTACTTACAAATTTCTGCCCTTCTTTGTCTATGTTACAGATTTAACAAGTGGAAAATAATCATAGCCAGTCATTAGAATATACTTGGACAATGGGATTTTAGAGCTTCTTTTCTGAGGATTCATTAGGAAATTTAGGTCCGGTTAGGCTCTTTCCTGGAAAGAACAATTTGAATGGTTGTTTGAAGCAACCCTGAATTTGACAAGTTTTAATTGTACTGTAGTCTGTCAAACTAACAGGGAAGTAAACATTTCACATATTGCTATAAAGCATTTACCTCTTCTCGTATCATTCTCACTTTATTGTAAGGATTTTATTAGTAATTTGGCAACAGATACTATAGCAAACACATTAGATACCTGTATTTGATTAACATAACAATTGAGTAATTAGATGAGGTGAGATGTGAGGTTTCCTGGGATATGAGTATTAAAACTGATCCCAGATACTTAAGGGAAGTCTTAGGTACTTACGTAATTTGGAAATCTTTACCACCAAGTCACTCCACACCTGAAAGTGATTTATTTTTGGGTGCGGGGTTCATGCAATCCCAATTCAGGGAGCAAATTATCTGGGTTTTATTATTATCTCTCATTGTACCTCTATTTTTGTATTTTGACAATGCTAGGATTCCATAGCAGAGTTTAAGAAACACTGAACAAATCCAGAAATACAGTCCTGGCCCTGGGGGTGTTAGACTGAGCTCCTCATTGTGTAAAGATTCATTCATTTGCTTAACATGTAGGTTATGAAAGGTCATTTTTGCCCACCACAACACTTCTTCTAACTTGCAGAGTTAATCCTGGTATGAATATAAGCAGGACTCTAATAAGATAGCCAGAGCTACTGACTGGACTGAGCTCTAACCAAAGATTGCTGTTTGGGGATTTGCATGTTTTTAACCATCAGGGTACCTGAAGCCAGGTACTATTTTCACCAGGTTCCAGGACTGTTCTCAGCAATCTAAGCTGAGTGTTTTCAAATTATTCTGAAAGCTAGTCAATGCAAAAATGTCTTTCTCAGGTATAGGTCCTGACTTGCTGATTTTTAGGCATGTGGGTGTGATTTTTTTTGCATGATTTTTCCCTTCTCTGCACTGTACAAAACCCCGTGTAAACAAGGGAGAGCTGATCATCTTAACATGTATAACAGTGACCTTTCTGTACACAAAATGCTTTCAAATGTATAATACAAGAATTTAAGAAAGAAAGATATTTCTTAACTATCTAAATTATACTTATCAGCATTTTCAGTTGTAAGATAAATGTTATGTTTGTTATGTTTATCTTGTGTTCTAGATAACTAAGGAGTTATACTAAAACCTTCAAATAAACTAAATTTAATCCAAATCAAAAAGTCACGCTTTGAGTCAGATGTGATGTCAACTTTGAAATAACAGTGTTTCATTATGAGGTATTGTTTATGTTTTATAGAGTTCATAGGATCTTTGTGAAAGCAAAAATAATGAAAGCTCCTTTCTGAAAGCATTTATGTGTATTATATTTATTTAGAGCTAAGCTTTTAGTTGCTTTCCGCTGCTCTTTTCATCAAAAAGAATAGCATGCTCTGATTTGAACAGCAAAAATATCACAATGCATGAAAGGCAGGCTCTAGTTTTCCATTTGGAATGAGTAGGACAAAGTCTGTTGCAAATGTACTTGTGCAGAGATTTAATCATCTTTTTGCTAGTAAATTATGAAGAAAGATATTGCCAACAAAGCTGAGATAGAATATTAGAGTGTGATCCACCCACTCACAGCTGTCTTTTAAACCATGTTTCCTGTCTAGAAGCTACTGTTCCACTGAGTTAGCATGACTTGATGTGAACTACCTTTTGTTATTTCCCTTTGTGATTTGTCCCGCGTTAGAAGGGAAGTGGCCATAGCAGGAGTCGGTGGAAACCATCCCAAAGCACAGAAGATCGCAGTACCACCACTGCCCGTATGTTAATAAGAACGCAGTATAAGGCAGGACTGTTACAGAACTAACGTTTGCCTGAGTTTCTGAAACAACCGTCTATTTAGACAAACCTGAGTGTTAGTCTGTAGAGGCAGAGAGTGCCCAAATGGTTGTATAATCTCAACAATTTAGAACAATTTCTGAAAAATAAACCTTGAAGAGGTGTCCTGGAGGTTCCTGTAAGCAGAATGGTATTATACGCTATGCTGCATAGGGTACCAGGCTTTGGCCAAAAAATCCCACAAGATCAGCATATTTTAAGGATTTTTTTCTTGCTCCCTGTTTCTTTTTCCATCTAGGAGCAGTAAGCCAACCACCAAGCACTGGTATTTTCACTTCTCTGCCAAGAAATGCCCCCGATGAGGAGCATAGAAACAAAAGATAGCTCTGAAGATCTAAAAAATAGGTGAATTCACCGTAGATACTTAATGAGGGTTGTGGTTGACTGGGACTTCATCCCCCGGCCTAATTCATCCTTCTCAAGAAAAACAATGTGTTTGTTATGCTCCCTCTAACTACCACTTCCAAGAAAGTGAAAATAAAAAAGGCAACTGCATCCTCAAAGGGAGGACTGTTACATATTTTTGGCACTAATCTGCTCCCAGATTGCATCTATTTTTTAAGTAGTTTCAAGGTCCAAGAGTAGGGGGACTCCCAGATCCCACATTAGTTCAAAGAGTTAAAACATTCAGCAAGCTAAACTCCTTGCTTTGGCATGTCTATCAAAGTCTTTGAGCCTTTCATGTAATTGAAAACAATTGTCCCAGTGGGGAGGTCTAACACTCTGACCAGTTGCAGTTAAATGCTTGAACTGCCTGAGAAAACTAGAGGGGTTATAAGAATTCAAGGGTAAACTACATGACACGGTTCTGGTGATAATAATGTTCCAGAATTTATATTTATTAATATTGCCTTCTTTTGGTCAGACTCCCACAGGAAATCCTGAGGAGTACATGTCTCTGGCATGTTTTATCTTAGTTAGTCCCATCCTTGCGGTATTGCGTGCTGATAGCAGGACAGAAGAGTACCTTTGAAAATCTCTGGTCTTTATAGAAGTTGCGGATGACAACAAACAGGACCTTCAACACTCCGGGAAGACAATCCATCTACTTTCCTTAGTTATCATTAAAATGTCTTTTAGACATAGGTCATAACTGGAAACCTATAAAGGATGTCTGTGTATTAGGCACTTCCCACAAAGCCTGGTCCCTTGTGATTAAAATTTATCACATTGTTCTTCTGGTTACAAATACTGCTGATATGTGTCATTACTGCAGAGCACTGCTCATAACATTTTGACTTTACTCCAAACATTTTTTTTAAATTCTGAGTTTCCCATAAAGAAACCACTCCTGAAGTTTTTAAAGACACCCATTACTTTAAAGTTTTTAAGCCTATTTTAAAGGTTGTTAACTATTTTATTTTCCTGTTAAACGTTCACTTACACTGACAAATAGCTTGATGGGAAGTTTCACGTTCCCCTCTCTGGTCCCTGGGATGTAGCAAAGAGCAATTATGGTGCATAAAATCATACAGCCTTATCAGTTTATAGAGCAGTTTATAAATACTGAATCTTCTTAAAAGCCCTGTCTTGACTAAGACCGGTGTCGCTAACATTGTGTTTCAGTGGTGTTCTCTTTGAAAGACTTGCTGGTTTTGCTTTTTTAAAAATTTCAAACAAATTTTTAATTTTCATGTTTACTGGAGAGGAAACACAGCATAATTATTGTTTTACTCTAGCCTCCTTGCTAGAGTGAGCTTATTTGCTGTGAGCAATGCTAGATCTTTAGCTGCGGGCACTGAAGTCCATTTTTTGCCAGTCTTTCTAGGAAGAAAAGGTTTAGAACATCACACCACATGTTGCTTTTCTGTGTATGTGCATATGCAAGTGTGTGTGCCTGTGCCCAACCCCTTGCCCTTAGCTGTTGAACCCTTTGATCAATTTTAACAAAAACTGACTGGGCAGCAACAGCCTCACAAATAATAAAAAAAAAATCCTTCAAGTTTCATGGAAATAGTCATCTAGGTAGAGAAAAGAAATTGTATTATGCTGTTCCTGAGGAGAAGGCTGACGCCTGACCTTGTCTCTTACAGGACATTGAAGAACCCACTTCACAACACAAATCTTCTTTCTCTCGGCCGCTGCTGGACCTTCTCTATCTGCACAGCTGGAGCACGTAAAGAAGCAGCACAAGTGTTCCCTTCGCCTGGTTTGTCCTGCTGGAGACAGAGGGGTGTATTTCAGTATTGTTTACTCCGTCGGTACCAATTTACTTAACTGCACAGATTTCTACACCCGTGCTGTGGCATTAGACCAGGTTAGGCCTGGATGCCGTTAGCATATAGACTACGGTTCTGCATTGTGCAAAGCGTGGATCTTCACTAAGCCACCCCTGTCCTGAGCTCATAACTGAAGCATAAAATACTTGAGCATACGCTCAGGATTATGCATCTGGACCAGCTGGCTTTAGGGACTCTGTGCCGACCTGTCTCAGGTGGGGATGTGGACAACTGACACCTTGCTTCCTGGGACCTTGTCCCACGGGCCACTCTGTAAGGAGTAGCTGAGTCTGGCAATGAACAGACACGGGACAAAATAAGGACTGACACTGGAAGGTAACATTCGTTTCAAGAAGTATCAGTTTGCAGGCATGAACAAAGGAATGTTACATACGTGAAATTCTGATGTAGAAACCAAGTTAAAAAGCCCGTATTTTGCATTCAGCACTCATCACCTTATTCTGAGAAGCACTATAGTCAATTTATTTCTTAGAAAGCTAACTTCTTTACTTGTCACTCACCTTCTCATATCTGCTACTTGCTGTCTCATCCATCTTTTCTACTTCTTGTTTTTCTTCCTTTGACCAAAAGAAGTCACAGTTCCCATCAGAAAGACATCTTGTCTTGTGCAAGCTAGGGAGTACTGCACGGCAAAAAAAAAAAAGAAGCTGAAAATGACAGAGATCTCTGCCTCATCTGTCTGATTCTTCTCACTAAACAATATATTTGAGAAATATAGGAAAAATGAAAAACAAAAGATAAAAGTCAAAAACTAAAGATAAGCTGTGCTTTCAGATATATGAGCAGAGAGAGAACTGGCTCTTCTTGCATCTTTGGATTTCACAGCATCTGAAAACAAATGAGCAAAACCCACCCCTTCACCTATGCTCAGGAAATGGAGATATTCCTTCTCCTTGTTCCCAGATGGCACCGCAGCAGTTTCTGTAAAACTACTGACAGAAAAAAAATCATTTTGCTGATGTGTGAATAGGTTGAAGCCTGATCCAAAGAACATTAAAGTCCCTCTGGCAGGACTGCCAGTGCCTGCAGTGGGCTTTGGATCAGGCTCCACGGGATACTCGAAAGCACTCAAAAGGAAATTATTTCCCCTTGTCATGCCCTCCTGGCAGCAGTTCCCACAAAGAGCACAGCCCGCTGCCTATTTTGACAGAAGCCCTGGAAACAGCATGTATAGTATTAGAAAGCCAGATGATAGAAGGCGCTGGATTTTGCCCTTTGATACATTTCCAGTAGAAAAGTGTTGGTTCCCTTCCCTAAATGTTTTTGGATCAATTTCATGTAGAATTGGGGGCCTTTACAGGGACAAGCAGCCCCTCTCCCTTTACACCAAAGGTGCTCCAGCGCGATGGCCGTGCTGAGCTGTGTTGAGAAACACGGTGGATGATGCCTCAGGGACAAAGGCTGCATGATGGTAGGGCCAGGAGGTCCAAATTTCAACTCCACCCAGAAACCCTGGGGGCTCCCAGTGACTCAGACTGGAACAGGACTGCCTCGGAGAGAAAGGAAAATAAGGTGGATGTAAAGAAGAGAGGGAAACTCAGATCCAGGCTGGGTTGCATGGGGCCCCCCAGCACATGAATACAAGAATTCCACTGGCCTTGTGATGTTTTGAAAAGTAAACTATGGAAGAAAGACCAGAAACTTCAAAGAAATTCCTGATTTGGAAATTGTCTGATGTAAAAGGTGTTAGCATAGAGGAGGGTAGAGAAATAGCCTGTTCTCAAAGGCACTCTACGAGAGGTCAAATGTTGGTCTGGCTCATATGGCCATTTTTTCCAGTTGTACAGTATATTGTGTAAACTAAATATAATGTAAAGATGCAAAAGCTTCCAGAAATGTCATCTTACAGACATTTGCTTGGATGCAATCCATGATTATGTGAAAACATTTACTTAGAGATCTAAAAGCCATGGGTTATGTGGGTGTTCTGTACATTTTGCATTAGAACTTACACTATAGAGCCAGAAAAGACTGAGAGTCTTCATTTGAAATTACTTACGTTGATATACTGGCCTGTGCCATACCCAAATGTAAATGTGGGTGAGTAAATGTGACAGAAGAAGATAGTTCATGGCCTATTGGAAAGAACTGCCAGAAACCTTTACATGTGAGTGGGACCTCGGTCAAATCTCTGCTGCCAATCTCATGCTTGCAATTGCCCCCAAGAATGGGTTTCTAGTAAATCTCTAGACCAAGATACGGGTAGATTTTTCAAAAAGGATGATACTGTTTGTCTGACTTTTGAGCTGGGCTTACCGATAAGTTCTCACATGACAGGGCATGCATGACATTAGGCTCAGGTAAGGTTGTGCCGTTCAAAGGACAGAGGCTAGAGACCACATTTTTAGAGACCACAAATGAAGAGCAGAGTTATTCTATTAAATCATTACCTTGCAACTCCTGCAACAAGCACCAAAACAATCTGCAGTCCAGACTTCGCTGTTTCTCAGTCTTAAGCATATACTTGTGATAGCCTGGACCAAGCAGCTGTGCTGCAGGGGCAGCAGGTTGCAGGGAGTGATGTACATATATATGAGGACTCGGTGAGTCATCTGGCTCTACTCTTGAGACTATTGAATTTCTCACTTATAAAAGTATCTCAATATCCCTTTACTGTTTATAGTTTGCTTTATATTTAATAAAAGAAAAAAGTTAAGGAGCTATCCTCCCTGGGCAGTCAATACAGAGATGCCCTAGAGCTGACTCTACTAGTTCCAGAATTGCAAGCTGTACAACCACATCTTTTAAAGCTCAGCTAAATAGATCATGCCATTGTGGTTAAACGTACTCTCCGGGGACCTCACCTAGCGTGATTATACAGAGTTGTACTGCTCTAGGTAATGTAACAGCTCTCTTGTAGCCAGCTGGAGGATCTACAGCACCTGGTGTAAAGGTGCCCTGAAAAGTACTCAGTAGTCTTCAGCACTGGCCAAAAGCATGTCCTTGGTTCTCCCAGTGCTTTTGGACCTCAAATACTCTTAACATAATCATACCCACAGATCATCTGTGCAAACCCTGAGAAGTCTGCTCCAATGAGTGAGAATAAAATGGGTTTGAAGCCGGTGTGCGTCTCTCTGTCATCTTGAATGAATACCAGAGGTACTGGGGAAACAGAGGTTATCTTCCAGCAAAATGTGTTTCATCATTACACCCTCAGCCTGGAAACAGACTGGGTTGCTATGAAGTCACTGTACCCAGCTGTGGCATGGGAGAAGTAAGAGTTTAGGGTTCTGGCAGTTTTTTGAAAGACTTTGAATATAAACAGAATTCCCAGACCACAGATTTTGGGAGTGAAATGAGCACAATAGTAATTATTGAAAATTGAAAACAATGAAAGAAATGGGAGGATCAAATTAATTAACGCCCATAAAACATCCAGAAATCTCATTTGGATGAGGTTTTGCAACCCTTACTGCTGGTATCAGTGCAGCTGCATGTGGGATAAGCTGCTACACAAATTGAACCCAGGGGCTGGGTCCTGGCCCTTTGCTATCTGCATGCACAGGGCCATGAAGTTTTAGCAGGATTCAGACTCTTCCAGGCATCTGGACACAAAGCAGATTCAAAAACTGCAGTCTCAATATCCTGATAATTAAAACATTAAAAAGGTCACATTTAATCTATTTATAGCAATAATCATCTAAAAACATCAGGAATAAATTTTGGCTCTCTTCTAGTCAAAAGATTCTTACCATTTGTGTTAGTAGATAGGGATTCACACAAGGAACTTATTTCAACTTAAGAAAGTCAGTCACGTGGCTTGGCCAGTGTGTACTCTTTTTCTTAGTATTGTTCATGCCAAAACAAGAATCAGACAGTTAGGAACTGAAACTTATGCATTTTGTTTCTTTCAACATCAGAAAACATATTTTCCAAACCAAAGCCTGAGCAGCCTAACAAATATAAAATCAATGAGCCAATAGCTTTCCCGATGTCATAGCTAGAATTTATGTTAGAGGTATGAATTTAGCAACATAGCTTTTCTCAGGCTGATGAAATAAATGAAATAGCATGTGACATAGTAGAGCACTTTACTGCATAAAAATTGATCACCTCTTCAAATGCTGGTTGTCAAGAATTTCTATTCACGTCTTACTTTTCCCCACAGACCTCATCAAAGGCACCTCTGCACTTACTGGCAGTGCCTGTGCTGTATTACAGATATCTGTTTGTGGAGAAGAACGTCAGAATTAATTCAAACCCCAAAGGCATTGCTTTAATGCATTAACCACTTATCTTTGCAACACACTGGGGCAAACATTGTTTACTTCACGTCCTCAGAAACAGGTCCTGGATTTCCACTGGAGGCTGTGTGAAGATTTAATCATAACTGTGAAAATTGGCAGCCTAAGTGTGCCCTTTCATTTAGTGAATGCATTTGTAACAGGGAAGTGGAAAAAAAAAGGGCCCAACTGGCACAAGTGAATGTTTGGAACTCCTATTATACTCAAGCATATATGGATTTGGTTTCTAATAGAGCAGGCTAAAACCTATACTGAGGTGTTTGTTTTATGTTCACTTTGACATTTTGAGCCAACATTAGCTGAGGTCGCAGCAGAAAATAAGTGTCTTGTTCTACTTCTTCATGCCCCAAGAACATTTTCACCTTTTGCACCAAAGATGCAACAGAAATACAATCAAAATTAAAACTATTTTTTTTAATCAAGCAGCAGGGGCAGGACAGCACAGGACTGCTGGCTTCTGTGGTAGTTCTGGTTTATTTTGGTCCGGTGTACATGCAGCTAGAGCCTCTGTTACACCAACTTGAAATCTCCTGATGTCACAGTGCCTGCAAGGTACTCTCATTTGCTGCATACTCTGATAATGACCCCTCCTATATCAGGAGCAGATGGCTGCTTCTCAAAATTGATATTTTCTGCAGAAAAGGTTCTACTTAGGGGAAAAAAAAATTGCCTCTAGAAATTAAGAAATTCATTAATACCTGAAGGGCTCACTCACTCTCTGCAAGGAAAATGGGAAACTGAGAAATAACATTTGATCATTTGGGCTGACGTTAGCAACCCTGCTGATGGACATGAATCTCAGAGGGAAGTCACTGCACCTCTATGTCTGGTCAGCACCACTGGTAGAAACATAGGAAACAGTAGGGGGAACTGGGTGTTATTAAAACCTTGACTAGTTGAGGGTTTGCTTAGTTTCAGTTTTCCAAGATCATGACCCCCACTTGGCTTTGAAATTGCATCTGGATTTCAGTTCTGTGTAATTTCATTGCTTCTTAATGGTGCCACCCTTGCGTTTTCACTACCTGTACTGTGAAGTTTGGCATTGCTATCAAAAACCCAGTTCTAGAGATAGCTTGCAATAAGAACAGCTTACATTAACACTAACCAAAAAAATTCTTATAGTGGCAAAGAGTAATTTGTAGGTGAAATGTACCTTTGAAGCTTAGAGACCTCAAAGCATATAAGGCAATGCCAAAATCCCTACAATATACAGCAACTCAGATAACTAATGATTCCAAGCTGTATTTTCTTCCTAATTTAAAAGTGGAGTAGAAAAATTACTCTTCATTTTGCAGTTTATCCTCTTAAATGCTATTAATTAGGCATTTTTAATGTTTATTTTACAGTTATATATCAACACTACTACCTTGTGCTTTTAATGATCCCTTTGCAGTTTCTAAATTTTCATGCATTTTACAATTATAAGCTTTCATTCCTGGCATTTCCGTCTGCTTCCGGACATACACTTCTATTACCAATGCTAATAAATCTTTCTTCTTCCATTGATACCACGGAGAGGTAGTGAATTCCTTTAAAGAGGGCCAGCCCAAGACCTATGAACCACCTCTGTTCCCTTATTTTAAGGAAGCTTTATAGGTTATGTAGTCTTGCCCTCTGCCTTGACCCTCTGCCTAAGGTTTAGATCCACACCTAATATTCAGTGCAAAATGGCTGCATTCACATCAGTCAGCGCAATCCCACTTGTGTCCACACTGGCTGATGAATGCATGTTTCCTTTCTACAGTGGCATCATTATGCTACACACAAAAAAAGAAACCCACCAGACTTCTTTCTTACTTACTTACTCAGTTACAGATCTAGGCTTATAGTTTATTGCAGGCCACTCAGCTATGAGTGGTCTCTGAAAGGATGACTAGGCTATGAACTAACTAATCAACGGCCGGCAGATGAGGTCAGGGCGGGCCCCTGATCATCCACACAGCTTAATTGCTTGCTCAGTCCCAAATTTTGGTTTTAGACGGCTACAGTGAGCTTTCTCCAGAGCTGTGTATCAGTTCTTCACTCCAGGCACCACTCGTTAACTGCCTCAGGGTATACCACGCCTGCCCTCCCTTTCAAGCTCTAAAGCACCGGTCAGGTGGCCATCACAACATTTTGGACTCCTGAAATGAAAAAGCATATACAAAAGGACATTTGTATTTTAGGGCCATGGGGGACCCACAGAACTGTTATGTCATGTGGATGTGGTCTATCTAATCCAGAGCAAGCAAGCCCTGAGCAGGGCAGACACAAGCTTGTGCATCCTGCTTGGATTCCTGACCCTCTTTTACTTAGCAACATAGATATAGCCTACAGACTATACAATTCAGTGCTGAAGCTCTCACCTTGGGTATTTGCAGCATTAAGAATTCTAAGATTTTTTCTGTACCCAATGAGAAAAACTTCTTTTTTTTCCCCCTTTCACTATTTTTTCCAAATAGAAATGCTCCCTATCTATATACTTAGTACTCTGCTACTCCAAACCCTTAATTTCCATGACTCTGATGGATCATGTTTTTCTCAACTCTTTCCTGAACTTCTGTCTTATCAGGCCTCAGCCCAGGTCATTAGTCTCTAATGAATTTTATAGGTATTCTGGAGAATGTTTCTAATATGTTACAAAGATTCTGATAAGCTCTTTATTCACTATGCATCCGAAAGCGTGACTCTGCGGGGGTGAAACCACTTCTCAGGGTTGTTAGGTTGTTTAATGCCCATGTATTTATTTCTTAAAGGTCAATAAGAGCAAGCTGTCTAGCTTGTAAAGAAGTAACATAATTGCACCCATTGTTTAAAACCTGATGCAGTACTGATTGCAGTCAATAGAAAGATGGAAATTTCCAGTCCTCTTTCAGTGAAGATTTCTGAGAACAATCATGAGAGCATGGAGCTTCACATAAAATAGTAACTGCTCTCTTTTCAGAGAGATTTTCACTTCCTTGTGTTACATGCTGCACAGAATGGACTGAAGCAGTCAAATGATCCAAATGAC
The DNA here is from genome assembly GCF_000699105.1 of Pygoscelis adeliae. Taxonomy (NCBI): domain Eukaryota; kingdom Metazoa; phylum Chordata; class Aves; order Sphenisciformes; family Spheniscidae; genus Pygoscelis; species Pygoscelis adeliae. Next base: position 2,371,950 of record NW_008824338.1, read on the forward strand.
AATAGGTGATTTTTCCCTATGTTTTTTTCAGCACAATCTACATTGAAATGGGGCAGCACCATTTATTTTTGACCCTATCCAACAAGCTCTCTCGGTGACTTTTTTTTTAAATGTTCTGAAGCTTGAAGCTGTGAATTGGGGGAAAATACAGTTAGTAACAAAGAGTCTCTAACTGATCTTAGTTGGGAAAGGAAAAGTTTTTCAGAGTTTGTTCTAGTGAGACATCTAGCTGCTCTTGTGTGCTAGTATCAGTGTGAAGCAGAAAGAAAATGGTTGCATCCAGAGCTGAAAGTTTCAGATGCAGTTAGGAATAATTACGTTTTTATTTATCAGTAAGAGTAAACTAAACGATCACATCCCTGTTTGGGTCCCTTTAAGTCTAATACATGTCTAAATTCAAACGCGCAAGTTCCAGCAAAAATAATCAGATTATTCTCGTCCTTAAGAGTTAAGTGCTTTTCTGGAGTAGGATCTGTGTAAGAGAAAAAGAGCCAAGTCTACCCAGCTGCAAGCCTAGCAAGCTTACGCCAGGTTTGAATCCGCTCCAGGAAAGATAAATGGCTGCGTATCCATAATTTACAGGACTATAAATATCAAGAACGCTGCTGATGTCATACTGGAGTGCGCAGTCCTCCATCAGGTAACATTTCCGTCGGCTATGAGATGAGTGCCGTTTAGAAAAGGACTACAGGACTGAGCTGTCACAGCATATTTTAAAATTTTCTCCTTAAGACCCCATATGTCCCATTTACTATCAGTTTTCCCAGTGATGGTTTTTAGTTTATTTTAGCAGTGCTATTTTATTACATGGTGTGACTGTACCAGCTTTATCATTCGGAAGATTAAATGCTGTCTATCCTGTTATCCACATGGGTCTTTGAACTGGACCCTGTACTGAGATTGCTGAGGGCTAAATTTTGGCCTGACCCGTTCAGTTGTTGGGCTCACAACAGAAGCGTGGCACCTGGAGCGGAAGACAGGCACAAGAGGGGCAAAGGGGGAAGTAATATTTTGAGCTCATTCATGGTCTGAAGTTACTAAATCTTAATTAGTTGACAACTGCTTTGGTTCCAGTTCTCAGCATGCTCGAACTGTGCCTCCAAAAGAGAATATGAGGTCAAAAACCTAGACATTACTTCTTCGTTATAAGGATGAAGTTTTAAAAAGTCCAGGGCTTTTATTCTGAAATTTATTATGCATTCTTTATTTTGGCAGGTCTGAGATAAACCAGCAAACATACTAATGAAGACAAGAACTGTCCTGAGGAAATACCTCCTATTAGTTAATAAGCAGACACAGTGGCCTGGATTAGGAAGGAACATGACAACACTGTTGAAAATGAAGATGTGTATCCTAAGTGAAGCCAATGGGTTCACAGAAGCCAGGGCTGTGTAACCTGCTGCTGCACATCAGGATTCCAGGAGAGGAAATGAACATTATGCATGGTGAGAGCAATAATACACCAGAGTGAGATAAATTTACTTATTAACTGCGTTTCATCTTAGAAATTTTAAAGTAGTATTTCTGTACTGAGAGAAACTCCAGAAGATCGGCTGTCCGATGCAATGCTGCCTTCCAAATGGAAAGATGATTGTCAGCTGTCTGGTTCGCTAACTTTTATCTTCGCTGATAAATGAACATTAAGTGGTCAGTTGTTGACAAAAGACCTTTTTTTAACTGGGTATGTGAACTGGACCTTACATAACCTGGCAAAGTACTATCATCCCTGGACCTTGTCACTCTGATAAAACCATCTTGGCTTCTTCAGAAATGCGGATGTTCAGTGTCTACATTTTTGCTATTTGGAGGGGAAGATCACAGACATATATGCTCTGATATAAAGACAGAAAATCTTCCAAAGTTTTGGTTCAGTAGGAATTTGCCCAAAATAGGCAATAACCAAGGAAACCACATTTGAACCCAACTAGATAAAGTTGCATAGCTCCCACGTTGTCCCATTGGAACTGATTAGTCCATAGGTCTGGAGGAAGATCTGACCAGCATACTGAGGGCTGTTTCTAAGAGACCAGGGAAAGGCCAAGAAGCCCCTTAGCTGAGGAACGATGCTGTCACTCAATCTCTCCATGGGCCTCCTGGGGAAAAGAAGTTCAAGACGTCACTAAAGAGACACTGCCAACAGCTGCCCAACCTTTCTTCACTCATCGTGGTTCCACTAGTAGAAGGAACTTGCCAGCACTGTCTCTTTTTTGAACAGAGCTCCAGACATATTCTAAGAGAATCTCAACTGCTGTGAAAGCTAGAGTTCATGAACTGCATACTTTTCCTTCCTTTTTGTTTTGTCTTCTGGATTTCTTTTTAGCTGTTGATTTATCTCTAGCTGGGAAATCTCCCAGTCTTTTTAAGTACTTAAATTTTTGTTGTGGAATTGCTGCAGGTCTGTATGAGGGTCAGTCAAAGTCCCCATCACAGCAGACGCTCCTCCTTCAGCCTCAGAACAGCTTCAGCTGTTCCCTACAGACAGTTCCAACCTAGTCCCAAGTCTTTGCCATCACCCCACTCCTACCAGTGCTCAGTCCTACACAGGAGGTGGCAGGCTGTCCAGTGAACTCTCCTCACCCAGAACTACTTAGGGCAGCCAAAATAAAACTGGTAGTTTCAGAAATATGTCATTGCTAACTTAGCCCATTTCATGGGAGGTGCTCACACGAGATGGGCCACCAGAAGACATAGCTGGAACTGGAAAGGACCTATGTCTATGGCCAAACTGTCCCTCCATTTGAAACAATCCTATTCATTGTTCATGCATTCACTGGAGAGAGCTCAGGCTGCCCCTCACTCACAATGTGCTGTTGCCTTCTCATGCCTCATCACGATGCTTTTGAGCTCCTTGGTCCTCTATCTGTAAGATATACTTCACAAGTTAAGAAGGACTGAAATAGGACCTGTTTTATGGTTTGTGTTAATAGTCCACGGAGTTCTGAAAAGACAGCTTCTGGGAAAGAAAAGTTACCAAATTCTGCTCATCAAGAGTGCTCTCCTCATGTCTGTTGTGTAATACCATTGCTTGATGCAGTTCCAGGAGGCAAAATCATCATAACCAGAATAGAGTTCAAAGAAGGGAGACTGATAATTGGCCTGGTCTTGATTCGATAGCTGCATTGCTTAATTCCTAGTTTATTTTGATGTTAGTTTTAATGGCCCAGACTGAGTGATAGTCTGGGGCTTCTTTGCTGGGTGTTGATGGATTTAAGTTGGGTTTTTCTTTTTGTTCTTTTTATCTATTTTTTTATATTTCAGTTTGTTTAACTAACATAATAAAGTTATTAATAAAGTTAAATCATTTCTGTCATTGAACAAAATGGTCCAGAACCTTTAAAGAACTGAGTAGATATCATCCAGCCAACTTAAAAGCCTATATTTAAATCTTACTTTGTAAACTCATTTAAATCACATGTTCTTACATGTTCTGTTGCTTGAAAGTTGTTTCCTTTGAAACTTTCCTTTTTATGCTTCCATGCAGGAAATACGATAAACTTGTTTATTTCATTTGTCAGTTTTGTGTTTCTGAATTTCTTCATCAAATCGGTTATCTTCCTTAAGTATCCAATCCTTGCCCAAGTTATGTGCAGAGAGGGGAATGGTTTTACTGCTGTACTTGCAGTGCTGGAAAGGAAGACAAGAAAAGAGAAAGTAGAGGTGCTGGCTTCTGAGAACTACAGGAAAAAGAAGACATCAAAAGGGCATTTTATTTTGGAGACAATCCTGCAGGATGAGAAAGCCAAATATCTTTAGGATCATGGGATAATTCAGGTTGGAACAGACCTCCAGAGGTCAAACGGTTCAACTTTTCCAATCCAGTGATACATCACAGTCAAATACTTGCTTATCACGTACTGCTTTTCCTGGCCTTTTATTTTCTTAGTTAACTCTATCTTCTATCGCTTTTTAATTTGAACTGGCCTTAGGAAGTCATTAGCATTTGCATAACAGGACTACATTTTATTTATCAGTGAATTGGAAGCAGCTAATTAGAAACAAACAATCTGTAGGTTGGAGATCTGCTGAAATCAGCAATAAGGCTAATTTTTAAAATGTGCTGGTGAAGGGGACCCCGACAGATGTGGAAGCCTCTCTCTTCTTGAGCAGTGTGGAGTTTTTCAAATTTTTCAGCATTCACAGAGGGGAAGAGGGTGGTAGGACTCAGTAACAAGCCCAGATGAAGAAGAGCAACAACAGCTTTTCACAGCTCCAGTTTGAAGGGGAGGGAAGGCTGGAAATCCTCAGGCTCTCTTCAAGCAGAAAGAGTTAGGTTAAAAAGAAGTAGACAATAACTGGTTGAGAAATATGCAATTTCAGAATGTTTTTATCATGCCATCATTCTCTGGCAATGAATCTCTCCACTTATCGCTCTGAAGAGGGGAGACATTTTCTACTATGGAAATGCTGGTAGGGTTATCCATAACTTTTGTTCTTTGGAAAAGACAAGAAATGCTACATATAAATTTCAAAAAGCCAGCCTTATTTGCTAATGCCTGGTTTTCACCAAGTATAGATGTCTTCTCTTTTCCAAGGTCTACTTTACTGGTATAATTTCTTCTGCTGTAATGCCTCTGGTGAGTTTTCAGAGATGAATACCGAAGTTATCGCCATTTTCATGAAAGTAGCAGGGAGCGGGTACAACTACAGTGTAAATGAAGTTACCAAGCTTACAATTGACCCATGCTAGGAAGAAACCTCCCGGCAAGTCTATGCTTGAGCAGTCCATGAGCAGATGAAAGGTACCAGAAGTGTTCAACAACACGCACTGACCCTCAGCTAGTTAGTGAAGCAAGGCTGCCAAGCAAAACTGGGCAAACTGCACCCCCATGATTTTATTTTGTATTGTGTAGGTCAGCCTTGGTGTTTCTGTTTATGTGGCTGCCAGCCAAAAGTGCTTAAAAGGCCTTTTCAGGCTGTAGCAAGGAAAAATATTCCCTTCCCTGCTTGAACTTGGGGGTCTAACAGACTCATCCTTTCTGTCTAAATGGCAGAAATTTGGGATTAGGACTGCCCATTTCCTTAGTGCTTGCACAGTTTATATCACACATACATATTGATTAATGCCTAGGGCTCTACACACAGAACCAGTCCAAATTTAATAATGATTGTAACAGGATTTTAACAGTCATTAACCGTGAGTATTTATTTCTACTGTAAGTTTTCTTTCCCAGGCAAAACAGACATACATGTGGATGCATTTTTAAGGAGTTGGGAACTATTCAAAACAAGAGTTATTTTGAGGGTTAGGAAATAGCTTGTCTTGCGGCTGCCAAGTGATTTTGGAATAACTCTTTGCATGATGGAATGGAGGGGAAAACGGAGATAAAAACATGAGTCGTTCAGTTCAAGGAGACTAGATGCTTAAAAGAAAAAGAAAAAAAAAGAAAGCAAGCATTTCACCTGCTTATGCTTCTGCATCCAGGTCCCCCTTTATTTTCCATCCTGAAGCTGGGCAGAGGAGCTCCAGCCACATTCTCCTGACTGTGCCCCTTGGCAGGCTAGACAAAAAAGGCAGACAGCCCTTCTCCCATGTTTTCCCCTCCTTCACCTTAGAATCATTCATAGAATCATAGAATCATAAAGGTTGGAAAAGACCTCTAAGATCATCGAGTCCAACCATCAACCCAACACCACCATGCCCACTAAACCATGTCCCTAAGCGCCTCATCTTCACATCTTTTAAATACTTCCAGGGATGGGGACTCAACCACTTCCCTGTTGAGTGTTCCAACGTTTAACCACTCTTTCAGTAAAGAAATTTTTCCTCATGTCCAATCTAAACCTCCCCTGGCGCAACTTGAGGCCATTTCATCTCATCCTATCGCTGGTTACTTGGGAGAAGAGACTGACACCCACCTCGCTACAACCTCCTTTCAGGTAGTTGTAGAGAGCAATAAGGTCTCCCCTGAGCCTCCTTTTCTCCAGGCTAAACAACCCCAGCTCCCTCAGCCGCTCCTCATAAGACTTGTTCTACAGACCCTTCACCAGTTTCATTGCCCTTCTCTGGACACGCTCCAGCACCTCAGTGTCCTTCTTGTAGTGAGGGGCCCAGAACCGAACATGGTATTCGAGGTGCGGCCTCACCAGTGCCGAGTACAGGGGCACGATCACTTCCCTGCTCCTGCTGGCCACACTATTTCTGATACAGGCCAGGATGCCATTGGCCTTCTTGGCCGCCTGGGCACGCTGCTGGCTCATGTTCAGCTGATTGTTGACCAGCACCCCCAGGTCCTTTTCCGCCAGGCAGCTTTCCAGCCACTCTTCCCCAAGCTGGTAGCGTTGCATGGGGTTGTTGTGGCCAAAGTGCAGGACCTGGCACTTGGTCTTGAGCAGGTTTGAAAGAGAGAAGGAACATGTTCAGTGATGGGCATGTGGAAACGTCATTAGTCACATTTAGATAAGTTTATAAATGTACAAAGTAACTCTCAGGGCCAGACATAGGGTTGAGGTGAAACATCTGAGCCTCATCCAAAACTAGGGACCTTCAGCTGGTGTAAATCAGGTATCGTGATACATCCCAGATGAGGCTCCAGTGCCAGGACTCATCTCCACAGTCTGTAAAGTTCCTGACTTATATTTAGGGTATTATAAAATGTTGATAAATAGCTGCAATATGTGACCACTGAATATCAGTGAAATGAAACCCTCCCTTTGACTTATTTTCTGCTTGCTTTGTATTTTAAAACAGGAAAAAAAGGATCCTTTCCTTTACCTTCAGCACACTTTGCTCTTTCTCCGTAGGGGGACTAGCTATCAAATTGCTCACAGGGGCAACTGACAGATGGAAACTCTTAGGATGGGCAGAGCTATCCATGCTGAACACTTGCTATCTCCAGCCTTGCACAAAATGAATGTTACATGCAGATACCTAAGTTTTTATAAGCCTTGATGCTGCTTTAACTTAATATCTTGGACTAAATTAGGGGGTAAAACAACAAAAACAACCCATCACCCTTCCTTTCCTTTCTTCTTTCTCTTGAAAACCAACAGGCATTTTTGAGAGAAGGCACAATAAAACTTGTGCTTTAGTGGTGCTTACCTGAGGCCAGGACAATATGTTGGAACTTCCCCAGAATAATATTTTCACCTTAAAGCACCTAAAAATATAAAAGATTGGACATCAATAATTATAACTATTACAATATAAAATTGTTAAAAGTCAAAGTCATGCCATCTGTAAGTCTTTTGCTTTCCAGATATTATTATGCAATCTGAACCAAATCTTGGTGACTTCTTATCTTGTCTCCCAAAATTATCCTTTTCCCCCAAACATAAAAATATGCTTTCTGAAGGTGGATGATACATTTAGGATTGTTAAGCCAAGCAATCCTGTGGACAGGTTAATTTTGAAATACATATTTAGGCAGTCAGATTTTCAGAAATTGGTTTTGAAAATACTCTCTTTTCCTCCCCCAGAGTTATCTGGAAAATTAAGCTCTGGGATAAAGTTTATCAGTATAAAGTTTCCAAAGGTTTTCAAAGGAAAAAGGGAAGAGGGGGAAGGAGAAAGAGTATGGGACTGAAAGAAGAACAAGAAAGCAAGCCTTTTAAAATTGTGCTTGAGCATAAGGTGAATGGCCACTACTTGGCCAAACAAACCAGTCATCTCTACTGCTTCTTGATATCAGGGTACATAGTTTATGGTGAAATTAACTCCTTTGCTTTGCCATTAATGGGAAACAGCCTACTTGGATGTTACTGCAGAGCCAAAAGTCAGGGAGAAGAGACATATTCTAATTCTGCAAGCTCACAGGAACAGGCATGTAGGGCCTCAAAAGAAAGCTCACCAAGTCCTATCACCTGGCATTGTCAAGCCAGGGGGAGATGCTACGCTGTGGGAAGCCCACTGCATGGTATTTCGTGTTATCAAAACCAGGCCCCACATGTGAAACCTGACCTGCGGCAGACAGAGCCCTGTCAGCCTATCAGGACTTAAAGGGGGCTTATAAAAAAGATGGCGGCAAACTTTTTAGCAGGGCCTGTTGTGACAGGACAAGGGGGAAAGGCTTTAAACTAAAGGAAGGAAGAAATTTTTTACGCTGAGGGTGCTGAAGCACTGGCACAGGTTGCCCAGAGAGGTGGTGGATGCCCCATCCCTGGAAACATTCAAGGTCAGGTTGGATGGGGCTCTGAGCAACCTGATCTAGTTGAAGATGTCCCTGCCCATGGCAGGGGGATTGGACTAGATAACCTTTAAAGGTCCTTTCCAACCCAAACTATTCTATGATTCTATGAAATTGTGGGGACAGTCAGTGTGAGGTCTCAATCAGACCCAGTGTGCTGCTTACACAGCGAAGCACTCCTAGCCCTAGCAGCTGCAGCCTATTTTCACAAATATCTGACAAGTTTCTTTGGCTCCCTGCCAGTCTGAGCTGTACCCAACACTTCTTCTGTCCTTCCCCTAGCTCCACAATCTTTTGTAGCTGCTGCTCGAAACTTAGACATGTACCAAATGAAGCTCCTTTACTCTCCTCAGTGTGCAGACATCCCACCCCAATTAATTAACCCAACAGTGGCTTCATCTCTACGAAGCTGTGACTTCCCACACTTTATCCCCCTCATTCAGCTTAAAGACATCAGCACATTCCTGACTTCATCACTTGTTAACTCCCTTTTGCTAATGGCCAGTGCATCCTCTCTCGCTGGCCTGCTCTGAGTTGATATGACTTGAACTCTCACGCAAAAATTCTTGAAGGCTGTTTATGTGCTCGATTGCTATTACAGCACATAAAAATCTCTAAAGTTGTGTTTTAGCACTGCTTCTGTATCCAGAACTGAGAGGCTCTGAGACCTTCCCAGTCTGTGTTGCCATGCTGTCCATCTTGCAAGCACCTGATAAACAGCAGCAAAGCCTGAGTGAGAGCAAGACCTCTGCTGCTTTCTGCTTGATTTCCAAGGTTAATCCTTTGGCAAAGTGCCAGAGGATTTAATGAAGGTAGCAACAGCATCATTATACAAAAACATCAAGGGAAAAGTTTTCTTCAGCAGCTATTCCAAAAAAAGAAAAAAACATGCAATGTAGCAGAATGATGTGTCTACAAACAAATTTTTATCTATGCTACCAAACTCTAGAAATTATGATACTTTAAAAAAAAAAAATGGAATTTAACTCTTTATTTATATTTTAGAATGATAGAAAGTATTTCAAGAATCAAAGGGATCTCCAGAGATCATCTGCAACACTCCCCTGCCTTAGTGCAGGTTCAATTACATCTGCTTCATTCCAGACACTTGCTTGTTCAACAGGTCCTTAAAAACCATCACTGATGAGGATCATCCAGTCCTCTTTTGACGGAAGTCTCCCCTTTTCTTGAAATAGATGGCAAAGTGTTTAGCATTGCATTCAATAGAGATTTTAAGCTGTTTGCTCAAAGAAGCTAGTGTGGAGGTAGACAGAGAGCAGCAATAGCTGCTTAGAAAAGAAGTTTGGAGGACAGGAAGCTGGGAAACTGTAAAACCATCAAACATTGAAAAAATGAAGGAAAAAATATTCTACAAAATGTCAGGCATATCCAGCTTGGAAATTCAGAGGAAGCACCCAAATGTCTAGGTGTTCATTTGACTCCAAACCTCTTTGATTAAAAGTACTTAGGTGATCAGACAATGACAAGCATTCCCATAAGATTTCTTTTAGCAATCTTCACATTCAACTATAATAAAAAATACTTCACCTGAAGTAATTAAAACTAAAGTTCCTGGATTCAGGAATGTTTTAAGGTAAAAAATGAGTTCTTGGTCCTTTTCACACTACACAAAAATATTCCAATAATTTCTTCAACTGATATAACCAAACATATTGTGCTCTGACTTAATGTACATGCTGTTATTCTAGCTGATTTTTTCACCTGGCCACAGGAAAATCTAAAGTCAGTATTTGCTTCTAAATCAATCACCTTGAGTTAGCACAGCTATACAGCCCTATAGTCACTGAAGGCTATGCTTAAGCAAAACGTTTGCTTATCTCATTTTCTCTTCTTATAGAACTAATTATATTCATACTTGAAAGCCACTTCAAAATCAATTGAATAGATGGCATTTTAAAGCGGTTGCTAGAGCTTATGTTTAATAGATATTTTAGTACATGAGCTGTTCATCTCCAAGCCAAACGGTCCACACTGCTCCAGTGCTTTTCATCACTCCCTGTGTTCAAAGGACTCTTCATTTCATACAACATCACTCACTGTACTTCTCAGCTCTCAGTATTTATTGAAATTTGGAGGTATTTATGACATCAATGTCACCAGACCAAGTCGGTACTGTTATTAGCCTTCCTTTCTGCTGTGGGGTCTCTAGGCTGCTTGAGGGGGAACAAACTGAATCTGAGCAAGATCAACTCAAGCCATTCCCTTTCTTTCCTTTAAGCCTTAGTTTCTGCCAAGGGCTGGATTGGAAGCAGGAAGAAACACATATGGGAAAGCTAGCAGTCCTGCCTGCTAGTTGCTAAGAAGCCTGCAGACAGCTGTAAATTAGAGCAGCCTCTGTCTGTTATATTTTACAGCAATGTTCCTTTGAGCAAGCCAAAGCCCGAAGATGGGAAGGTGCTGCTCACTTTGGGTTGTGAATAGAGGGGCATCACAGAGCTTTAACCCAAAGATCCTGAGCAATTTTTTTTCTCCCTTCTTTTAAGACAAGAGATTGCCAGGACAAAGCTGTGAGGGCTGAGTGGTCGAACATATACACCTTTCACCCCGAAATTCCCTCTGTTTCTAACATCTGCTGTGACGTTTCTCAGAAATGATTGCAGTCGTGGTCCCACCCGTTGTGACAGGAACTAGGACTGCAGAAACAGGTCAGCAGCTGCCATACAGTTTGGGGAAAGCTTCTGAAATGGAGAAGGTATGTCCAGACTGAGGTCCACATCTCAGCTCCTAAACACTAGTTGTCAGGTGTTCAACACGGATCCATTTTGTTTTACACTCCAGGCAGCCAAGGCGTTTACCCCTCCAGCCATCTCCATTTTGAACTTCTCGAACATTCAATTTTGTATGTAGTTGCTGAAACCATATTTTTCACGTGATACTGAAGAGAGCACCAGACAGAAAGCTTTTACTGACGCACATTTCACATCTATAGAGTGAAAACGAAGCCCGTGCCCCCAAAATACTTACTTACAGTCTAGGCAGATTTTGCCCTATGAATAGTCCTTCACATTTGTACTTCATTCTGCTTCCTTTGAAACCAATGGCAAAACTTCTAACTAAATGAGAGTTGCATACTGTTTGTAACTTGCATGCTTTCTGTCAGAAACAATTGGGCTCAACAGTAAGAAAAGCTTTGAGCATACCTGTAACTTATACATTTGCTAGGAAGCAGAAGCTGAGTTTGAATTCTGATGGTTAGTAGGTTGCCTCTTCATTGTAAAATGTAAGTAACAATAACATAAACCAGCCCTGTTTAAACTTTTGTTTATAAAATTCAAGTAGTATTACATTTTTTTTAATAGCTGGCCTAGAATAAGCATTAAAGTAGCTTTCATACAACCCATAATGCCAAAAAATAAATGCAATTCTGCACATTCTTTCCTGAGAGCATCCACAAATGACATGCAAGGCATACACATTGGCTGGAGGCCATAAGCAAAAGCATTGTGTTAAAACTTTGTATGACATCAAGCCAAAAAACTACTTAGCATCTCAGATCTCAACTGAATTATGAATTAAATAACCAAATCAAAACAAAAAGCATAAAGCAGACAACATCGCACAACTTTGGTTATACACACACACACACACACACACACATACGCTTAAGTGGTGTGGATCTGTGGTGATTGATATAACTTCAGTGTGTGTATGTGCGTGTGCGCATGTGTGTGTGTGTGCGCATATGTGTGTGCACACACACACAAATGCGAGACAGAGAGAGAAAAAAAGAGAAATATTTGGAGGATATATTCAGAATAAAGCACACTCCCTTTGTCAACAAGTGGATGATATCCCAGATGGGCTCCCTCTGGTGTTGAGAAGATAATATATTTCCCCATTCAACCTTATTTTTTTGTGTCCATCAATAAGGGTGTTAAAAAGTGCCAGATATAATCATTGCATTATTATGACGTTATTTCACATAGACCCTTATGGATGGGATAGTATAGCTTTTCTATTATCTCTCATCCAGTGTTCATGAATAATATATAGGGCATATGCATATATATATATATATATACACATCTGTGCACTTTATTACACTCAAACAGCTTTCCATGCACGTACAGATCACTTCTAACCCTGAGAGACACCTAAACGTCCTACTGTGAAACTTGTCACCCATAAGTGGGCAATGTAACTACTCACAGTTAAAGATGAGATACTGAATGCCCAGAGAGTGGCAGGCCTTGCAACAGCCAGAGTCTGATTCTCCAATGTGTGGAGCACTTTTATAATGCCTCTTAATCTCAAATCATGCCAAGACTCTTGCTGAGACCTGTGCGCTTGTGCAAGTCCAGCCTAGGAACCATGTGTGGCACCCCAGCAAATGCGGGAATGCACAATTATCTATTTAACTGCTAGATTCTTGATTTTGGAAACCTAGGACCCAGCATTACTTAGGAGCATTGTGGCACAGGCAATGGGTGGAATCGTTTCTGCCACGAACATTAACTAGGCCCTTTAACTCTAATCTTCTTCCACCTTATTTACCACCCATTTGCCACCTTCTGCTACACCAAAGGCAGTAGTACTGTAGGCTACCCCGTCCTGTGCTGCACAGCTATCATTCAACATGAGAGTGCGAGCACCATCCTTTACGGTATTTCCTGGATGGTAAATGCTTAACTTTGTCACCTGGATGCCCTTTTGACATGTCTGTTTGTTTTTTGATGCAATCCCTTCCTTGGAAAAACATCACTTCCCTTTTTGTCCCAAGATGCCAGGAGGTGGAAGCAGGGTGACCCCAGCTTGGCTTGCTGGCTCCAGCTTGGCTTGCTGGAAAGGCGTGACCCCCTTGGCAGCCACAGCACATCTCTCCCCGGCTGAAGTTCGCAGCAAAGCCGGGACACTTTTTGCAGAATGAAACAGAAGGAAGAAGGAGACAAGAAATACAAATTTCCAGTGGGTGTTCACAGATGTTTACTGACAGCAGAGGAGTAAGGAGACCAGCCTCAGCTCCCAGCCCAAGAGAGAGAATGTCCTCACGGTCCCAGACCTCTGCTCCTGCTCCCAGCTTGCCCAGCTTCCTCTCTCCTCCACCCCAGTTCCTGCGAGCCCTCCCTCTCCATTTTGTTCCTCCCTTCCAGCCCGTGGCTCATTCATTGCCACCCACGCCCTGGCTCCTGCCTCCTTCGTCCTCACACCCTGCACTGATACGTGTTAGCAATACAATGCTTGGGCCAGATCCCAGGCCTGGTAAAAGCAGCAGCAAACCTCACATTCGCTCCAGTGGCCTTCTTGGACCGGGTCCTGAATGCACAAAAGCAAAGCTGGTGTTAATTTTCCTTTCCCTCGGACAGTGCTGTTAGAGTTGGCATGTTCTCCTTCGACCGGTGAAACAAGAAGTGGGGGGTGGGACCTGGGGGAGCAGGAGCAGGGGAAGAACAGAAAGCATACGTAAAAGGAGGAATGATTGCACACATGTGCTCTGAATTCTTCAGCCCAGATTAATGTTTTCCTGTGAATTTAATTGGCTGCCTTCTGGTTTCGGCCAGATGACCAGTTACATTTCAGGACAGCTATAAAGTTGAATCTAAATGAAGTATTTGGACAACGGGAGCCAATGTCTGTGAACTATTCCAGAAGACTATTAAATAAACAAAAAACACTGGAACTTTTAACTGCAGAGCATAATTATTATTATTGTTCATTCACATGTAGTATTAATTCCTACTGCATCGACTTGACTGACAAAAATACCCAAACTGTCCCATTGTAACTTCAAAAAGTAAGCTGTCCTTGTATCTCTCTCACATGGATGGCAACACAACATTTCTCAATGAATGATCTAGCATCATTAGTTGGGACATCTACAGGGTTTCATTGCAAATTAGTTAAATTTAAATTTGCTTATTATTTAAATGCCCTTCATCCCCAGCACCAATCTGTTGTCAAGTAGCACTGAAAGAAAAAACTATGCTAACGGTTAGAGTGGTAGGACTATATTTGAGTCCCAAAGGTGACAATAGGCTTTTTACTGCTGTCTTCACCTGAATGCAGATTTAGTCCTTTTCACCAAGCTGTCTGCTCAGTTATGCTGGTGGATTGGCGCTGGTGTAGCCAGTTTCTCTTCTGGGAAGCATCAGCATGATCCACCTATGGGCCAGGTTCTCCCCTTGCTCCCCACCCCTGTCTGGGCTGATCTTAAATAGCTACTGAGAATTCATCATCTGCAAAGGAAAACTCCCAGTTGGCATCAACCCAGCACAGCTCCCTCCTAGGCCACTCTCCTTGCTCTGCATGGGAGACGACACATGGCATAGGGCATTTTCTCATGCCTTGCCAATTCTTCACCGGCTTGTGGCATAATCCACTGGGGAAAACTTCCCTGATCCAACTCACAGTCTGTCCTGGCCTCATGAGCTAGCAGGACTAAGCAAAACAAGAGAGCAATGCGGAAAGCAGCTCTTCCTGACTGTGGACAACTCTGCACGGGAGTAAAGAGGTCGGAATGCCTACTCCCGCATCTGTTACGAAACATCCTATCTACCCTGCGTGCCAGGTCCCCAGAGGTCTAGCAACCAGGGCAAGGCAACTGATCCCTGACAGCTCTTTTGTCCCCCGTCTGGCCCTCACAAGACTGTGGCTTTTTGAATGAGGAAAGTAGACCAGGAGAAGAGGTAGTGCCATACAGGGTTATGGAGTTATGTTTCACTGTTTAAATACTCTCACCACTGCTTCTCTTCCACTAAGTCTTTTGAAAACCTGTCTTCAATTTCCAGACCTGCCTCTCCCAGTGGAAGGTGCACCAGTGTCTATAGCAGAAACCAGTTCAGGGGTCAAGTACACATGCTTTGTTCTTTCTCCTGGTCTTTGATCTTTGATTCCCTCCTTTTTCAGATTCGTCAAGATCTTCCCATCCAAAGACTCTTAAAGAACTAAGTCTCAAGAAATACTCAGGAAACTCTTCTCAGTGCCAATTCAGTTTCTCTTACAAGAATGACACACTGCAGGCTCAAAACTTTCTGGTCTTTCCTTCACCTCAGCTGAGGACAGAAGGAAAGGAGCCTTCCCACAGAGGAGATTAGCCAGCTCAGTCACCCGGCAGTGGAGGGCTAGATAAATCCCAGATTTCCTAGATTACAGGAAAAAAGGGCAGAGTATTTGTGATCAAAGGGGACGAGGCTCAGGAGAGAAGTTATTGGTGTACAAGATGCTGGCAGTAGCCAAATCCATAGCTGAGGAGCAAAGGCCAGGGAGCATAACAATAACTACGCAATGAAAATATTATAAGTAACCAGAAAATGAAAATGTTATATGTAATCAGATCAGAAAGCATCATCTGAAGTAAATGTGGTCCAGTGCCGGAGGATGTTCCCCTGGAAAGGGTAAAGTTACGTAATACAGTCAGAGAGAACAATTAGAAAGGCAAATTGTGGGTACTTGGCTGTGCTTTATCATCCCAATCTAGCTCTGCCATCGTTTCATGCTTCCCTGGGTCTGGACAGTGTTTGACAGAGCATCCTTGGGAAAGTGGTCATCACATCAGAGAAACATCTTGTAATATCATGAAAGCACCTTTCAGAAACAGATCTCAAGTCCCTTTATCAACTGTAATTCATATGTTCCTAACACCAGAAGTATGATATCTGAATTCACTTTGGCCTCTCATACTTGCTGAATTCTCTTTGCAAATAAAATATTTTGGTTTAATTAAGTTGACAACAATGGAAAATGCAATTCTGGGTAACAGGCCATTTCTCATTTAAAAATTTACCCAGTGATCCTTAAAAGCATGTAGTGGGAGTTACATTTCCACAGGTATTGGAAAATCATTTGCCTGTAATTCAAATGACAGCAAATGTAAACAGTATTTGGAATGATAACGAATTATAATCTATTTCTCAGAAAACCTTATATGACTCTGTTCAGACCCCATTTCTGCTCAGGAGGCAAGCTGAAAATATCTCTTAAGTGATATATATGTGCCTAATTACCGCCCCATTCTCTGAGCTGAGTCTTGATGGAAATCCAGGGTTACAAAGGCACAGCAAGGACGAGTGCCAATGGCTGGGAATTGAAGCTCAGCAAATCTAAACTGAAGTACCATGGAAATTTTCTAACAAATAGGGTAACTGACCATAAGAACAGTTCACGGAGAGTTGTGATGAATTCTCTCCACCACTCACAATTCTTAAATCAGGACGGGATGTTTTTCCAGTAGATAGACCAAACAAGAATTAAGTCAGAGAAAGCTAATGGCCTGGGTTGTAGCAGAGGTCAGACAAGAGGATACCAAAGGCCTCTCTCGGCCTTATAGTCTTTAAGTCTCCTAAATAAAAAGTTCAGGGTTTGCAGATCATAGCATAAATCCTATTCTATTTCAGGCTGCTTTCAGACTTGAGCAATGAAAGAAGAGGGAAAATAAACAGATGCTGCAAGACAAAATCATCTGGGCGATGAACAAAAAGCCCTATCCATGCATCAAGTGTGGCAGAACATCTTCCCAGGGGTCTGTCTTATCAGTGATCTGGTTTACTTTGGCCTATTTGTCAGTGGCAGAAAAAAAAAACAGCCCCAAATCCTGATAACTATATAGGACTGATTGTATCATGCAGTGATAATGAATTTGAATAGCTCTATTAGAATAGCAGTGTGGCCTGAAATATCCCTCCCCTTTTCATGGATGGTGGCTTTTCTGGGTTGCCCCTTATCTAACAGGCGGGTGTTTTTCCAGGGCACGAATTCTTTAAAAGCAGAGAAGTGTTAAGGGATTCCTTCCTTGCTTGACAGGGGCTACCTCCCCTCAGTCATGCCAATTCGATGGCTCCAAACCAGACCTGGGGAATGGTCTGATTTCTAAAAAAGAGCAAGAAAAGAGACGTCTTTCTCTGTTGTTTTGAAAGCAGGCACTATGACAAATCTGGTTGGGAGCACAGCCACCCAAACAGTTGACTCATCACAGTGGAGCAGACCGTGAACTCCGGCACTGCGGGGAGGAGGACGGGAAGGAGCAGCAAAGGCGAAGAGGGTGGTGAGGATCTCTTCAAGTGGGTCTGCCACCATAGGGTTTGGCATGTGGAAGAACCACGTCCGGGGTTGCAAAATGCACTGCTTTATAAGGGTTCCCCTCGGAGGAGGGCTCATTTTGGACTTTTGTGGAGCCTTAAAAGCTGATGGCTCATGGCCTGTTTCATTTGTTGGTGTTTTCCTGTCATAAATTCCCCGCCATACATTTTCCAAATGAGGAGGACTTGCTCACTGATGTTAAAAAGGCTGGGAAAAGATGTGGATGTTTCACCCAGCTCCCTGACAACCCCTGTTATTCTGCCCCTTCTGTTCCCACCTCCGCACCACCAGCATGCACAGCGAGGAACTGTGACATTTATGGGGGTGTTTGAGAGGGGAGCTCTTGGAAGACGGATTTCTGAATGTCCCTTAAATACCTGCTAGAAGATAAGAGGGAGAAGGAAGAAGGAGATGGAATTTTACACTAGTTGGAACTGCATTTTCAGGATCCTTTTCACTAATTCATCCCCAAACGTAATGTCTTCCTTGAGCAGTGAAGACGTTTAGTAGATTGGTGCCACAAACAGGCTGGGCGTACCTCTGAAAATCCTGTAAAGATCAAAACTAAATCCATTGATTGCAATGGAAAGTTTTGCATGAGTAAACCCCAAAGAAATTCAGGATGGAAGCTGTGTCTTTCTGTCAGATATTGTATAAAATTACTGTAAGAGTCCTCATCTAGACAAGCTAAGATGGAATGGATGGGACAGAAAGACACTGGATGAAAGAAAGCCTATTCTTACACTCATTTTGAGAGGGGAAGCTAATGTATAATGCAGCTATGCATGATTTACTCATGATCACATTGTAAATGTCTGGGCATTAGGATGTGAACCTATATTCCTTAAATGCCAACACAGTGCCAGAACCACAGCGCTCACATTCAGAAAACTTTCTAGCAATGGTAGATTGACCTCATTACATTTTCATTGCAAAAATGACAAATTACAACCCACTACTGGCACCAAACCTTCAGACATGTCCACATCAAGTTCCAGTTCACATCAAACCCTTGAAATATTGCCATGGTCTTTGGTGGGAGTAGATGCTAGCAACTAGTCTGGTACCCCGTGTCTAATGGTGCCCTGTCTCTTAGGTGTCTGAAGAAAGATTAAAACCACCTATCAGATAACTAGTTAATTATCCAGTCTTTCTTGTGTCCCAAAGGGGGTTTATTCTAGGCTGTAAAATATGAGGTTGGTTTACCATTATCATGATCTTCATTTGCATCATTACAGATGTTGCTGATGGTCATAAAATTATCTAGCTCTTTTAACGAGTCCAGCCACAATATATTATCTTGATGACCACTTATGGCAGTGAACTCCACAGATTAGCTAAATGTTGGGAAAAGTGGGGATTTCCTTTTATAGGGACAAAATTCACTACCTTTTAATTTTATTGGGCAGAGGTATACCTCTCACAGTTTAGATTACATGAAAAGGTATGTCTCATTTCTCTGCTGGATCAAAAATAGTTTCAGAAACCATAAATGCAGTTTGATACGTATCAGACCAAAAACTGCACTCATTTGCCAAAGTACAAACCAAAATGAGACTTACAGCTCCTCACATGCTGATCACCTCCTGGAATGGGTTTGTGCCTCTGACACCACAGCCCCCCTGCCCTCTCCCCCTCACTGCCTTCCCCCCCGCCTCCAACCTTTTGCTTGTCAGCACTAAGCTCTGTCCAATTATTCACCTTTTCAAAAGTGATTTATTTTCAGGATAACCTAATAATGTCAGAACCAACACTGTTATGCTCTATCACCCACCAGGATGGGCCAGAGAGGGAAGGGGGCAACCATATTGATTCACTTTGCCTTGCACTTTTTACCTGACGGGCTGATGAATTGTACAGCCAACAACTTAGCAATCATTTGGTCAGGTTATCATAAACAACTCCCTTCTACTCCTTCACACTTCCTAATAACATTGCTCTATAGCAATTGCAGCACTGTTCCCTACCTCCTGTTTCAGAGGTAATTATTTTTTCATGCAACTCCATGTCTGCTGGTAAGGCGTTATACAAGCTGACTAACATTTTGTGCCACTGAAGCAATTAGGTGGAGTTTGTCAGATTGTTTGTTTGTCTTCCAAAGGTTTTGTTAACAAAAATGAGAGTCCTCTTGGCAAATTCTTCTTTTTCATCTTACAAGGGACTGGTTGAGTCTCAACTCTAAGACGTGCAAACCGGGGGTTTTACCTCCCGAAGAGGTGTTTCAGGAAAATCAAGGACTTGCAGAGGCACGGTGCTTTCTCTGCTCCTGTTTTCTTCCTTGGAAGGAATAATTTCCACCACTGGCACAATCTCTGTCCATCTCTACCACGTGTGTTACCTGGCTGATAGTGGCAGAACCTAACTCAAGGCTGTTTACTTCTCCTCTCTTTTTTTTTTTTTTGGCCAGTGCCCACCCAGTTGTTGAGGGGTGAGCTGCAGCACAAATGATGCAGCTCGTGCTCCCTCTGCTCATTTCCCAGTTCAAGTGTGGCACATGGAGGAAAACCTTGCTCTCCCCCTGCTCATGGCTGTGCTAAAACCAGGCAAGACTCTGCACAAAGATATGTGTTGCTTTTAAAAAAATTGTAACTGCAGCTGAAAGAGGGCTGGGACAACTTACTAATGTTACATTCATTTATATATACAAGCAAAACCTCATGAACTCTTGTTCCATAACTGTGTTAATTCCTTCTTCAGTGCAACAGCCAATTCACACAGTGGCAAGAGTGTCCTTAAGGCTGCATGGATATAGGGGCTTGCAGCTCCTGGAGAACATGGAGAGATCCCTGTGCTCTGTTTTAAGCAGGAGTCAGCAGATGACTTGGGATAATCTAATTTGTGCAAGGAATATATTTCATTTACATTTTGCTCTCAGAAAAAGCGAGAGCACAGTAAACAACATCTTATCTATACCCATATATTCAGCTCAATTCCATGGAGTTTTGCCATTGACTCAACTGGAACAAGATCAGTCCTTAATCATTAAAAAAACACATTTTTACTCTTGTTCTTCTGCACTTTATGCAATATATTATGTCGGAATGGAAGAGACTTTTTTAAGACGTGAACAAGCATTCTGGCATATTCTGCAGGATTTTGGATGACAAATTTCTAGTGCAATAAATTGCCCACTCTATAGCAAAGTCTTACATGCAGCCATTTTGTAAAAATTTCTTTTATGGGTTCTTGTTTTCAGTCACGGACAAAAGAATATTTGTTTCCTGGCATTCTCTGTATAGTATTTTTTATTTAAAAGATTGAAAGGAGAAAAAAGTCAGCTATTATATTTGTTTTCTTCATGAGGAAAATTTAAAACGACAAAGTCTCTTAAAAAAAATTCAGTTGCAATCCAATTATAGGGACCTGAAATCAGTCCTTGTTATGTTATCCTTGCACTCAGCTTCATTAAACTTACTTAAAAGGTAGGATTATCTATTTTATATAAGTAAATAATCTTAACTGTTTTCTTCAATTATCATCCCGGAGGTATTGCCCGTCTTACATATTATAAAGCTAAATGAGGAAATGAGCACCTAAAATGTCACTTTAAAAGAGTGCTTATTTTTGGTCTTTTCTGAAGAACTCCTTCTCGTGTACCCCATATGACGATTAACAAAGCTCATTGTATTGCAATACATTAATATAAAGCAATTTGCTGATTATCACGTAAAGTGTATGAATGGCCAGAGAGCAGAAATAAAAACCAAAAGTAGAATGGGTTAAGTGTCGAACCAGGAAGTTTCTGATCAAATTCCAAACACTGGTCCACTTCTTATTGCCAACACAATTCCCTAAACAAGTGATGAGGAACCATCACAAATGAAATGTTTCTGCCTTTTTGTTTGCACACGAATGATACCGAAAACTGCTTTTTAATTAACCGTTTTACCTGGGACTGGATCCTGATGCACTCACTTACACCCTACCGCTGAAAGATGCTTCTTAACTTTATTAGGCCTTTGTATTAGATATTAGCCTATCTGAAAAGGTGTCCCCAGTCTGATCGTCATGAACACTTTGGGTCGGGTTAAATTACTCTCCTTCTCTCTCTTTGCTGAACTGTGAGCAGAGGTATCTGCCCAGCAGCCTGTTAACCTGACATAAATTATCAGACGAGGCTACCACAACGGGAGGAGGAAGCTGAGGAAATGTGTGGGTTAGCAATCACCAAGCCTATTAAACTGCTCCGAAATCCCACCCTTCGGATTCACAATTTCTCATGTTTTGGCTTGACCAAGAGGCAGGTTGGTGAAGCAAGAGGATCTGTGGGGGTGTGAAAGGGATGACCCTGGAAACAAAATATTGGTTTTACATTGCAGGGTATCCATTACAGGAGAATTTCCTCTGGCGCCAGCAGGTATTTGAGTAGGCATCTGGATGGATCCCAAAGGGGGGAAGGAAATGGAGAAGGAAGTTTTTAGAGGGGATCAAGATGTTAAGCCTTAAGACTGCTTGAATGACCCACAATGACTACCCTGCAAGGTTTTATCTGTGTGATGACTTTTGGTAGTGGTGGGTTTTAGGGTTGATTTTTTTTTTTTTCTTTTCTTTTTTGTGTTGGTGGGGAGTTCTAGCCAAAAGTGCAGAAGGGCACTGGTAAAGGAATGCAAAGTCCATCCCCAATCACTGATGAGGAAAATCATGTGATCCATAGCAGCCTCCTTTTCTCTGCACTGAGCACACTGATCATACAGCTCCTGAGAGCTCTTTGCTGCATTCCCAGTGCTCTTGAAAACACTGTTAGTGGTTTTGGTAACTGCAATCACAAAATATCACAGGCTGGATTGATAGAGTTCTACCCTGAAAGCAAATTTTGGCACTTATTTGTTCCCCTTGGGCTTGGGAAAGAAAATCTTCCTTGGGGGTCTGAAGGCTGATTCATTAAATCTGAGCTGTCTGCTGAAGTGCTCAGTAAAAGTGACTCTGATTTATTTGGATTTGTCACTATAAAGGTCTCTGGAGACAGCTATTTATCCTATGGGATTCTTGACAAATTGGCCGAGTGGTCTGGGCAGTCCAGAGGGAGGATGGTCTTCTCTGACCCCTCACATGGCCAGAGAACAGGTAATCACTCCCCCGATCACAAACACGCACAGAAATCACATCGTTGCCAAGACTTCTCTACCCACCCAGGAGCTGGTCATCCGTGGCTTAGACAAAGACTCAAATCTATGCTTGATCTCACCGAAAGGCAAGTCTGAGCCAAAAGTATAGTCTATAGCTATAGGAATAGGCAGGTAATGAAGAGCTCTTTGGATGGATTTATGCTGATGAGGGTA